>NC_043763.1:25639150-25984150 GCF_902148845.1 Salarias fasciatus | reverse complement strand
AGTTTTCAGAAAGTCGTGTTTCCAGAGGCTCTGAGCGCCGTCGTCGTGGAAACAGGACCACGGTCCGCCGTGCTGCTGGATCCAGGACGGACCGGTCGGTTCTGAGGCTCTGAGAATCTGATGAAGCTGCTGGATGTAAAGAAGCTGCTCAGTGGGAACGTCTCTGGAGGAGAAGAACCCTGACAGGAACCGGGGAGATGAAGTCCTGACCAGGTTTCTGGTCTCGGTGGCAGAAGGCAGAATCCTGTCAGACTGAACACCGAGCAGAGCGGACCGGACGGGAAGACGGACAGAACGCCGTTTTCAGTCCGTCCTCCAGAGTCCTGCTGAAGGTCCTGATGGTTCTTAGTTTAATGAAGCTTCATCTGCTGATGTTGTGTTAGTTTCCAGAGCAGCGGGGTGTGAAGCTCCGTGTCTTCTTCTCTGGTTTATTTCTGGCAGAGTCACAAAGATACAGCGCCCCCGAAGGCCTGAATATGAACTACTTTTTAAGTTGTTCTCATGATGTCCTGAGGATGCAGACACACTGAAGCCTGAAGTTCTTCCTGTTCCAGGAAAATTCAGACTCAAAGTTACTTCATTCAACCAGAAAGTTTTTTTTTTATTTTATTTACCAGATGTGATCCTGGCATTTTCCAAAAGTTAATAAGATGAAGTACAAGAAGCATCTCTGTGGGAACAAAACCTCTGCTTTTATTTACATTTGATCAGAAAGTGTCCAGAATGATCCACAGCCTGATCTGGAAAAGAAAAGCCTCGATTAGTTCTTACAGCATCAAACTCTTCTAGAATCACTGAGCAGCTTGTTCCTCGTCTCCACTGGGAGTTTTCACCATTTCATCTTCAGCAGTGAGCTCCAACATTTATCCTCATAGCCTGTCCCTCTGAGGAGACGCCTGTCTCCAGGGGACACCTCACCTTGGACTTCAGTGTGTCCCTCATCAGACCTGTGCTCAAAATGCTCCTGTATTGTTTTGTGACTGTTAGATTAAGAAGGTCTGTTTTTCCAGGCAGATATTTTCCTTTTAGTTTTCTGAAAAGTAAAGAGGAAATCTGGTCTGGTCTGGTCTGGTCTGGTCTGGTCTGGTCTGGTCTGGTCTGGTGATGGAGCGTCTGGTCTGGTCTGGTCTGGTCTGGTCTGGTCTGGTCTGGTCTGGTCTGGTCTGGTCTGGTCTGGTGATGGAGCGTCTGGTCTGGTCTGGTCTGGTCTGGTCTGGTCTGGTCTGGTCTGGTGATGGAGCATCTGGTCTGGTCTGGTCTGGTCTGGTCTGGTCTGGTCTGGTCTGGTCTGGTCTGGTCTGGTGATGGAGCATCTGGTCTGGTCTGGTCTGGTCTGGTCTGGTGATGGAGCATCTGGTCTGGTCTGGTCTGGTCTGGTCTGGTCTGGTCTGGTCTGGTCTGGTCTGGTCTGGTCTCACCCCTGATAGTAACTGATGAACAGAACTCACCAGGAGAGACGACCGGTTCTCCGGTTGTTCCCCGGTGTCTCCGGCTGAAGGTGTCTCCCCGAGCCGAGGACGAGCGGCTGGACAGAGTCTCTGCCTGATGCAGCAGGTTGAAACGCTCCAGAATGAGTGTTTGTTCTTCAGCAAGGCCGCTCTGCGACCTCCATCCAGGCGTTGCTCTGCAAACCTGGAGGTTATTTTCCTTTTCCGCGTCGCTTTCCTCCTGATTCACGTCGTGTTTTTCAGAGGAAAACTCATCTTAATGCGGCCGTGTGACATTTAACGGGTTTATTGTGGAGACACGAAAAGCAGCCGTGTCAACTCTGTCAATGAGCAGCAGGAGTCGGGAAGGCTTTCATTATTCCCACAGCGCGGTCTTGAAGGCAGCTGGCCTGGAACAGCAGAGCAGAGGCGTGGGCTGTTGGTCTCACTAATGTCTCATTTGACTTTGAAAGCAGCAGCGTTTTGGAAAATGTGCTCTTGAACTGAAGCAGCGCGGCGTTAATGGAAGCTGCTGCTGGAGGCGCCGGGGATGCTGGGTAAAAAGCCATCAGTCTCCTGTGGGCGATACCTGCGACTTTACTCTGGATAATGGACTTAAAGGATAAGTACGGCTTAAACAGCTTTCACGTTGTTTATAGAATGAAGTAGAACAATATCCTCACCCAGAAGGCTTTTCTGAAGCGAACAGAGCTTCGGGAGAAATTTAGATCCAAAATCGAGCGGCGGACGTCCGTACAGGTCTAGCAGACGGGGCATCGGTAACACCGCTCCTAAAACGGCTTTAATCGTCCAAAAACTCATTAGTTTCACCAACATTTCATCACGGCGCGCTCAGCCTGTCCTCCACCACAGCCCGGGGTCCAGATCGTCATATATGCAGATATATGTTCCATTTGAATTTACTGCTTGACGCAGTTAAGACGGGATCCGTGGTTCTGGTGCTGGACTGTCCTCAACATAGTCCCAGGCTTTACTTCTTATTGTCTCATGCTAGCTGCTGCTAAAGCTGTCTGTCCCTGGGAGAGGGATCCCTCCATACTGTGGTTCTCCCCAAGATCTCTTCTTCTCCCACTGGGTTTCTGGAGTTTGTTCTTGCCGGATGTGAGGGTCTAAGGCGGTGGTTGCTTCGTTTTGTCTCGTTACTGAGAATATGACATATTAACATTATGCTTATTCACTGTTTTTATTTTTACCGACCAGTGTAACATCTTGAAGCCTCTGAGGCAGCTGCTGTTGTGATACTGGGCTGTACAAAAATACATTGATTGATTGATTGATTGATTAAGAAGTGCACGTGTATCTAGACACCTACATCTAGAAATCTGTGTCTGTATGTCTCGGCGATAGTGTGACGGAGGCCACAGTGTTGTTGTGTGTGTGTTTTTTCGCCTGCTGATGCTAACGCATGTTTCTGAAACCTGCTCTTGGAATAAACATCCTCAGGCTGCCAGACGCCTCTGGACTTCTTTCCAGCAGATTACAGAGATCAGTGTTTTGGTTGTTCTGTTGACCTCTGACCTGAAAGCTTTGTTTACGGCTGCCATGCCATGCGCAGAACGGCTCATTGTTTCCGGGGCAACCTGAGGCGACACAACAACTTTCTTCTTCTAGTTTAGTGCAAAATGGACGAATATCTGTCGGATGACGACGTCGTGGACGAGAACTTTGAATATGAAGGCTGTCCTTAGCCTGGTCAACCAGCCCCGCCCACTCCTCATCCACATTGGATTTGGAGTTAAGCTCAGTCTGGATAGGAGCCCATAGAAACCTCCTGCAGGGGGCGTCGGCTACTCCTTTGACTGGCAGCGTACTTCAGCCAATCAGCGCTTTAAAACAAATACGTCATCAAAATGCGTTCGCTTCTCTAAGGGTTAGCATTAGCTCATTAGCTCTAGCTTCTCTACACGCAAAGACACGCAAAAACGTCTTTTCCTGTCAGACCCTCTCCAGACCAGACTCTGGCTCTTGCTTGATTGTTGTAATTCTTGGTATTTCGGCTGTAACTTTACTGATTGCAGCTTTCAGACGATGGTTAAAGTTAAAGTCCGTCATCTCCGCTACGCCCAGCGATGGCGTCACTTCCGGTTTAGTCCCCGGAATTCACCAAAAAAATTTGAAAAGAAAAAGCGGCAACGCTGATTGGCTCGGCCGTTTCAGGACTGCGTGAAATCCCCTCTATGGCTCCGACCAGACTGAGACCGGCTCCAGAATCCCCGCCCCGCTCAGCCTGTGATTTAGACGCTGCAGAAGGACAGCCGTGCCTCAACGGACGCTCCTCATCCTCTCAAGGGTGTCTGGAGGTGAGAGAACCTTCAGGTGGGGGTCGCTCTGCTGGACTTCCTGTCCCGCTTAGTCCTCTTCGATCTCCTGCTGACGAGGAATAGACGAGAGGAAACGTAGACGTGATGGACGCGCTGCAATCGCGGACGTCGACTCGGTTTTTAGAATCCTGGGCGGGACGAACGCCGACGCCTCAAACTCTCGACGAAATGTTGGAGAAGGTCCAACGTGTCAGGTCTCAGCCGCGGTTCCGTCTCGTTTTCCACTGTTTTCGCCATGACGGAGCTGAAGTGTTGTTGTGCGCCGTTGCCATGGTTACAGAACGTTTGAATCCTGTCACCGAGGCCCAGGCGGCCACCGGCAGCTTTTATTGTGAAAATCAGAACTCTTGGTGCGCTAGACTGCAGGGGTCCCGGCCTCCGGCGGATCCTTCAGGGTCAGGAAGCAAAGAGAGGAAAAAACGATCTTCTGAAGGCGTCGTTTTAATTTGCTGTGAGTCTTCATTGACTTTTATTTTGAAAGAACGCTTCCTTTCCACCAGTGCTTGTTTCCTCCCCTTACCTTTGTTGGGTTTTTTTCCATGCATCGTTGAACCTGCGTTACGGTGTTTTTTCACTCCGTCCTGCGGAGGAACGATGGAGCCTAAACCGGGCGGCGCCAGAAGGTTCTGGAAAAGCTCCTGTCTCCGATGTGAGTTTGGACCTGATGAACTCAGCGGAGCTCTGGACGAGCCACAGCCGCGTTTTCCTGATGATTCTCTTGCAGCTTCTGCCTTTAATGTGGTGCTGAGCTCTGGGAGGCGACCGCTCGCTGCAGCAGAGCCGACCGGCGCCGCCGCCGCCGCGTGGAGGAAACGCTGCCGGCGCCATGTGGCTCATTCAGTGTTCCGCCGTTCTGATGGAAGTCCTGATAGTTCTGGTAGAGGTCCTCATGGAGGTCCTGGAGGAGGTCCTGGTGGAGGTCCTGGAGGAGGTCCTGGTGGAGGTCCTGGTGGAGGTCCTGATGGAGGTCCTGATGGAGGTCCTGGTGGAGGTCCTGATGGAGGTCCTGGTGGAGGTCCTGATGGAGGTCCTGGTGGAGGTCCTGGTGGAGGTCCTGATGGAGGTCCTGATGGAGGTCCTGATGGAGGTCCTGGTGGAGGTCCTGATGGAGGTCCTGGTGGAGGTCCTGGTGGAGGTCCTGATGGAGGTCCTGATGGAGGTCCTGGTGGAGGTCCTGGTGGAGGTCCTGATGGAGGTCCTGATGGAGGTCCTGGTGGAAGTCCTGGTGGAGGTCCTGATGGAGGTCCTGGAGGAGGTCCTGATGGAGGTCCTGGTGGAGGTCCTGGTGGAGGTCCTGGTGGAGGTCCTGATGGAGGTCCTGATGGAGGTCCTGGTGGAAGTCCTGGTGGAGGTCCTGATGGAGGTCCTGATGGAGGTCCTGGTGGAGGTCCTGGTGGAGGTCCTGATGGAGGTCCTGATGGAGGTCCTGGTGGAAGTCCTGGTGGAGGTCCTGGTGGAGGCCCTGGTGGAGGTCCTGATGGAGGTCCTGGTGGAGGTCCTGATGGAGGTCCTGGAGGAGGTCCTGATGGAGGTCCTGGTGGAGGTCCTGGAGGAGGTCCTGGTGGAGGTCCTGATGGAGGTCCTGGTGGAGGTCCTGGTGGAGGTCCTGATGGAGGTCCTGGAGGAGGTCCTGATGGAGGTCCTGATGGAGGTCCTGGTGGAGGTCCTGGTGGAGGTCCTGATGGAGGTCCTGATGGAGGTCCTGGTGGAGGTCCTGGTGGAAGTCCTGGTGGAGGTCCTGGTGGAGGCCCTGGTGGAGGTCCTGATGGAGGTCCTGGTGGAGGTCCTGATGGAGGTCCTGGTGGAGGTCCTGATGGAGGTCCTGATGGAGGTCCTGGTGGAAGTCCTGGTGGAGGTCCTGGTGGAGGCCCTGGTGGAGGTCCTGATGGAGGTCCTGGTGGAGGTCCTGATGGAGGTCCTGGAGGAGGTCCTGATGGAGGTCCTGGTGGAGGTCCTGGTGTTCTGTGTGGAACCAGCTCAGATCACTGTGGAGTCTCTGGAGTCTGGTTCTTCCTCTGATGTTGAATCAAGCAGTTTGTTCGTGTCGGTTCCGTGTTCTACTGTTCTCCTGGTTTCCAGCTGACGACTGTTTGGTTCTGACTGAAACGAAGCAGCGTTCTGCGTCTGGTTCTCTGTCGGGGAGTTCAGGAGCCAGACCGTCCTTTGAAGTGCAGCCGGAAACATTTTTAACGTCTGATGGTTCCGTCTGATGGTTCCATTCCCTCCTGGTTCTGAGGTTCTCCCTCTCTGAGCTGGTTTCATGGAACCGCCTGACATCAGCTGAAGCGGGGAACATGTTCCGTGAGGTGACGGCTCTCGCAGCCTTTTCAGGTTTGGAGAATTATTTTCATTTAATTCCTCTTTTCTTTCCCGGTGAATTCAAACCTGCTTCTCTCTGATCCCGTCCGACACGGACCGGATCTGGAGAACCAGATCTGGAGAACCGGATCTGGAGAACCAGATCTGGAGAACCGGAGCTGGAGAACCGGATCTGGAGAACCGGAGCTGGAGAACCGGATCTGGAGAACCAGATCTGGAGAACCGGATCTGGAGAACCAGATCTGGAGAACCGGAGCTGGAGAACCGGAGCTGGAGAACCGGATCTGGAGAACCAGATCTGGAGAACCGGAGCTGGAGAACCGGAGCTGGAGAACCGGATCTGGAGAACCGGATCTGGAGAACCGGAGCTGGAGAACCAGAGCTGGACGTTCTCCGCTGTTTTCTGTTTTAATAGATTTCAGTCAGTTCAGTCCAAACCTCCAGAGAACCAGAAGCTTCCTGCTGTTGTTTCCTGAGTGAAGCCGAAGAATTTCACCTGTGGTGTGAATAACAAGCCCTGCGGCATGCTGGGAGATCTGCTGAGGTGAAGTGGTGCAGGTTTAGTGAGCGGCTGAATCGGCGTCTCTGGAGGTGAGCTGTGGCCGGGGCGTCTTCCTCCCCGGGGGGCCGCGGGTTGGTCAACACCCGTCAGTCACAGAAAACACACTTCAGGACCACACACACACACACACACACACACACACACACACACACACACACACACACTAAGTCGTTCAGAGGTTCGTTCTGGAAGCAAACAGGTGGGCGGAGCCGATAACAAGGCTGCTTCCTGCTCTCAGGAGGAAATGAAATAATCATGCGGCGTCTGTGAAGCTCGGCTCCGCCCCCGACGGGCTCGTTAGCGCCGCTCAGCGCCGCAGCAGATTCAGGATTTACTCTGCTGCTTCTTCTTCAACTCCTCCACTCAGACCTCACATCTCTGAAACGATCATATGAGAGAGAGAGAGAGAGAGAGAGAGAGAGAGAGGGAGAGAGGGAGAGAGAGAGAGAGGGAGAGAGGGAGAGAGAGAGAGAGGCTGCCACTCAGCAGAGGAACAGACATAATTGATTAGACAATCAACACAGCTGCTTCATCAGTTCATCAGTCCATCAGCGGGCGTGCACGTGAAGCGGTGGGTGTGCACGTGAAGCGGCGGGGATTGAGTGGTTGATGTGGAAACAGATCAGCGCCAGCAGAGATTGTATTTGTTGCATCATTTTGTACGAAGCGGCTGATGAAGGGAAGAAAAGCTTCTGTTGAATAAACGAATTGAAAATGTCGTCTGAAGAGAAATGAAGGATTTATCAGCTCTGATTACATCTGGAGGAAACCTAACAAGCCTCTGACTCTCTCTGCTGCCTCGACTCTGCTTTTCTGTCCCACGGAGAGAAAAATCAACCAGCCTACTTTTTAATAATAATAATGCATTGGTTTTATATAGCGCTTTTCAGGACACTCAAAGACGCCTTACATTGCATTATTCATTCACTCCATCCGGGTGGTGGTAAGCTACAGCTGTAGCCACAGCTGCCCTGGGGCAGACTGACGGAAGCGAGGCTGCCAATCTGCGCCATCGGCCCCTCCGACCACCACCAACCATTTAGAAAGGCCTTTAAAACAAACACAGAGATATTGTTCCAACAGCGTCACATGGAGCAGGACGCCTCCTTCCCGTGTTTCAGTTTACTCTCCACTGCAACGCAACGCTGCAATGCTGCAACGCTGCAGCGCAACACTGCCACGCAACGCTGCCACGCAAAGCTGCAATGCTGCAATGCAACGCCTCTACGCAATGCTGCCACGCTGCTTCAGTCTAGCTGATAATTAATATTCACCCCATTTTAACGTTTTCCACATTTAGATCTTCATCTGCTCCTTGTCAGTTGTTAATCTGTTCTTTAAAACCCGATCGACAGAGTTTCAGCTAAAATTACAGCGTAAATCAGGGATGGGCAACTTAAATGATGGAGAGGGCCACATTTTTCGTGATGCCCCCGGTGGCGGGCCATGCTCCCGGGAAATTGTCGACAGGGAGGGTGTCGGCAGCGTGCCTCTCTCTTCCGCACCGGTGAACACTGGAATCACGGAGGGCGTGCCATCTGGTGGCCAAAGTATGTCATTGCAACTGAATGTGTGCAGCAAAAGACACATTTTTTTCTTTTTAAAAAATGATCTGCATGTTGATCTGCATCCTCGCCTTTCAGCCGGCGTGAGGCTGATCGGCTGCAGCTCAGCAGCTGAAGCTTCAGTCGCTGCTTGTAGTTGTTGGAGGATTTATCCTCAGAAGTGATTTCAATATTAAAATGTCGTGTTCCGTACCGTCACTGACCACTAGGTGTCCCTGTAGGACGACAGAAAGCCTCTGCAGCAGTGGCGTAGCTGGGATGTATTCAACATGGGTTTTCATATATGTCAAAGGGGCCTGCATGTTTGGCACGCTGCATTGCACACAACAATAGAGGACCGAAAAAAAGCCAAAGAAGTGCAGTAAATAATAATAATAATTGCGCACGTTCTATTCGCAAGGAATCTTGGTCTTTTGAGTACGGGAACTACTTGTGATACAGCTTAACTGCTACTAAGTACATAAAATTTGCGGAAACGATCATTCAGTTCTTCTCTTTTACTGAAAAAACGGTGCATCGCATCATTGAATATATTACCACGTAACACCGGCTTTTTCTCACAACATGCAGAGAGAGCCTGCACTTCAGGGGCCCTTCTTCTTCGTGGTGTCTGTGTAAAATAAGGTTGAACATACAAACAGCACACCTAGTGGCATGAAGTGCAAATGCAGTCATGGCGTGGTCTGTGCGCCGTGGTTTGAATGGGGATATCCCCATTGATTACTCGTCATGTTAACTGGAGTAACTCTGTCTGTTTAAGCATGTAAACAGGTTATTCCAAATGTTTCAGAAACTGTAATATTGACCTTAATCCGAATATTGACTGCATGTAATGCATCACGTTGATGCAAGCCGGGCAGTAGTGGGGCCCCATTAGGTAGGTTCCCGTCGTGTCATTGTAAATTATCCGGGGGATTTCAAGTTGTGTCGCTGATATCCGCCGTCTGTCGGGGCCCTCCTACCAGCAACTAACCGGTGAGTACTCGTATTTAAACAAACAAACAAAAATCCCCGGCAGTGGATTTCACCACTAGAGGGCCCGTGGGTTTTCATAACCCACCAACCCCACGTAAATTACACCTCTGCTCTGCAGGAAAACCTCCAGATGGACAGAGAGAGAAACGAAGAGGAGAGTCTGGATTTAAAGGAGAGAAGAGGAAGAGTTCAGAGTGAGAGAGAAACCTCATCTTCCCTCAGACGAGCTGAGAATCCTGGAATACGGTCAAACTACGGTAAAATATGAGAATATTCCAGTTTTTGTTTCTAGCTGCTGGTCGTCTTGTTTGAACAAACTGAATCGTCAGCAAGTGAAAGAAGCGAGTCCTCCGGAGGTTTGAGCTTCAGCCTCGCTGAGATGAAACAAAGAGTCGCTGTTTGTGAACGTAGCTGAATCTCTGCTGGATTCTGATTGGATGGTTTTTCCATTGGAGCCACGTTGAAGATCTAACAGAGGAGCTGATCTGTGGAACCTGGAGGACGACCTCCCTCTCTGACTGAAGGTGTTTCCTTCCTCCGCTCGGCTTCGTCTCCCTGCTGGGACGACTGCCGGCGGCCTCAGGAGGCGTTTCAGACCCAGACGGAAGCTTCCTGAAGCCCGCCTCCTCCAGGTCTCTTCCTGCTTCCTGGTCTGGAGCTCAGACTCCTCTCCGGCCGACTCCTCTGTCTGCTGGACTGACAGGCGGAGTTGTGGACGGACGGGTTGAAGGAGCAGCTGGAGCGGAGAGACGGAGGTGAAGAAACGCCGGGAGGCCGCCGGTCCGGCTTCCTCTGCCTCATCAGAGCCTTCGTCACGTTCAGCCCCAGAACGCCAGCGGCTTCTCCGCCATGCTACGCTAGGCACGCTAACGGCTGGATCCGGCGCTGAGTGGAGACAGACGGTGATGAATCACAGTCGGCTCACAGACCTCCGTCTTAATCCACCGTCTGGGAAAAGAATCAAGAGAAACCAGAAAAAAGAGCAGCAAGCGGTGCTGAAGTCATGTGAAGCTGACTGAAGCTTCACAGCTGAAGCGTGGCTCGATGCTCGGTGGAATTTACTGGAGTAAAGATATGATTCCTCTGAAAAGGTGAGAAAGCTGCTCAGGTAGTCGCCTCTAGTGAGCCTCCCTGAAGAAGGAAGAAGGATCTGTGTGTGTGTGTGTGTGTGTGTGTGTGTGTGTGTGTGTGTGTGTGTGTTCTCGTATTTCTATCCTTGTCGGGGCCAAATGTCCCCACAAGGATAGCAAAACGTGGAACGACGTGCCTTGTGGGACCTTTTTCCGGTCCTAAGTAGGAGAAACAGTGTTTTCTTGACCATGTTGTTGTTACTGAAAAAAGTAAAAGTGCAAAAACATTTCTTTAGGGTTAGGCTTTGTTGTGGTGTGGGTTAGGGTTAGGGTAAGGGTCAGGGTTAGGGGCTAGACATGAATGGGAGTCAATGGACGGTCCCCACGAGGATAGAAATACGAGACTGTGTGTGTGTGTGTGTACATTTATTGGTAACTGCACAGAAGAATCATGTTGTTTTCATCCTGCTGAGTCAAAAATTAATCAGAAGAGGAAGAAAGTAGAGCGGAGGATCAGACGAGAGTTTAGTTACCAAGAATCAGCTGATCTGACAGACAGCGTCTGAAACACGGGAGCGTCTGAAACATCTGAAACACTGAAACATCTGAAACACTGGAGCGTCTGAAACATCTGAAACACTGGAGTTCCTGAAACATCTGAAACACTGGAGTGCCTCGGTCAGCAGAAACAGCAGCGAGTCGGCAGAAGTTTCATCTTTTCAGCGTGAGCTGGGCTCATGACTCCGCCCCCGCTGCCGCCGCACCTTCTGAAGGAAAGCAGCTTCAGCAGGGCGGGAATCGAACCTCATGCCTTCGTTCGGGGCAATGGCGGCGTCTCCTGCAGGTCGCTGTTTCACAGGAGCTGAGCTTCCAGAACCTTCCTGGAAAAGCTCCACAAAAAAACACTCCGTCTGGCACAGCATCTGAATCAGCTCGCCCTTGAGCAAGGCAGTTCACCTCCCAGCTGCTGCTGTGGAGCCGCTCAGTGAGGAAGAGCTGGAGGAGAGCCAGGAACACACACACACACACACACACACACACACACACACACACACACACACACACACACACACACACACACACACACACACACACACACACACACACAGTTTTAACGGATGAAGAGAAACCTCACAGTCAGAAACTCTGCTCCACTCCCTGCTGAGTGGAGTTAGCATGTTCTCCCTCAGCACCTGCTTCTCCCCCTCCTGACTGGAAGTGCTGAAGTGCTGACCTGTCCAGAGAGTAATCCCATTACTCCCAGTAATCACAGTACTCCCTGTACTCACAGGGTTAAGGCACTAGGGTTAAGAAATACTGATCTAGATCATCTGGACCATCTTATCCACCTGGACCACGTGGACCACGTGGACCACCTAGACCACCTGGACCGGGGCACGTAGCAAACGTTCTGGCTGGTAGTCGAACCAGCATCCCGTCACAAAGCCGCCGGAGCTGCTGGGTCTGGTCCTGCAGACTGACGCTGGACTGAAGCGGTCCCTGTCCTCAGGGCCGGCGCGGGCTTCTCAGGCACCCTGGGCAAGCCTGACGCCCCGTGGTAGTGTCGCGCCGCAAGAGTTGTTGAGCGGGGGGGGGAGTCGGCAATATTTGTCGAGGGTCGAGGGCCCGTGCACGCGAACCAAGCAGTGCGCTGCTCAAACAGCCATCACAGCAGCGCTACTTGGGCGGTGCGCCTCACGGTCACATCAAGCGCCCCCCTATGGCTCGGCGCCCTGGGCAACTGCCCCGGATGCCCAGCCTATTCGCCGGCCCTGCCTGTCCTCCTCTCTACATGTCCATCAGTGTCTCTGCTCCAGTTTGGGTTCTGCTGGTTTTGTGGAACATGTTTCAGATGAGGTGGAGCTTCAGGCTGAAGCAGGTCTCTGTAGCAGCCTCTGGGCCTGTTCAGTCCTGTTCAGTCCTGGTCCTTCCTGGTCTCTGGATCCCAGAGTTCTCGGCCCTCTCTGCGTCAGAAGAAGAAGCGAAGCAGCAGAAGGAAGTTTGTTGAGTTTCAGGTTGAGCAGCTTCTTTAAAGCTGAGTTCAGTCCTTCCCTCGGTTTCCAGGAGCATCAGACCTTCATTTCTTTTTCAAAGGTTTGGATGAAAGAGTTTGGAAGATGCTGCAGAAGAAGCTCCCGACAGAGACGCTGCTCAGAAATGACTCCAGCTCTGACCAGCAGAAATGCTCTCAGCACCGCTGTCAGTCAGAAGGATCTGAATACTGGCTGGAAATCCAGTTACTCTGAGTGTGGTGGCAGGAGAGGGAATTCTGGGAGCGACTGGAAGGTTTGGAGACGTGGTGTTTCAGTTTGGGGTGATTCAGAGACTTCAGAGTCATGATGAGGGAATCTGGTCTCAGCTGCAGTACCGCCTTCATCCACCAGGTGGTGCATCCAGACATGTTGAAAGGGTTGAAGCTGGGTAAAGCATGTGGACGGTGGAGAGAGTTTGAACCCCGCCCACTCTCCTGCCACAACCAAGAGCCAAAACTTTAAAACCGGCAGGAGACAGACTCTAGTCTGCCGCCCAGTGGACAACAGGAGAACAGCGCTAAACTGTCTGTTTACACGATGACGGCGCTGCAAACCACTGAAAACACAACTTTTCAAAACATTTTCCATGGTGGAGCTCACTTCTGACTCCGTCTCCACGGAAACAGAGGAAAACACAGCTTTTCTGAAACTCTGCTCCTGCTCCTGGTCCTGATACTGGTCCTGGTCCTGGTTCTCCTGGATTTGGTAGTTTTAGAGTTGACAGTCACAGTAACAGCAGTCCTACTTGGTGTTCTTTCTGTCCAGATGAATGTGTGTGTTCTCCATTATGAATGTTCTAGTGTAGGGTTCTCTGTGGTTTCATGACAGAACAGCGCCACCTCTGGGACCAACATGAAAAACGTGTTGGTTTGTTTTCCAAACAGCAGAGATGTATTTTCACCAGGCTGAGGCAGGAAGGTGTTTTCAGTAGAGATGCTGCAGCTGAAAGACATACTGGTGGATCCTTAGAACCAGTCAGCATTGTCTGGTTCCAAATCGTATTGGGCAGTCATAATGCCAATCAATGCGGGAATGCGTTTGCGTGATGACATATCATGTCGAGTCGCCGCGTCTGTGCACGCTCTGGTTTCGAGCCGCGCATGTTCAGAGCATTGTTTAGGAAGTGACATGCAGCATTCCTCATGCCTCATTCAGAAGCGGCTTGCTCCTCCTGCGAACACCTCCGAAGATGGCGAGCCACAAAAAAAGACTTCCACAGCAGTGAATCGCTGCCATTTTAAGCGCTGTCCTTGGTGCTGAAGATGCTCGGGAACATGCCATTTGATTTTTTGGAAGTATTGCCTGTGAAAAAAATCCGGTATTCTCTTCTGCTTCTGTCTGCCGTCGTCGTTGTTTGATTGAAGAAGCTGCTGCCGGGTGAGGGAGGAGTCTCCCCAACGAACAATTTAAATTTCATTTCTTTTAAAATAGATTTTTTCCACATATCCCCACAGCTCTGTGTAAATCTATTCAGCACATACTTTTTAGATATTTATAGTTTTTTTTTTTTAAATTAAGTTTACAGTCAAAGCTACAGCTTGCATCCGCCACCAGGGGGGGCTGCAGCCCTGGCAGCACCCCCCCTTCCCGTTACTGCTCAGGCTGGTTTTTGAAGCAGGTTTTTATTCTTCATCTTGTTTTCATCTTTATTGAAGGAGCAGCGAAAAGAGGAAGGATGTGAAATGTCCGTCATTCCTCTGGTGGCCACCGGGTGGCAGCATGGAGTCTCGTCACTCAGTTCTTCAGAATTCTGCTGTTCTGTCTTTTGGTCCAGATTTGGGTTCAGGAGGTCAAAGGTGAGAATCTGCACCTGGACCACAGCGTCTGATTGATGACAGATTCAGGTTCTCTGACTCAATACGCCGCCGTGTGGTGAAAACCTGAAGTGCAGGACGATCCCGACAGGCGTCACTGTTTCATTCTCACCGGTCAGAATCTCAGAGTGGAGCGGATTCATTTTAATAAAGAAAACCATCTGAGTTCTTCCCAGCAGGAGAACCACCGGGTCTGGAGCTGATCTGGAACGCTCAGGGAGAACATGGAAACCACTACTACTCACAACCATGTAGCCAAACCCAGTATCCACTATGGATGAGTGTCACGTGATTCTCCTCCAGCTGGTTCTGGTTCTGCTGGGAGAGCAGAACACGGCAGGGAGTCCGCTGTGTGTCTGGCTCAAGGGTTCGAACAGTGGACCTTTTATTCGGGGTGAGAGGACATTTCAGGACATTTCATCAGTGGGAAATCAAATAAAAGCAGCAGATCGATGATCGAACATCGAGATAATTTGTGTTTGTAAAATAAAGGATCCGTTATTTCTGTTTCCACTGATCAGCCTCTAATCAATCATCCTCCCAGTGGAGAGGACACTTTCTCTTTTTCAACTAGCTACTTTCAGCAGCAGGGGCAAGACCGATTTGTGGCACTGGCAACTAGCAGTGGCATGCCACGCTTTATGCCACTATTTGGAAGACATGCCACAGTTTATGTCGCCGTTTGTGAACATGCCAGGGCTAATGCCACGGTTTGTGCCACTGTTAGGAAACATGCCACGGTTTGTGCCACTGTTTTAGAAAGATGCCACAGTTTGTGCCACTGTTTTAGAAAACTGCCACGGCTATTGCCAGTACATATACCGCTGTTTGGGTGAAATGCCACGGTTTGTGCTGCCGTTTGGAAACATGCTACGGCTAATACCACGGTTTATGTCACTATAGGAAAAATGCCACAGTTTGTGCCACTGTTTGGGAAAGATGCCACGGGTATTGCCAGTACATATACCGCTGTTTGAGCGAGATGGGTCCGTGTACGAACAATCTACCTTTTGTTAGTTTGATTTTCTGTTAAATTGACTTACCCGGTAATCAAATTGCATAAACGGGTCCTTTTCTTGTATTCTCGATTGTTAAAAAAAAAACAAAAAAAGGAGAATTCAACTCGTTTTACCGTACTGACTAACAGATTTTCCACTCATTATTTCCTTAATGAGAGGTGGGCGGGGCTTAACGCCGCTCTCGTCAAAGTAAAAGTGTTCTCAACACAGCGGTAAATGTCTCACTGCAGCTCCAGCCTCCTGCCAGGACTGTAAATATCTCATAGCAGTAATATTATTACTGTGCACACTTGATTACTCTGTGCTTTGCTGCTCTTTGGTCCTGATTGTTAGACGCTAAACTGCATGTTTTTCGACTCAAGACTTCATGAAAGTAGTCACAAAAAATGACCAGCAGGGGTCACCCGTAATGATCTCCTCATCACTCCGAATTTATACCCTTATGTCTTTATTAGGGACCGAGCCTTCGGCCATCATGCCCGGAGGGCAAGGTCTCTATTGTTCTTCCGGTGTTTTTCCGTCTTGTTAATCTATAGAAATGTTGATATCCTGAAAAAAACAGATTATTGTGCTATTACTTTCATGTTTTATAATGTAAATATAATTAAACCAGTACAAAGCTGGCTTCATCAATACGCATTTCAAATGGAACTTCTTGTAGAAAAGTATCATGCTTCATTGTCACAGAGAGCATGGACACTGAAACTGGAACCATCAGAATGGTTTTACTGTTGTTATACAGTGTACAATGATATTTGAAAGTTTCTCCTCTCCAGTGCAGGCACAACAGATATGACGGTATTTGGCCACGCTTCCCTTGTTCTGGACTATAATATTAATGTATAATCTGAGATGAACATCAATCCTGTTTACCTGTGCTTGGGAATGGTCAGTGTCCTTTCTGATGGTCGTCTCATGTCAGCAGTGTGAATCCATGACCTCATATTGTTGTCATACTGGTGGTAGTCGGACTGTGGATTTATGTAGATGGAGCCCTTCTAAATTGAAAGACTCAATCCCAAACTCTCCCCCCACCAATTTGCATGTATTAATTTATCATTTGCATATTTTATACCACTTGAACGTTCAATGAATCAATAACTTCAGTCTTTTTTCTAATTTCTTTGGCATGTCAGTTGCCTGCAAAAGGAGTGTAACATCAAACAGAAGTTATAGGGTTTGTCTGGAGTGAATGAAGAAATTGCCAAGTGCAGAGTCTGACGCTCTGATATGTAATCTGTCAGGATATTTCCAGTAGTGACAACAGAGACAGAAAGCTGTAGTGGTTGTTTGATATTGGGAAACACTCCCAGTCCAAACTTTGGACACACTTTCTTGTTCAATGTTTTTTCTTTTCTTTTATTTTCATGACTATCTACATGATAGATTTTCGGTGAAGGTATGAAAACTATGAATGAATACATATGGAGTGTGAAATAAGAAAAAGCATGTCTTGTATTTTACTTTTGTCAAAGTTGGAACTGTTTGCATTGTTGACAGCACTGCAAACAACCAACCTTTTTTAGTTTCAATTTGGTTAAAAGAGACAATTTGACGTCGTCAGGGTTTGAGGAGCTGCTCATCCAGGCTGGGTTCATGGTTGGTTTTGGTCTTTGGTCACATAGGGTCTCTGAGATTTTAATTGCTAAATAAAAATATGTCTAATCCAGGATAATATGATTTTATGTTTATATCAGCAAAGAGGACTGTTGGCTGTCCTCTTCCTTCCCTCATGGACATCTACTCTACCTGGTGCCTCAACAGAACTCAGAACCTCATCAAGGACAGATCACATCCAGTTCTCAGCTTGTTGATCTGTTGCCCTCTGAGAGGCTTTACAGATGTACTGAAGTGATGACAAACAGCCTGCAAAACTGCTTCTTTCCAAGAGCCATCACTATCCTAAATTCTCACATGAAACAACTACTCAACAATACAATGCCGCTCTGTCTCTGCTGCTGTTCACTAAGTCATATCACTCAACCTGTGCAAAACAGTTGAAGTAAAGCATACAATACACTTTTTTTAACACACTGTTCTTTAAAATGCTTTCATATTTTTAAAAAATTACCGTGTGATATTTATATTGCATTTGTTATTTTTCTATATTGGTTGTGCCTGCATTGGAAAGGAGAAACTAGAATCTCATTGTACACTGTATAACAATAAGACCATTCTGACTGTAATGGCTCCCGTTTCTTTGATCATGTCATATTTGTAAATGAATTATGATGCGTCTCTGCCAGAAGAACCATTTGAAATGTGTATTGAAGCCTGCTGTTGTCCTGGTTTTATGATATTTACAAGATGAAAACAATATAACAATAATCTGCATAACTCCACTGTCTTACTCCACTAATCAGATGATGAGGCTACAGTCCAGTGAGGGCTAGATTAATTAGAAATAGCCACATGAGATTTTTTTTTTATTTTATTTTTCAGCATATCAACATTTCTATAAATTAATAAAGACATAAGGGTATAAATTCGGAGTGATGAGGAGATCATTACGGGTGACCCCTGCTGGTCATTTTTTGTGACTACTTTCATGAAGTCTTGAGTCGAAAAACATGCAGTTTAGCGTCTAACAATCAGGACCAAAGAGCAGCAAAGCACAGAGTAATCAAGTGTGCACAGTAATAATATTACTGCTATGAGATATTTACAGTCCTGGCAGGAGGCTGGAGCTGCAGTGAGACATTTACCGCTGTGTTGAGAACACTTTTACTTTGACGAGAGCGGCGTTAAGCCCCGCCCACCTCTCATTAAGGAAATAATGAGTGGAAAATCTGTTAGTCAGTACGGTAAAACGAGTTGAATTCTCCTTTTTTTGTTTTTTTTTTAACAATCGAGAATACAAGAAAAGGACCCGTTTATGCAATTTGATTACCGGGTAAGTCAATTTAACAGAAAATCAAACTAACAAAAGGTAGATTGTCCGTACACGGACCCATCTCGCTCAAACAGCGGTATATGTACTGGCAATACCCGTGGCATCTTTCCCAAACAGTGGCACAAACTGTGGCATTTTTCCTACAGTGACATAAACCGTGGTATTAGCCGTAGCATGTTTCCAAACGGCAGCACAAACCGTGGCATTTCACCCAAACAGCGGTATATGTACTGGCAATAGCCGTGGCAGTTTTCTAAAACAGTGGCACAAACTGTGGCATCTTTCTAAAACAGTGGCACAAACCGTGGCATGTTTCCTAACAGTGGCACAAACCGTGGCATTAGCCCTGGCATGTTCACAAACGGCGACATAAACTGTGGCATGTCTTCCAAATAGTGGCATAAAGCGTGGCATGCCACTGCTAGTTGCCAGTGCCACAAATCGGTCTTGCTGTCTCTCACTTTCAGAGAAGTACCACACACACACACACACACACACACACACACACACACACACACACACACACACACACACACACACACTCTGCACCATTTTAGCAGGTTAGTTGTTTCTTCTCATGTCGGGATCAAATATCAGAGGATCGATTTAACTTGTTCTATTTCAACTTGGGAGGAGATTGGATTTTTTTTTCACGCAGCTGGGCAGCGCGTACGGGTCCGGCCCGCCCGGGACCGGGACCGGGACCGGGAGCATCTCGGGGGCTCAGTGACTCGCAGGTCGGAGTGCGCAAAGCCGCGCGCGTCGATTCCTCCGCAGCTTTCCTGACGGCGCGCAGCGCGCAGGTGGAGGCGCAGAGGAGGGACGGAGGAGGCGGAGGCGGCGGACGGGGACGCTCGGCGCGCGCACGGCTCGGTCCAGCTGAAACAGCGGGCTGATCGGCGGGATCAGGATCCGGTGCGTCGGAGCCGTTTTTCCTCTCCGTGGCAAAACTTTGAGAGAGAAAATGACGCCGCGCGCCGTTCCCGCTCCTTCACGCAGCGCTGCGGGTTCCGCCGCCACTGGACAGTCTGCACGTGACGAATAGCTGCGAGTCTGCGAGCCTCGTTCCGGTGCCGGTGTGAAGAAAAAGCCTGTTTATTCCCGCGCGTCACGCGGCGGATCGCATCGGCGTGGATTCTTGTCGCGCTCCATCATGGACTTCCTGGGATTGTACTTTCTGCAGCTCGCGCTCCTCGGTGAGTACATCAAACGCACCGCAACTTGCCGCCAATCCCGCCGCTTCACGCTCGTTTCCCGGGTTTCCCGCTGCTTCCTGCTGCTGCGGGACGAACCCGGTGTGTTACCGGCTGCACGAGAGCTTCACGGCTGATTTTCACCAGATGAAAGTGCAGATGTGATGAGAGATGGAGCAGCGCGAGGCAGGCTGGGCAGCTTCAGCCCCTAATGCCCCCCGACCCCCCTCTAATGCCCCCCGACCCCCCTCTAATGCCCCCCAACCCCCCTCTAATGCCCCTCAACCCCCTCTAATGCCATCCTGTTACCCCCCCCATGTTTCACTTCTGCTGCTGTTCCACTGCGAATAACACCAAAAACACGAGTGTGTGTGTCAAACTGTTGTGTTGGGCGCGCGTCAGTCTGTACGGGGAGGTGTGAGCGTGCACGTGGCTGCACGGAAGATGCGCGCGCTTTTGCACCTGCCTTTGCAGGTGAGTCGTGCGTCCGTGCTTGCTTGTGTATTTCTGTTTGTGTGTGCGTGCACGTGTAGAGCGAAGTGTGAGTGAGTGAGGGCTGGCTGGTTGCGTAAAACGAACCGATGAAAACACACACACACACACACACACACACACACACGCACACGCACCAGGTGGCAGAGTCATTCCTGAGTGTGTGTTCTGCTGTCAGATTCCTATAAAGCTCCAACTCTTCTCATCTCGCTGCTCTTCTCTGCTAAAAGCCCTCGTGCACGGCGCGTGCACGGCTGAGAGCAGACGTGCAGATGGAGGATTTATGGCTCCTCGTCTCAGACTCTCCAGGAGCCTGACAGCAGCTTTGCATGCTGGGAGTGCAAAGAAAATTCTGGGGCTCCTGGTGAACATGTTCCGCCACTCGGAACTCTGAAGCACACACACACACACACACACACACACACTCTCGGAGTCCCTCCCACTGAGGAGGCAGAGCTGATATGTTCCCTGCTCGCCCCTCGCTCTCCACAGCGGCGGGGGGGCCGCCATGATGCTCCGCTGCTTTTACAGTGACTCAGGAAGCACCGGCTCTCATGTCAGCTTCAGACTCTTTGGACGAAACCAGGGACGTCCTGATGACAGCATGTTCAGAGAGACGAAACGTTGATCGATCACTGAGGAAACTTTCCTTCAACGATCTGTCTCCATCAGGAAACGTCTCGTCGAGTCAGATCTGCTCTTCAGCAGGAGCTGGTCAGCATGAAGCTCTCAAGTGAAAACGCTCTGCTCATTTATCGTCTTTATTTCGAGTCCTGACGCATCATGTTTAGCATGTAGCATGTTAGCATCGCTGGTGTGTCGACCTGAAGCTCTGCTCAGAGCAGGTGAACTGCTGACCTCTGCTGCTCCACATGTTCTGATGGTTGAGCTGCCGGTTGAGCTGCCGGTTGAGCTGCCGGTTGAGCTGCCGGTTGAGCTGCCGGTTGAGTTGCCGGTTGAGCTGCCGGTTGAGCTGCCGGTTGAGTTGCCGGTTGAGCTGCCGGTTGAGCTGCCGGTTGAGTTGCCGGTATTGTGCCAACTGTCCTTCTCCTCTGGATGTTCCATCAGATCTTTTCCGTCTGTCTTCTGGTTCATGTTATGTTATAAAATTGAAATCCTTAAAAATTAAAGAATTGGTAGAACTCAACCTTCTTAAAACAATATATAAAGCTCACCGGAAAAAAATTACCATTTAATTTACAGAATAGATTTGCAAAGCGAGACAGTCAATATAGATTAAGAGGCACTGAAGTTTTCAAACGACTGGAATCAAGAACCAAATTGAAAGAAAGATGCATCACAACAAAAGGAATCAATTTATGGAATAAACTTGACAGTGAAATGAAGAGGTCTCAGTCCATTCACATCTTCAAGAAATGTTTAAAAGCACAGTTATTGGGAGGGAACGACTCTGTTTCAAAGAATGGTCAAATTTAGAATGATTGTTTCTTTTGAAAATATTTCATTAAGGTTTTTTTTGTTTGTATTTACATTTTGGGAAATGGTTGTATTTGTATTTTGATTTACTGAAATGGTTGTATTGAATTTTGCATTTTTTTTGTGATATGTTAACAAATCTTGACAAATTGTCATTTATTTTATGTTGATAGGGGCAGACATCATAAGTCTCACTTCTTTCTGTTCCTTTTCATTTCTTTCATTTAAAAAGAATGAAACAAATAAAATCAATCAATCAATCAATGTTAAAGCGTCTCTGAGCCGTGGACGGAGCTCCTCCTCTCTCACCTGCCTGCTGCTGACGGAGCTGACGGAGGAGGTCGGGTAAAACTGGTCAGGTTGTTGAGTTCTTCATGCAGTCTGGGACCTGATCCTGATCCTGATGTGGATCTCGGTGCTGGATCCAGCCGTCGCCTGCTGATTGTGCAGTGGATCTGCTGCTCAGGAGACGAGAGACGCTGCAGGGCGTCTCCACGGCAACCGTCCCTGCTGGAGCGTCTCCTGACCTCCTCACCCTCAGTCCTTCCACCGAGAGGAGGAGGAGGAGGAGGAGGAGGAGGAGGAGGAGGAGGAGGAGGAGGAGGAGGAGGAGGAGCGCCCCCTGGGGGTGGGGTGTGAATGAAGCTTCCCGTCGTTTCTGGATCATGTTCTGATTGGTTCTGGATCAACAGAGAAACGTGGCCTTTTATTTTACGTCACATGATGAAGATAACTGGAGCTTCAGAGTTGGAGGCGATCTGACGGCTTTTCTCCGGACTTCTTCTTGTTCTTGGAGAAACTTTGTCGTGTTGGAATTCCGGGTTTCCATGGAGACGAACGGCTGGAGCAGCTGGTCAGACGGATCGCCACGCGATCGGCTGAGCTCTGATCGACCAATCACACCTTCTGGAATAACCGGAGCGGGATTCCACCTTGCTCCTGGGCACGCGGGAAATCTTAGCTACTGAGAGCTTTTTCAGCTTATTAGAGCAAAATGAATCGTTCATGATGCAGGAAACTGTTTGTTAGAGTCCTGTGTGTGTGTGTGTGTGTGTGTGTGTGTGTGTGTGTGTGTGTGTGAGAAATGTAATGGAGGAGTTATTACAGCACAAGAAAAACCCTTAACGCCACAGAAATAGCCTCCTGATTAACAGCCCACACAGAAAGTTGGTGGAACGAACACACACACACACACACACACACACACACACACACCCAGAGGACGGCCTCCCTCTCTCTCCTCCAGCCTCATCAGCTGCTTCCTTCGCTCCTGAATAATTGGCCTCCTGCATGTTTGCTAACCTTGAGCAGTGACGGATCGTACTCCGGCCACCTGGTCCCCCGGTCCCCCGGTTCCCCCGGTCCCCCTGGTCCCCCCGGTCCCCCTGGTCCCCCCGGTCCCCCCGGTCCCCCCGGTCCCCCGGTTCCCCCGGTTACCCCGGTTCCCCCGGTCCCCCCGGTCCCCCCGGTCCCCCTGGTCCCCCTGGTCCCCCGGTGCTGCTTCCTGTCCCTGAAGTGTAGAACCGATCTGAGCTCTGGTCTCTTGGGTCCTGACGGCGTCGGCCGGTTCCTGATGATCCTTCAGTCTGGAAACTGACGGAGCCGTCGGCCGTAACATTATGACCGGCGGTCAGCGGGACGGATCGACGTCTGGATCGATGCTCGCTATCGTCCATCAGCTGGAGGCTCCGCCTCCTCTAGCAGAGTGATATCAGAACATCTGGTGGAACGAGGAGAACCGTGAGACCGGCTGGCAGGCTGAAGGTCGGCTGGAGGTCACGGAGCCCCGGGGGCAGAGAAGGGTTGACGGTTAGAAAACCTGAAGGAACTGCAGGTGGGTTCCTGTTGGAACAGATCCTGGCTTCAGGTTCCAGACCGGAGCCCGTTACCATAGCAACACTTCAGGTCATGTGACAGTCTGGTGCTTGACTTTGGTCTGGTTCTGTTCATCTGGAAGCTTTGAGTCGGTTCTGGTCTGGTTCTGATTCCCAGAGCGGTCCTGGACCAGATCAGCCGTTCCTCCTCAGGACTGTAGAACCTCTGCTGCTTCTGGCCTTGATGAAGCTTCAGGACTGTTTTCTGACGGAACAGAGTTCCAGGAGTCCGCTTGGCCTCCGAGCCTCATGGATCCAGTTGGGTGTGAGTTTGATTCCAGGACTCCTCCGTTCTCCAAGAGCTTCAGCTCCGCGCAGCAACTTATTGAGGACTGTTGGCGTTTTAGAACTCCCTCTGGACTCCATAGTCTGGGTTCATTTTCTGGAAGAACCGGTCAAGATTTAGTCCTTATCTGAAAGATTCCAGGTTTAGTTTCAAGAGTCTTGGTGTCGTTTCAAGACTCTGGGTCTGTTTTTAGTCTGGTGAGTCCACAGTCAGTCACCCAGTGTTTTACTGATTAATAATAATGGATTTTATTAACGCACTTTACATCTGAGGGCGGATCTCAAAGTGCACAATCAAGAGAACAATAAAATCAATGATAAAAACAGAAAACAGTAAGACGGAATAAACAGTAAAAGCAATGAGCAATAAAATCGCTAAGGAAAGTTAAACTATAATACTCATCGCTTCACTGACCCGTCCTCCACCATCGAGCTTCTAGTTGCTTCAGTTTGTCAACAGATTTATCTGCAACTCGTTGCTTTGAAGCTGAAGGTTTGATTTGAGTGAATCTGATGAAAACGTCACCAAATAATTCCTGCAGAAAACGACTGATCTCAACATGGAGCCGCTTCACTGAAACCTTCTGCTGCAGCTGATGCATTCTGGGTATTTTCCACACTCCCCTGGCGGCCTGGCTCTGAGGCTTTCAGGTCTCGACTCGTTGTGTCCAAAACTCTGAAGACGTTTGATGAAAATAAATAAACGTTTTCTTGGCATTTGTTCCATTTGCTTGGTGGTTTGACCAAATTGGAGCCTCTTGTGGGCCGGTTGAGGCCCACGGGCCTCATGTTTGACACGCTGCAGTCGTTCTGCTGTGGTCTCCTCGGGGTCCAGCAGGTGGTCTTAATGTTGCGGCTGCTTCCTGTGTTTGGCGCCGTGTTTCATGGCCGTACAGAGCAGACGGACGCTTTTCAAACCGGCGGAAAAACGGCGAAACCCGAGGACGGAAGATGAAGATAAACATTTCTGAAACGGAGGGAATCAAACCGCAGGACGAGCGGTGGAGCGGAGGATTCTGACACTGCTGCTTATTATGTTAAACCCCGTCATTTCCCCGGCTTTTGTTGAGGGACGATTACGCCACAGAGACGATTACCGTGGCCTCGCCGCGCTGAAAGGATCCGGCGTCTCGCCGCCGCCGGATTCCATCGCCAGACGTTTAACTCGGCAGAGAAAAGGCTGCAAAGTGGCCGAGGCCGAAGAGACGAGCCTGAAAGGCTGCAATTAATCAGGAGGAGGAAGTTTAGTGAGCCTGGGGGGGGAGGAGGAGGAGGAGGAGGAGGAGGAGGAGGAGGAGGAGGAGGCAGAGTGAAGAAGTGATGATGAGACGAGCGGCGAGGCTCCAGCCTCCATCGGCCTTCGTAGCTCTTGAAGCCAGTCGGCGGCGCCGTCGGTGTTTGAGGGCCTCTCAGCGTCTCCTCGCCGCCGCCGCCGCCCCTCAGTCCCGCACCGTGAAGGCTCTCGTTACGCCGCCATTTCCTGGAGCGCCGCGCTGGAGGTGGTGGTCGTCTCCGCGCTGCTCAGACGGAACCAGGAAGTGATGATCGGGAGGAGCTGCTGCTCTTCCCATGATCCACTGCAGCGATCACACCCGCTGTCGGAGTTGCCCGGCGCTCCGCCCGGTGCCATCAGGGTTCCGTGGCGCCACTCCGTGGGTTCAGATCGGCATGTGTGGAACGGGAACACAGCGTCGGCAGGATGAAGGCGACGTGACGAAGCAGCCCGACGCTTGAAAGACCGGTTCTGTTCCAAAACCTTTGATGGAGAACTCCACCTGTTGTTGCAGAGTTCTCCGGTTCCAATGTCTCGCCGCACGGTGGAGCAGTGGTTTGTTCTCTCTCCTCACAGCCAGAAGACCCCCGGACCGTTCAGTCTTCAGTGACTGAGCGCCGCCGTCATGTGAGCCGACGCCCCAAACACCACGAACGTTTAGAAAGTTCACTGGAAACATCGGGTCAGAGGTCAGAGACAGGAGATCCTCCTCCAGGAGTCAAACTGGGCCGATGAAGGAGTCCTGCTCCTCCGGCGCCTCTCAGCTGATTCTGTCCTCCGTCTCACATGTTCCACGGCGTCTCCCAGCAGATGGAGAGCCGGGCGACGTTCCAGATGTGATGAAGATCCGAGAGGCAGACAGCAGCTTGTCGGCAGTAATGATGGGCGTTTTGTCAGCCGCCTCATTTCCACAACATTCGTCACACCGAGTCCAGTTTAACAGAGAAGCTGCTGCAGCGAGGAACACGACACTAAGAACACCTTCCTCCAAACGGGGACCCTGCTGAACCCCAACAGACGGCCCCGTCTCCTGCAGCCGTCTGTGGAGGATTCAGCTCAACTCAGTTCAGACGACTTCATTCATCCAGCAGGAGCTTCCTGTGGAGCTTCACTCCGTCAGGCAGCAGCTCAACAAAGAAATCAATACAGATGATTAGTTACCAATCTGGAGAGGAAACGTGTTTCCACATGGGACCGAGAGAGACGGCAGGGTTAGAAAGCAAGATCAGGAAGAAGATATAAGATAGAAACAGAAATAAAAAAGAGAAATGAATAACATCCTCTAAATGAAATCATTTAAAATGACGTCGTCTGAGTTTGTGAATCTCTTCATTTTCGAGGCTTTAGTGTTGCTGAGGGGAGAACCTACAGTCCAGTTTGATCAAAACAGGCGAGTTTAAGGTTTTCCTTGAACAAACATCAAAAAATGTGAACTTTTAGTTCAGATGTTGAAAAATCTAAGCCAGCAGTTGATCTCAGTAAAGCTGCTTTTCTTCAGGTTGATGCTGGAACCAGTCGCTGGTTCTCCGATCCAAACATTTCTACTTCCTGTTTCCATGAACTCTGCTCTGCCTCGGGTCTGCATGAAGCTCGCCATACGCTGGGGTCACCAAACCCGGGTCACCATACGACGTTCCAGGACTTCACCACATTAGCAGTTCTCTGTACAGTTCCCTCGCTCCACTGAAACATGAGGCTTTGGTTCCCTGGTTCCTCTGCAGTGGAGGTTCTCCGGTTCTCTCGGCGAGTTTCAGACATGAATCTTCGGCTCTTTGAGAATCTGGACGGTGGAATCTGTTCCTCCGTCTCCCGTCGATCAGCTGATTCCGGCGGTTTGCTGCCGTGTCGCCGTTGTTCTGACTCTGAGCAGGAAGTCGTCACATCGGCGCCTCCTGCTGCGAGTCGTCGTCCACGTCGGCCTCACTGTGACGCCTTTGAGGTGTGTGTGTTGAGGTGTGTGTGTTGAGGTGTGTGTTGAGGTGTGTGTTGAGGTGTGTGTGTTGAGGTGTGCGTTGAGGTGTGTGTGTTGAGGTGTGTGTGTTGAGGTGTGTGTTGGTGTGTGTGTTGAGGTGTGTGTGTTGAGGTGTGTGTTGGTGTGTGTGTTGAGGTGTGCGTTGAGGTGTGTGTTGAGGTGTGTGTTGGTGTGTGTGTTGAGGTGTGTGCGTTGAGGTGTGTGTGTTGAGGTGTGTGTGTTGAGGTGTGTGTTGAGGTGTGTGTGTTGAGGTGTGTGTTGAGGTGTGCGTTGAGGTGTGTGTTGAGGTGTGTGTGGCTGCTGAGTCAGCCAGTCTGCAGTGTGTGTGAGAGCAGAGTGTGAGTGACAGAGAGCTTCAGTCTTCATTTCAAACCATCGGGAAGAAAAACAAACATGTTTGGAGTTTAATGAGATTTAAAGATGAAGGAGTCGACATCCGGGTCCCAGAAGTTCTGTTAGAACCTCCAGGGAGGAAAGTGGAACCGGAGCTGCTGTCAGAACGGAGAACTTCCAGAGCCTTGGAGGTGGAACGTGCTCTGAGCGGAGCTCCTGAAGCGGAGACTGTCTGGGACGGAGCGATGGAACCCTTCACTGCTGGTTCCTCCTCACGGCCTTCAGCCTGCAGTGTGAGAACAAGAACCTTCAGAACATCAGAGCGGCGGGAGATCCAAGCAGGAGACTGACGCCGAGACGCCGTTCAGCGCCGGAAACACGGAGACGCTGAAGGATCCTCCCAGGTTCCTCCTTCGGGCTCCCTGCTGTGAGACTCGGGACGGTCTCTGGGTCGCTGGTGAAGGACAGCCTGGAGACGGGACGGACGTCCTGCGGGTCCGGCCGGAGGACGGACCGACTGAAAACCAGCCAGGCTTTTCCTGGCAGCGTTCCAGAAGCGGAGAACGGGCCGGGGCGGCGCCGGCGTTCCGCGGCTGGGCGGATCAGCTCCCTTCAGCTCGGTGATAAATCCTGCCTTCCAGCTCTTTCTGTTCCTGCACATCTGAACATCTTTTCTTTAGATCCATCTGAAAGGAGGATTTCAGGCGTTGTGACTGACGAGCTGCTCGGTGGAGAGAACGACTCGCCGCTCCGTCTCTTCGTGTTCTGCATGTTTCAGAACGACGGCGTTCCTCCTGGTCTGATCCCACCGGCTGCTTTCATCCAGAACGTCTGTTCACTGCGGCCGCCGTGCAGGAACAGCGTTTCAGAAAGTAGCGTTTTCTTCTGTTTCCATGGAGACGGAGTCAAACGTTTTCAAAAGGTTTTTTCTTCCATTTTTATGTAGATGGAATGTTTCCAAAAAGTATTATTTTCCTTGTTTCCATGGAGACGGCGTTTGAACGTTTTTCAGGAAGTTCCGCTGTGGGTGACTGAGCCGCGTCGCCATGGAAACGGGGAGCGTTGCGTTGGGTGTAAACGGCCTCGTCTCTTCAGTCTGGTCTTGGTGTTCTGGGCTGGAGGTGGAGATGGGCGGAGCAGGAGGAGAGAGGCGGAGCTGAGCAGCAGCAGCAGGATGGAAACAGGACTCTGAGGCAGTCGAGGGACAAAGCGCTCTCATTAAGCCGCCGTGGATGTAAATTGAATTTCCCCGGCCTCACGCCGTCCTGTCACTGATGGGAGCGGCGCCGCTCTTTGTCTTCCTGTCAGCTGACGGCGGTTGGGTGGAGGGTGTGTGTCGCCGTGCCGATCAGTCAGAGCGGCGGCGTTCAGATGCGTGGACCGCCGGCCGTCCCCCGCCTCTCATTTGGAACAGTGGACAGTTAACTGCTATCGATTTCCCTTTATCTGCTCGTTGACTCGGACAGACGCTTCATTTAGAAAAGCGTCGGCTCGCGACCGCGGCGCTCCGAGCGTCGGCGCTTCCTCAGAAATATTGACGAGACGCACGCAGACCGTCCCGCCAATTAACGGCGAGTCCGATGCTGAAGTCGTCCTCGTCTGGTCACCAGGCTGAGAATCGTCTCCCCCGGCGTCTCCGTCCTCCGGATGAATCACAGCCTGCGTCTCTTTACCAGCGTCTGACACACACACACACACACACACACACACACACACACACAGATTGTCTTCAATCGAATTCCTGATGCCTGTTCTGGGACTCGTCTTGCTCGCCGTCTTCCTCGCCGTTGGCCTTCAGAGAGCCTGGTTTGTCTTGAGGAGACTTTCTTTCGGACGTTCCCTCATGTGGAACCCTGAATCTGAGACATGGAGCCGTCTGCACAGCGACTGTGGGCCACGGCGAGATCAAACGGCGGAGGGAGAGGCGGACGGCGAGGGGACATGCTGGACGTCTTCCAGAGGACAGCTGCTTCGGCGCTCTCCGGGTCTCGTCTCTGGCTTTAATGAGCCTCTTTTAGCCGGGTCCACCGCCGGCCCCCGTCCCCCCGGATCCTTCACCGCCTGACCGCCGCTGATCTGGACTCGTCCTTATGGCGCCGCCGTCCGTCCAGATTTCATGATGTGATAATCCGCCGCCTCGTTCCTCGCAGACGCTCCGCCGCTCGGTTCTCTCCCCGGGGCTGGAGGAGCGGCACCAAGCCGAGCTGGGAGAAGGTCCGTCACAGCTCTGCTCCTGAACAGGGAGGCTGCTCCACCCGGCTGACCTCTGACCTCTGACCCCGGGTTTTATGGAGGCTGTAGCGCGGCTCGTGGTGACGGCGGCGATGAATGAGCGGCTTGGCGGCGGCGGGCGGCGGCGGCCCTCCGGTCCCGGTTCATCGTCACTGATTCACCAGCAGCAATAAAGTTGCTTCAGTCTCCTGCTGTCAGTTTCAACCTCGGCTGTTCGGCTGTGAATGATGCGGCGCTGTGGACACGAGGGACGGCACGGCGGCTCGTCAGCGCGGCTCCGCCCAGCATCTTTCCAGCCCGGCTCTTCCTCCTGGACGTCTGGACGCTCGCCAGAAGCAGGAAGCGTATGGAGAGCGGTGAAGACGGACGGCGCCGGGCGCTGGAGGAGCGGTCCGTCTCCATCAGCTGAAGCCTGAAGCTTCTTCCTGCTTCCTGTCTGGTGAGGCTGAGTCCAGCGATCAGCTCCACTCTGGTCCCTTCAGGGCCTCACTGCTTCTGGACCCAGTCTGAAGGGACTGATGAGACTTTGGCGACAGTCAAACAGTCATCATGGGGCTTTTTGATTGGCTTCTTCATGCAGGAAATGGTAATCCAGTTACTTTTCTGATGTGTTGAGATCAGAATCGGAATGCTCTTTATTGTCAAGCACATACCCGAAACTGGTGGGGTTTGAAGACGCCCAGGCAGCCAATTACGGCGCTGGCAGCCTGAGGAGCTCCATCGGCGCCGACCCGGAGAGGAAGGCCCCGTCTGGAGTTGTGATGCAGGCGGGAGGACAGTTGTTCAGAGGCTGCCGCCACGCAGCGGCCTCAGCGCTCGGTGTTCAGCGCCACAGTACCTGGACAGCTGTGACAAGCAGTTTACTGTTGTCTGGACGGTCAGCACCATGGACAGTTACACGGACTCTGGCTTGAATTATCGTTCCCTTCAGTGTTGTGTTCAGATTTTTGCAGGATTCATTAATGTGGCCGACGCTCCTGGTTCAGCTCTGAATTATCAGTGGATTAAAAGTCCCGTTTTTGATTGAGAACTGATCTAACGTCTCATTGTGTTGTTTTTAATGATTTTCTCTTTATTTCTAACAATGACACTGATATCAATGCGTATACTACACATACAAGCCGCAGTGTGTGTGTGTGTGTGTGTGTAATATATATATATATATTTTTTTTTTTTACTCAATGTCGGGAGTAGGGCTCCACGATTAGCCGACACCTCATCGAAACTGAGGTTTTAACTGCTGCGGTAACCGAACCGCACAGGGCTGAGGTTTTTACAGGCATTTGAGTGACAGACCTGTCCGCCAATCAAAACGTTCGAGTCTCGCATTCCGGCCCACCGGCCAATCAGAAATGACAACAGGAAGTAAGTATGTCTGCACTGCACCGCTGCAGCTAGCTAGCGTCAGGTTGCTAACAACAAACCCTGCAGTGTGCTCTGCGGTGTCGTGAGGAGCAGAAAGTTTTCAGTGTGACTCGTTCTCGGTGTGGAAATGGCTGAGATGACACCAGAAGAGGGTCGCAGCAGCTGGTATCAGAACGAACTGGAGTTCAGTTGTTTGGACTTTGGGTTTGAAAAAAACCACGTGGAGCAAAAGCGAGCCAGATCGTGTCGCCGTGCAGCAGCCAGATCCAGAGGAAACACGTCTAATTCGTACCAACACCGCTACACACTTAACAGAAACGTGGACAAGTTGTAGGTTACTCTCTCTCTCACCCGATCGCCCCACAGCTCAGCCTTCATCCAGCATGTGATGCTCTCTCTCTCTCTCTCTCTCTCTCCATGAAAACATGAAGCTGCAGCCCAAGAATGAGAGGGAAGACGACCCAGAGCAGGATTACTAAACCGAGTGTGATCTATGAATATTACAGCAATAAGGATTTTTTTAATTTTTACCCTTTATCTTTAGAGGCTGGTGAGTTTTTTTTTTTTTTTTTTTGCGAGTTGAAGTTGGTTTCACAGTGGTGCCTATTTGCGGTTCTGGTTCTTAATTTCCATTTATTTCACGTTGAAAACTGTTACTAAACTAAATAATGTTCTGTGAACCATGCAAGCAAGACCAGTATTGAATTACAGTTTGGACAGCATTGGATTTTCATTATTTTTTTATTTATTTCATTAAAACAATGCTCTCTTTTTTTCCAAACATGATGCAGACGGCACGGCGGCGTCTCGGCTGCCGGGGCCAGTCGTCGTGCTCGCCCCTGCTGGCCTGAAGCTTTGTCAAGTATTTTACAATATGTGTAATTTTATGTGTCAACTTGAGCAAGACCATGTCAAAGTAACAAGAATTATTTTTTTTTACCATAATTTTTGTGTTTTTTTGCATTTGAAAGTATAAAATGTGAAAATCGCAAATCGAATCGCGATTGGTCAGAAAAATCACAGTTATGTTTTCAGTGAAAATCGTGCAGCCCTAGTAGAGAGTAGCGAGTTCAGTGCAGCGCTGAGCTTTTTTTCTCAGCACCCCCTGCTGGGAACACGATCCTGTGGCTGTGGAGGCAGCCGCTCGATTTCTACATTCATCCACAGGATCAGAGGGATTGACCGGTGATCAGGTTCCTGAGGGCCCGCTGGTTTACATGGAAATGATTTCAGGAGAAAACAGGAAGCTTCCTCGGTGTTCTGGGCTTCAGTTTCCATGACAACGGAGCACAGAGTCCCTGAAAACACAACTTTTTAAAGAAGTGGAACACTTGGAAAACACTTGTTGGTCCCTGGTCTAGATTCTCCAGGTCCAGGTCCAGGTTCAGGGTCTCCTGGTCTCCTGGTTACGTTGTTAATGTTTGGCGCAGTAGCGGCCGGTGGCGCGGGGCGCAGGTGGTGGGAGAGCTTGTTTTGTCCGCCCACACCGCCAGCCGTGGGCGGAGCGGTGTTAATTCACTTCCACATTGACGGGAGCGCTCGTTTCCACACCCGCACATTCAAGGCGCATTCCAAACAACACAACAGGCCGGCAACGATTATTTTTAATAAACTGGTTTCTTCAGCACTGCCCGCCTGGAATGCGCGGGTAGGGAAACGAGCGCTTCCGCCAATGCGGAAGTGAATTAACGCCGCACCGCCCGCCGCTGACGGTGTAGGCGAACGAAACAAGCTCTCCCACCACCTGCGGCCCGCTCCACCGGCCGCCACTGGTTTGGAGTGTGTTGTTGTCTGCAGCATGTGTGTGTGATTTCATGACAAAAACAACCAACAGCGCCAACTATTGGCCCATCATGAGAACTACGGGTTTTCAGAACGTTGCTTTGTAAACGTGACACTTTATTGAAACGGAACCAAAACCTTTTCCGCGGAGCGTGGCGGTGGAACCGGACCTCAGGGTGAAGAGGAGGAGGCGTGAGGCTGCTGTCAGGCAGACGGGTCTACAGCCGAGGTGTGAGCGGTGTAGCGTCACACCGACACCCGGCTCACTCCGGAGTGACGCACCGAATGAAAACACAGGACGGAGGCAGGAAGGTGCCAAAGGCTCCATTTTTAGCTTCACCTTTACAAGAGCTCCTGCAGTTCAGTGCTTCAGATCAGCAGGACTCCTTCATTTACAGGAAGTGATTAAGAGCAGCTTCCTGCCAGCAGCAGGAGGGGCGTGGCCTCGGCAGAGACCCGTTTTCACATGCAGCGGCGAGAAATGAAGGTTTTCTGTCTGTCAGGACGAGCCGTAAACTGGCAAAAGCCATCTTGACGTGTGCAGCAGCGACTTGCTTCACGTGTCAATCTGGGATTTCACTCGGTGAATCCGTTCGGGGAAGGAGGGACTTGCTGCAGAACTCTTTGTGTTCATTGGATGGAAGGACACAGTGCGCCCGCCTAACATCTTTAGTTTCAGCCAATCACTGCAAAGAAAAAACCTCTTGCTGATCGTTTTTCAAAGACACAATACGCAATAGACGCATTCATCCAAAACAGATGTAATCGCTGTCAGGACATCCATTGTTTTCGCTAGCCATGCTAATATTATTAGCAGTCTGTCACTTCCTGCTTCCGTCAAAGCTTGATGTCCCGCCCTAAACGACGCGTGATTGGTCCGACCGAAAAAAGTCTGATTCCGAACACATAAGGCTGGAGCGGTACAAGATGGATTCTCGTGGTGTGTGAGAACAAATACTGCGAGAATTCAGCTTGCCGGCAAGGTCAGACGAGCCGGTCCTCAGACATGGCCTTACCAGCAGCCTGTGGAGACAAACGCTGTTCGGTCAATAATGGAAAAAGAGCCAATTACAATCAGCAGGTGTCAGAAATGAAGCGTCTTCTTCTCCAGCCAGTTGTAAAGTTCTTGATTTTGCCTTTCTGGAGACGCTGCACCTCAGAAAGAGACTGATTGAGAACTGATGAAATGCATCCAGCTGACAGGAGCTGCAAACTGGCCCGAAGGAGCGTTTCGTATTCAGCAGCTCACCGTCCATCATTTGTCCTCAAACAGAGATGATTCAGTCTCCGACTGCTGTCCCCAGAAGTCCACGGCCAATCAGTCTGACCCGAGAAGCACAACACAGAATGCTGAGGAAGATTAACAGGAAGACGTCCAGAATCGGAGGTGAAGACACAGAACAGGCAAAGCGGGAAAGTCCAAACTTTATTTCTGTCCACATACAGACAAAAACACCACTGCCAACCTGATGTCTGAAGTACAACTGGAAGTATGATTATTTATTGCTTTATTTTAGTTGTACAGTTTTTCTGTCTTTAGCTTCATTTTTTTAGATGCTTCCTTGTTGAAGCTCCACCTAGTGGTGAGATTCTGAATTGTAATGTCGTGTCGTTCGGACGCGTCTCGACTGAAGCCTCGTTTATTCTCTCCGAACGCACAAAAACAAATGTGTGGTTTAAACAGCAGAACATCACTGCCGTTAAAGTTCCAGAGGTTTGAAATGAACATGTGGTTCTCCACCAGAGGGCGCCACCTTAAGTCAGTATCCTCAGTGAGCGATCCGCTGGAGACAGCAGGGTCACCCTAATGTTGACATGACAACATGGCGTCTGGTGAGTGTTTCTCCTCTGAACTGGAAGTGTGAGCTGGAATGAAGCAGCAGGACTGAGAGAACCCTCCTCTGACCGACAGCTGTTCCAGGAGGAACCATGGAGGGAGTTTGACAGGAGGTGGAGAAAACGAGGAAGGACGGAAGTTTCTGTGTGTGTGTGTGTGTGTACGTGCACGGCCCACAGTGCGTGATGGAGGCTGCTCCGTCACAGGTAGATCATGGGCCTGGAATTAGGGATGATACTTTAGATTATGGGGCTGAGATTATCATCGGTGAAGTAAGACCTGGTCCTCTCTCTTTGGTGTTTGCTCATGAGCTCCTGGGTTTGTCGTTTGCTGGAAGCAGTCGGCAGCTGAAGCCGTGGAATCTGGAGGCTCCGCCCCGTCGGAGGAAACTTCTGATTTATCTTGACAGACGGCAGAAAGCAGCAGCAGCAGCTTGACGGTGGGCGTTTCAGGCGCTAATGGGGAAGCTTTTCCTGGACCGGGTGTCAGTCGCTCATCAGGAAATGTTTTCCAATGAGCCGGTAGAAAGACGGACCGGAGCTGGGTTCAGACGGACCGGAGCTCGGTTCAGACGGACCGGAGCTGGGTTCAGACGGACCGGAGCTCGGTTCAGACGGACCGGAGCTGGGTTCAGACGGACCGGAGCTCGGTTCAGACGGACCGGAGCTCGGTTCGGATGCTTCGTCCGTGGAGCAGAGGAGACTCTGTCGGAGGAGACGTTCACACTGGAACACATTAAACATTTATGTTGTAGAGATTTAAATCATTCAACTCAAGCTCTGGGAGATGAAATGTAAAATCCCCCTCAGGTTTTCCTCACTGAGAGACGTTCATGTGTTCATCCTTTAAAGTCGCGTCCAAACAGATCCTCCTCCAGTTTCCTGCCGTTTAGCTCCACATCGTTCAGCTCGGTGACTTTACACAGAATCCTGATGAAACTGCTTCAGCTGCAAAGGTTTCAGCAGAAATGTGATCAAATCCTCTGACGGATACACGACCCCCCAACCGAGACGTTAGAGTCCGTAGAGGGGGGCGAGGACGTTGGGCTGCTTGGCTGGAAGATTCCTCCCTGCTGAAGCCCCCCCCCCCCCCCCCCCCCCCCCCCCCCCCCCGTCAGCCTTGTTACTGAGCTACTGATCCGTGGCCATGAACCTGTGCGGAGCTGCAGAGGGATCAGCCTTGCTTTGCTCAGCTGTTGGACGAGTGGCCGCCGGCCCGGCGTCTCCCTCCATTCATCACCGACACTGAGCCGAGGCCGATCCTCCTGGAATGGATCAGCTGTTGGCGCTCTCCTGAGCCACTCTGGCTTTAAAACTGGCAGATGGACGCTGGCGACCGTCTCCTGACAGTGTTGGACTGCGTCTAAATCATCTGGTGTAACGACCCCAGAGTGACGGCCTGTGTGTGCCTTGCTCAGTAAAAGCAGCGGAGTGGTTCTGGTTCTCAGGCCGATCGTCTCCGACCGTCCTGCCGTAGTGCTTTATGGCACGCAGGTCTGCCGGCTTTAATATCCTGCTTAGTAAAAAGCCGAGATGTGAGTGCCGGCCCTGCTGAGACCGATTCCTTCTGCGGCTGTAATTACCCCTCATGGATTCGCTCTGGTTGATGATGTTTACCAGACAAAACACTGGAGCAACAATCTGCCGAGGAGGTGGAGATGTTTCCCCCCAATGGGAAATGTGAGCGAGATGAGGCCAGTGATTACTGCGGGAGTTTTCCCGTCAGAGGAGAGTGTAAGGCCGGGACATGTGGAGCCTGGAGCCTCATGAGGCTTCACATCCAATCACCAGCTTTAAAGAGAGGAGCATGCATGATGCATGTATTTACTGAGGATTCTCCTGGCTGCCTGTGTTTGTTTCTGCTTTGATGAACCCGTCTGGACTTCTCTGTTCAGCAGCCAGGGTGTGATTAATTGGACTCTGCTCGCCGCTCGCTTCATCAAACGCTCCGTACCTGAGTTTCATCAGCTGTCCGCTCGGCGGCTTTCATTACCAGCCGGACAGTTTGAGAACAAATCCACGCTTTAGTGTGTTTATGTCCTCCTGAAGGCCAAGTGTGGAGCACAACAACAACAAGTCCAGCAAGAAGACGAGTAAAGACACGAGCGCTGATGAGAGGAGGAGCTCAGCATCGGGGAGGCCAGCTGGTCCGGTCTGGACCAGATCCAGGACTTCCACAGCAGATCCAGTAAAGCTGCTGTCAGCACCGTGGAGTCGGGCTCCTCCAAACTGATGCTAACATGCTAACGCTAGCTAATCGCCATGCTAAACATCCCCCCAGCGCAGCGAGGCCAACCTGCTTCCAGTCCGCTTCGTGAAGAGTAAAACTGAAAGTTACTGGACAGTAAAAGTAACTGCTGCTGCTCACATGTGGATTTTAGTAACGTGACGCCGAGGCTCCGTTTCCACGACGACGCTTCAAGTGAAAGCACATCTGTCGTTTCAGGAACATTCTGAAAACGACGTCTGTTTCCATGGAGACGGCTTTCTAAACGTGCAGTTCGTCCATCCTGCTTGTCGGCTCCATCAAACGGCCTCAGTCGCCTGCGGCTGTTCATCTCCCTCCTCACTGTTTACTGCAGCTTCATTTCATCTTTCCCTGTTTTTTTTTTCCTTTTTGGCTGCAGCCGACGCCGTGCACGCTCACGCACGTGAGGTTTGATCCCGCCGTGACGCTGAGAAAGGCTTCTCCGCTCAGTCGGTCAGCTGGATCGGTTCCATTGATCTGAAGCGACTAACTGGCTCCTGGTGGATCTGCTGTCCGTTCATCACGTCGCTGCTTCACCTTCGTCTCTCTTCCTCCTCATCCTCAGGTCTTTAAGAAGCGTCCCTCTTTAAAACAAGCAGCTGGAGTTCAGTTCAGTTTGAGATGAAGAGAAAAAGCTGCTTCTAAAATGTAAAAACCCGTATTTGTCTGAAACACGGCCTCCTCGCTGACCTGACGGCTCCGAGGTCCGAAAGTCGACATTTAGATGTAATAATGTGAAAATTCCAGTCCGGTGCTGAAAACAAAGCCGACTTTCAGGAGAGGATTGTACATTTCTGTTGTTCCGGCTGTTCTTTAAGCGAGCGATGGTCTCTGGAGGCTGTTTCTGTCTCCAGATGCAGCGAAACCTTCCTGAGAGCAGAGCAGCAGTGGTTCAGGGAGGAGCTGAGAGCTGCAGCCGTCCATGGTTTCCTCCACACCTGGGAGCAGCTTCTCTCTTTCTCGGCTCTTTCCCGCCACGTCCCGCCTCGCCGTCCGACCTCCGACCTCCAGGCCGGTGAGCCCGGTGTGGGCGGGGGTCTGGGACGAGGAGCTCTGGGCCTTTTCAAGGATTTCCAAGGTGCCTTAATCAGAGCTCTGAGCAGGAAATGACTCCTGTTAGAAACCCTCGGTGATTTCCTGATTCTCAGTTGCTTTCGAACAACCTGCTGCAGCCTCTTCAGCTTTTCTCCCACCTGGAGTTGAGTTTGGGCCTGGATGTTCTGCAGCTTCGTCTCTGAATGAGTCTGGACTCGCTGCTCGGAGCTGCTGCTGATGATGACTGCAGTAATCTTCCTCTCATCGACACGGCCAGTTCTCCCGACCCGTTCCTCCCCACGGTCACAACACGTCCTGGGTCCTGGACCGGTTCTGGGCTGCTGGAGCCGCCGGGGGGCAGTTCAGCTCCTGATGGGGGATTTGATCCCTGCTCCGTGATCCAAGTCCAGATTCAGAAACATTTAAAAACGTGATGAACAGCTGTGATCCTGAAGTCTGCCTCTCAGAGGAATGATGGGAAGAAGAAGGTTTGAAGCTGCAGTGTGTGAGGGGGTGGAGGTGATCAGTGTGGGTGGTGCATGCTGGGTGTTCTGGCTGCAGACGGGCTGAAGGCGTCCCGGTGCGTCTCCGGAACACGGAGCTCCGCTCGGCGCCGGGGCTCCAGGCTCCCAGGTGTTGAGCGGTAAACGGGTTCAATCGGAGGCTGTTTCCTGGGCGGCGGCTTCCTGCCGGCGGGACGGGAGGAAACACCCTGGCTGCTTTCACCGTGTTCTCTTGTTGAGCCGCCCCCCTGCAGGGCGGCGCCATAGTGACTCTGCTCAGGTTGCAGGATGTCATTCCTCCCATCGGGGTGGAGGGTCTCGCTGGAAAGACTGAATCCTTTATTCTGAAAGGACAAGAGTGAGAGCTTCTGAACAGCGAGGAGGAAGTGGCTGCTGAGTGGGTCTTCTGAGCCGGGGGTCCTGGAGGGGGTCGCACCAACCGGTCCAGCTCCAGACGGGACTGAACCGAGCCCAGATCCAGCGGCAGGACAGACGCAGCTTTTCTGGAGGTACGAGGAGCAGAACGGAGCGCTGTGGCGGCACCGCCCTCAGCAGCTCCAGCAGACGCAGGAGGTTCCAGCTGAAGCTGCTCTGAAGAGCCGATCGATGCTGCTGGTCTGTTTCAGCAGCTCCTGAAGAGAGCAGAACCACAGAACCGACAGCCGGTCTCTGGAACGGTCCAGGTTCTGAGAGAACAGCCGGTCTCTGAACAGTCCAGGTTCTGACAGAACAGCCGGTCTCTGGAACGGTCCAGGTTCTGAGAGAACAGCCGGTCTCTGAACAGTCCAGGTTCTGAGAGAACAGCCGGTCTCTGGAACATCCAGGTTCTGAGAGAACAGCCGGTCTCTGGAACAGTCCAGGTTCTGAGAGAACAGCCGGTCTCTGGAACATCCAGGTTCTGAGAGAACAGCGGCGTGTTGGAGCAGTTCTCCTGTTGGCCGGCCGGTTGATGTGGAACCTGGTTCTCCTGTAGTGAAGCTTGACTGTTCATCCAGACCAGGTTCTGCTGCCTTCAGGACCAGAAGAACCGTTTCCGTGGCTTTCCATCAGGTCCAGAAGATCTGGAGTCATGAGGAGAGACGAGAGGCGTTAAGCCGAGTCCTTTCACAATAAGAGCTGCTGATGAGCCGTGTGGGTTTCAGGTCGGTCTTTCAGAATCCCCGGTTCCACATGAGGTCTGGGGGCTCCTGAGGGGCCGCCGGAGTTAATGGAGGGGTCGTGCTTTCCCATGGTTCATTGTGTTTTGGTTTCCTTCAGCTTTTATGTAATGTGGTTTGAATTTTTTATTGTGAGCGTCTTCATGTCTTCCTCTCTCTCTCTTTTTTCTTTCTTTTTTCCAAACTGAGTTAAAAAGCGTCTCGGCAGAACGAGCTGCAGTGAAACAGTGGCTGCTGGGAATTTAGTGTCGCGTCAAACTTCTCATTTTGGGCCATTTTACCCTAAAAACTCAGCTGGAGCTGCCAGGTGGAGCACAGATCAGCCCATCAGAGGTGAAAGAGAGTTTCATTCAGGGTCCGAGTCGACACACACATTCAGCCAACTTTAAATGCTCTTATAATCTACACACATATAGTTCGAGGTGTGCAGTTTATCTCTGTGTATCCGTCTGTCTGTCAGTGTGTGTGTGCGTATATTTATATTTATTGAACTTTCCTCATTTTGACAGAACTGCAAATCAAAGCATTTTCAAAGTGACACTTTTTCTTCTTGCTGCACCTTATAAACCTCCGGCCTCCATTCGGCCTTGAAATACTGAAGGTGAAGTTTTCCTCTTCCAGGACTTGACTCAGCTTTTCTAAAACTTTCACTTCACCAAGAACAAAGCAGGTTGTTTGTTTCCTGGAGGTGAAAAGAACCGAGTGACGCCACGTTTAGAGAAAGGCTGATTTCACATGAAAACCTCACAGCTGCAGCTCCATCAGCAGGGGTCCTGGTCCTGGTTCTGGTCCTGGTTCTGGTCCTGGTCCTGGTCCTGGTTCTGGTCAACACGGAACTGAAGCTGTAAAAGTGAAGCAGCAGCAGGAAAAACGGCTGAAACCGGCAGACGGAGGACGAGTTGTCTGTAAACATGGCTTCACTCGCCGCCTCGCTGTGCTCCACCCATCCTCCATCTTTAATAGACGCTTCTCCAGGTTCCAGCAGGTGACCGGCTCCTGCTTTCTCTCCACTCCTGTCCATCTTTTCTTTTCTTTCCCTCTTTTTTTCCGCCTCGCTTTTCTCTCGGTCTCGTTCTTATTTACTCGTCTCTGAGTTAAGTCTTTGACCCTCGCAGCGGTGATAAGGTTATGGAGTGTGTGCAGCTGGTGGCTGGCTGCCCACCACACACACACACACACACACACACACACACACACACACACACACACACAGGCCAGTGTTCAGCCGAGCGCCTCATTAGCATATTCACCTCAGAAATCCACAACTAAAGATGGCAGCCATGAACCTGCTGTCGGTCTTAATCACACCTCTCTCTCTCTCTGTCTCTCTCACACTCTCACACACACACACACACACACACACACACACACACACACACACACACACGTCAACATAAACACGGCCGCTGCTCAGACTCTCCTCCAGCGTGCCGTTTGATAAATCTCCCTTAAGTCTATTACCCACGCTGCACTCTGGCGGCTGCTTTGAAGTCTTCCTCCTTCCTCCTGCTCATTCTTCACCCTGAAAGCTCGGATGACGCTCGCCGTCTCTCCGGCTCGTCTGCAGAACGTCGGCAAGCGGTTCTTCCCGTGGCGCCTTATCTCCGCCGTGTGTTTCCTGTTGTTCGCCGACGCTCACGTCGCCGTGCTGCTGAAACTGTTGCCGAGGGAAAGTCTGCGTCCGCCGCTGCAGATACCAGCTGAGCCAATATGGCGAATGGCGGCGCCGTGTCCTCACTGCGTGATCCTGCAACACATTCAGCAATACACACAGGAAATGCTTATTTTACACTTATTTTACAATATATAAAGGATGAAGGATCACACACACACACACACACACACACACACACACACACACACACACACACACACACACACACGGGTACATAATTATGTGAAAACACTAGACTCACCAATTACAAACTGAATAAATGCAGCGGACTGTCATCTGCATATAGTGATTCATCCAGGTTAAACATGCTGAAGCAGCATCAATACATAGAAGTTAAATCGACTGAGAAACACGTTCATGTTCTGTAACATAAGCAGCTTCCAAACACTGAAATGAGTCCAACTCATTCAAAACACTGAATTAACTCAAACAGATGTGCCAATCTGCAGATTAATGACCTTCAAGAAAACTTCAGCACAGAAAACTATCACCAGTACAGCGAACAACACATTAAAAAGGACGTATACGTTCTATAAACACACAGATTGAACAACATGTTTATTCTGTAAACATCAGCAGGATAAATCAGTGAAGTAGAGCCAGCATGTGAACTGTGTGCAGATGATAAAGATGCAGATTAAACACTAAATTGTAATAATTCAGTATTCAGCTGCAACATGCTCAACAGATCAGATCAGATTCGGCATTCCTCTACGTAAATGTATCGTCTTGAAGTCGTTTTTATTGAAGTGTGTAGAAACACATGCCTGAATGAAAATGGTGTTTTTTTTTTTTTCTCTCTCAAAGCTGCAAACCTTCATAATTAGCAGCTGATAATTAATCATCACTGGTTTTCATCATGAAGCAGATTTGATGGATTTACTTCCAGATGTGACGCGAGGACAGACTGTTGGTTCTGGAGCTGTGAGGCAGACGCTCTTCCTCCTCCTCCTCCTCCTCCTCCTCTTCCTCCTCAGACACAGACTCTGATATGATGGAGGACTTTAGCTCCCGTCTCCACGTCACAGTGAATTTAAAGTTTAACGACGTCTCCCTGATGTCTTTTGTGCAGGATGGCGGCGTGGGGGGCGCCGGAGAATACTTATTTGTCATTTGTGAATAATTAAAGCCTCGGTCTTGTTAGAAAAAGCTTTTGTTGTCTTGTAACTGACTCTGAGGCGATCTAAACCGCCGGCCTCCCAGCAGCACCGAGTGCATTAAGCACCGGCTCTGCTGAGGCTGAGGCCCGCCGTGCACGCTCATGTCCTCGTGCACGGTTTATCGTCTCGTCTCTTGCGCGGCAGAAGAAGCGGCTGGAAGCTTCTTACTGTTTCTGTGTCTGTGGAATGGAGGCGGCGGTCATTGTGAGGCGGTTCTAATCTGCAGCCAGCGGCTCTCAGGGGACGGATCAACACGCTGAACCTGGATTATTTTGGAGATCGCAGATTTTGTGTTTTAATGTGAACTGACAGGCAGAGTGGTGTTGGATCAGGACGATTACAAAACCGAGCGTCTCGTCGCCATAATGAGCAAAACGATTCTCCACAAACCAAACAGGAGGAGGAGAGAGATTCATGTGCTTTTCTCTGGAAAACAGGAGTTTGATGCCAGCGTCACTGATCTGCCGTCGTCTCACAGCACGAGGTTCAGTTAAACGTTCCCTCGAGAACCCCGAGATTTCACTCTGATGGTTTCATCTTCGTTATTTTGCTCCAGACTCACGAAACACGAAGTCCAATAGAACTGCCTGGAAGGACAGACACACACACACACACACACACACACACACACACACACACACACACACACACACACACACACACACACACACACACACACACACACACACAGCAGCCTTCAGTAATCCCGCTCTGATTGGCCGCCGCCGTACACCACTGGGTTTCGGGCGTCGTGTTACGAGGCTGTAGTAAAGAGTGTGAGGCGTTAAAACGCCGGCGCCGCGTCCAGATGAGAAGATGAGACGTCTTCACCGCCGGTTTGTCTCCAGCTCTGAGATTCTGTGCTTCACTGCAGCCGCTTTCCTTTCTGTTCTCAGGTTTAAACTGTCAGTGCTGGAAGAGTTGATCAGAACATTCCGTCAGAAATTAGCATCGAAGCCATGTCTGGCTAATCGCTGCCTCTGCAGTCTGCTGAGTGAAGTGCATTGTGGGAAATGACTTCGGTTAGATTAATTTGTCCCCCAGTAAAGACAGACGTTGACTTGAAGAGCCGTGATGGTTTGATGGTTTTAGCAGTGATCTCAGGAGGAGCAGCGGCGCCGACTGGAATCCTCCCACGCTTCTCTCTGAACTGACACGGCGCCCTGCAGCACCGCCATCAACCTCATTAACCTCCTGCAGATAGAACACACACACACACACACACACACACACACACACACTAACCGCAGCTCCTTCCTCCCCTCCTGAGCGGCGGAGGCGTCGTCCTGCAGTGCGGCGGTGGAGTGAAGCTCGGTGAACCTCGGAGGTTGTGGAAACGGTTCTGTTCTGCCGGATCATCCGGCGCCGCCCCGACGGCTCAGTGAGTCCAATCTTCAGACCCGCGGCGCCCGCCGAGCCCGGAGTACATCAAGATCAGCGGCGTGAGGCCGGGTCGGCGCCCCGGAGGTCGTTAAACTCTGAGGAGACGTGGTTATCGGAGCCGGAGCTCCGTCAGGTGGAGAGAGCGGCACGGCGGAGGATTGTGGGGATTTACGGCGAGGGCGGCGAGGGTCGCGGCCTGAAGGGATCCGGCGCCGCTGCTCGCCGCCGCCTCCCTCCAGGAGAACCGCTCCGTCCTCCACCGCCGCTGCAGATCTCCCCGCCGGCTGCCTCGGCCCGCTTCCAGAAACCAGCCTTGCATAATGTGGACGTGTACGGCGCCCGGCGGAACGCCGCCGAGCAGCTCTCTGGACATCGCAGTGACAGACGGGAGCGGACAGGTGAAGCAGCGGAGAAATGGCAGGAAGTCAAAGACAGGACACGTCAGGACGAGTCTCCCTGACTGATTCCTCCGCCGTGACTTTGTGGAGTCGTTTCTCCGCCACGCTGACGGGGGTCACTCCATCAGTGGCGTGACGAGCCGTCGCAGGCTCGGAGCAGACGGCGGCGGCGGCGGCGGCGGCGGCGGCGGCGAGGTTGGCGCGCCTGCTTCAACGCCGGAACAGCAGAGTCGGAGTTCCTGCTCGTGGACTGATTCTGTGCAGGAGCTCCAGACGCGGTGAGCCGGGTTCCTCAGGTACGATGGATGGACGGCGTCGGGACGTCTTCCCCTCCGATGATAAAACGCCACTCGGTCCGCCGGAGTCTGCTGCTGGAGTTAGAGGCGTGTCCGCCATCAATCACCGGACTGTCAGATCCGCCGCCTCGGTTCTCCCGGTTTACTGGACGCCATCGATTTCACAGCTCCTTCCTCAAGACGGAGAAAATCAAGAGAACCTGAAAGAGTTCTAACATTTAGGCTGCAGTGAAAACCTCCAGCTGATTCCTGCTTCCTGTCATCAAACAACCAGCATCAAGAACCTCTGGAGGAGCCCAGGAAAGGCCCCGGTTAGCTTTATTTACTCAGTTGACTCGCTCACATACTTCATGTGATGCAGAGAAAAGCTTCCTGCTGACGGACGGCGTTCATGTCTCTGCCTGTGGCCTGGGGCTCCATGTTCTACCTGAGCACGCGTGGTCTTCCTGGTTCCTGCTGTGATCCGGAGCCGTGCACGTCAGGCTCCCGGGTGGCTCCAGATGAGCTGCAGCTGTCCCGGCGCCGCCTGTGACGGACCGGCCCGTGATCACGGCGCCGAGCCGGAACAAGAGCTGGATCCGCCGCTCACGTCCGGCCTGACGGGACTCCCATCATGCTGCTGTCAGACACGTCGACGCGTCTCCGGGTTTAAAGGGACGCTCAGCAGGACAGACGGAGACAGAAGACGCTGTGACGAGTTAAAGAGAGCGTGAGCGGCGAGGCTCGGCGGGGAAGACGTGCAGAGCGAGCGGCGGCCGACAGCCGGGCCTCTTCAGGGATCCGGCGAGGCGAGGCGAGGCGCCGCTCAGCAGATGGAATATTTGTCACGTCTGGCTCCGAATCCGACGCCCAGTCACAGCCGACAGGCGGCGGATCAGCCGGGACAGATCTGAGACGGCCACCGTCACCCGCCCGGCCCGGACGCCGGCCAGACGCCGCGGAACGTTCTGCCGACGAACACGAGGCGGCGCCCGGCGCTCCGCCGCCTGCCGGGACGAGTCGCAGACGGAGCCGGTGGAGGTTTTATTTTGATCTGCTGCTCTGGGGAAGCAGCGGCCTCGCTGCCAGCCGCGCCGGCTGCCTGTCAGCTACTCTTCACACGGCGCCGACGACAGCCGAGGCGAGGAAAACGCCGCCTGTGACGAGTCTGATGTCAAGACAACAGAAATGACCCACTAAAGTCGACAAACACAAACAGAAGGAGGCGCTAATGGGGCGTCGGGACTGGAAGTGACAGAGCTGCAGAGCGGGGAGTTCGGAGTCGCCAGGTTCTCCAGTTTCTGCTGCTCTTTCCGATCGGATGCAAACTTTTAATGGCGAGAAAAACTTTCCTGCACGACGTGAAGACACACTGCGGAGACGCCACAGAGATGAAGGTTCTGGAACATCAAGGCCGCCGGCGCTGAAGCTGTTAGTCCTCTGTCTGCTGCAGCAGAGACCGTCCACAGGAAGCCAGACAGTGTGTGTGTGTGTGTGTGTGTGTGTGTGTGTGTGTGGGATTCGACGTGCTGCTTTAAAACACTCCCAGGCCGTTCGTTGTTCCCTTTCAGCCTGTAATCCAGCTCATCCTCTTCCTCCGGTTCGTCCTGAACTTGTGAACGGCTCTCAGAGCTGCTGGAGCCCCACATCTGACCCGGGGCTCCTCAGGAAACCACAGGCTGGTCCTTCAGGACCATCTCTGGATGGGATTTAGTCGACACTTGATCCCACTTCAGGAGGCTGAATCCATTCAGACCAACAGTCTCTTACCTGAAACTGAGAGCCTCGAATCTCTCCTGCAGGAGACACAGGGAACATGCAAACTCCCCTTGGAAGCTCCACAGCTGAACTCGGTGTCGTAGTACGGGTGTGAAAAAATATCCTCATGCAACACTCAGCTGCCCGATACGGTGTGGATTTATGAATGATTGGTGTTTTAAAGGCTGTTTGAATACAGCAGGACTGGTGAACCTCGAGTGGACTGAGGAACTGAAGCCTGGATTCAGTCCAGTAGTGTGCTCTCTCTCTCTCTCTCTCTGTCTCTCTCTCTCTCTCTCTCTCTCTCTCTCTCTCTCTCTCTCTGTCTCTCTCTCTCTCTCTCTCTCACACACACACACTCATGTTGCTTATACTAGGAATGTGACAATATATCGTGATATATCATGTTATCGTTTCGTGACCCAAGTATTGCGATTTATATCATCGTGAGGACATAGCTAAAGCTGTGTGTGTGTGGGTGTGTGCGTGTGTGTGTGTGTGTGTGTGTGAGTGGGTGGGTGTGTGTGTGTGTGTGTGTGTGTGAGTGGGTGGGTGTGTGTGTGAGTGGGTGTGTGTGTCAGTGGGTGTGTGTGGAGCCTCTTGTGAATCAGCTGTTTGTTTGTGAAGAGTCTTTACTCGTCGGCCTCTCAGCCTCGCCTCTCTCTCCAGTAATCGCTCCTCCTCTGGCAGTTTTATCCGTTCGTGTCTTTAAAGACAGGAGGAGTTTCTGCCGCTCTCATCTCACGTCTTCATCCCAGAAGAGAGTCGTTAGTGTGAAATGTTGAGTCGGACTGTTTGCAGAGCTTTTCTCTGACTCTGAGTTCTAACAGGGTTGTTTTGAAATGTCTCAGCGTTGTTCTTCATGTCTCCTCAAAGACGTGGAAACACAGACTGTGCTGAAGGATTCGGCGTCCTGGAGCTGTTCCGTCTCCGGCGGCGCCGTAGCGGTCCGTCCTCCGGCGAGCGCGGCAGCTACCGTATCAGCATCTCCTCCAGACGCCGTCACGTTGTGACGATGGAGGCGGAGCTTTGAAATCTCCGGCAGGATCTTTGTGTCTCGACGTCCCGAGTGGAAGCCGGTCTCCGCCACATCAAGAGCGCCGCGGCCGTTTGGAGAGCGGCCGGCGCTCGTCCTTCAGGCGGCTCCATCGCCGCCGCTCTCATTGCTGATCCGAGCGGCCGGCCCGTCCCCCGGGGAGGCGGAGCCTCGTTCACTATGCTTCCCTGCAGCGGCGGCGGGATTCATGAGGGCCGAGTGGCGTGGGACCGGCTCCAGGAGAAGGCCGGGGCAAGTGTGCGTGTTCTCCAGTGTTCTCCCGTGTTCTCCAGTGTTCTCCGGTGTTCTCTGGTGTTCTGCGGCGTTCTCTGGCGTTCTCTGGCGTTCTCTGGTGTTCTGCGGCGTTCTGCGGCGTTCTGCGGCGTTCTCTGGTGTTCTCCAGTGTTCTCCAGTGTTCTGTGGCGTTCTCTGGTGTTCTCCCGTGTTCTCCAGTGTTCTGTGGCGTTCTCTGGTGTTCTCTGGTGTTCTCCGGCGTTCTGGCTCCTCTCTGGGCTGCGGTTTCCTCCATGGCGGTGAATCCTGCAGCCTGCCAGAGGTCTGCCGGCGGCCTTCAGATCAGGGCTGCATGTATTTCCATTCAGAGCGCCGCTGCTTCCTGTACGTGAGCAGACGTGCTGTAACGCTGCGTTCACACCGGACGCGTCATGGGCCTTGTCGACGCTTGGGACGCCTCGAAGCTGACGCTGGTGAAGCTTCAAGCACAACGCTTGACACGTGCGTGAGGCTGTGATTTCTGTTTCCAGCTATGGCGGATCGCATCAGGAGAGTGGCTCGGCTTTATTTGTCAAATACTTGAGACCCCGATCTCCTCACTGATCCTCCTCCAAGCAAGATCCTTTCTACTCTTGTCTCCGTCGTGGTCTGACCACGTGTCATACAGCTCGGGACGAGCGCACACAGCCACAATCAACTTGTTTCCATCGTTGTCTTTCTTTTCCGGACTCCTGGTCCTGATGTAACCGACGGGAAACGTAGTGACGTAGCACCGGAGGGATCGTCTCTGATTGGTTGACGCCCAGTGGCAGCGCGTCCAAAGTTCAGTTTTCCGAATTCTCAAAAAGCAACACTCACGACGCTCCTGACGCCGGGGACGCGGGTCGTGGGCGCAGAGCCGGCCCTCCCTATAGGCGAACTAAGCAGCTGCTTCGGGCCCCGCAGCCACGAGGGGCCCCCAAACGTGTAACGTGTAACCCAGGCAGAGGCGTAATTTACGTAGGGTTGGTGGGTTATGAAAACCCACGGGCCCTCTTGTGGTGAAATCCACTGCCGAGGATTTTTGTTTGTTTGTTTTAAATCCGAGGCGGAGTGAGCAGCAGCTGCTTCTCTCCAGCGGAGGCGCCGCTGCACACAGGGCCCGGGCTGGAGGGGCCCCGAGGGACGGCTGGCATCAGTCAGTTTCAATGACAAATTAAAGGCGCTACACTCGACGCTGCAACGACAGCGTGTCGAAAATCCCCCACATGGGGCCCTTTCCGAGTGCTGACCGGTTAGTTGCTGGTAGGAGGTGTGGTGGAAATTTCTATTGAGTGCATGCTTAACTGTTTTGCAGTGCTTAGATTTATTTGTTATAAATACCCGTAGCTCTCACACACTCAGATGTGTGGGGAACCGCGAATGCCATAACAGAGGGCCCCGACAGACGGCGGGTATCAGCGACACAACTTAAATCCCTGGATAATTTACAATGACACGTCGGGAACCTACCTAATGGGGCCATGACTGCAATTGCACTTCATGCCACTAGGTGTGCTGTTTGCATGTTCAACCTTATTTTACACAGACACCACAGAAGAAGACGGGCCCCTGAAGTGCAGGTGTTACGTGGCGATATGTTCAATGATGCGATGCAGCGTTTTTTCAGTAAAACAGAAGAACTGAACGATCGTTTCTGCACATTTTATTTACTTAGTAGCAGCTAAGCTGTAGTCCTGCACTCAAAACACCAGATTCCTTGCAGATAGAGCGTGTGCAATATTATTATTATTATTATTGTTATTATTATTTACTGCACTTTTTTGGCTTTTTTTCTGTCCTCTGTTCTTGTGTGCAATGTGGCATGGGCCCCTTTGACACACTGCTAAACCTGTGCAGACCTATCTCTGTCCTCCTTCGCTCCCACAACACACACACACACACACACACACACACACACACACACACACACACACACACACACACACACACACACACACACACACACACACACACACAGCCCCTTCTTTTGTGCTGCCTTCACTGCACTAATACTGCAGGAATAATGAAAATCGTGCTGAACAATGAACAAATAGCAGAGCTGTTTTAGGATGTTCTCTGCTTCAGTCGGCCCAGTCCAGTAGTTTGATCTGATGTCGTCTAATCTTATTGCCGATGCACTGCTGTAACTTTTTATTTTATCTATTCATTTAATTTATTTTATTTTGTTTTTTTTTATATTTCAAATGACCGTGCATATGTTTAATTTCTAATAATTTAGTTCCCTTCATGTTGATGGAGGTACAATAAAATACTCAAGGGTTGCACATATATACCGTGAGGCGGGGCCCCCAGATGTACAGGGCCGGCCCTGCGTGGGCGTCGACGCTCGAAACGCTCAGAAAGCTTGACAAGTCGACGCTGCTGACGCTCCAGAAGCGACTTTGTATAGAAAAGCGCCGCCCACAAAGCTTGTGACGCATCCGGTGTGAACGCAGCATAAGGGGACAAGAGTGATGAAGACATGAGGACGGCGGCGTCCCGCCGGCCTCTCGCCGCTCACATGTTCCCTCTGCGCTCTTATCTTATGTGTAACCAGCTGCTGGAAAGAAAAACACTCGAGTCGCCTTTTCAAATAAAGCAAAAAGGACAAAAAGTCTCTGAGGCTGAATCAGTCTCAGCTCTGTGAGCTCAGACGAGGGACAGACGCCGTCCTCGTCTCTGCTGTGAAAGCTGTGATCAGTGTTTGGACTGTTGATTCAAACCACTTTGAGAAAGTCAGGGAATTGAATCTGATCTGTGAGGAGGAGTCGGAGGACGCAGAGCGCCGGCCTCTTCATGCAGATCTGGGTCCACAGAGGGACTCGTGAAGACGTGAGACATGGTGGCAGTTTCCCTGGTTATCTGGGACGAATCGTCCATAATTCAGCCTCTGAAGACTTTGACAGCCTGTCAGTGATCCCAGCGGCCGCCGGCCCGCCGTCCCTGCTGGAGATCAGTGTAACGGGCTGAGTGTGGCGCTGTGACGTCCTGGACGGAGACGGTCCTGCTCTGGTCCAGAGCGTCCCCGCCGTCCTCCAGCTGCTGGCTTCATTCTCAGGGTTTGTTCTGCTGGTCGGAGGTTCTGACTTTGACTCTGCGGCCGTCAGCTGGCAGGACTGCGGTCCTGGACTGTCTGGGGCTGTGGGTTGTGGGTTCGAGTCCAGCCTGTGGTTCTGGAGGACGCTTCCTGCAGGGTCCAGGTGAGTCAGGCTGGAGACGTCAACATGTGGGGACACGCTTCGGTTTGTCTTTCTGCGGCGTCCCCGCACGCAGCGCCGCTCTGGTTCACCTGTCTGATAAACTGACGGATCGGAGCTGAAACCTGCTCGCCGTTCCTCGTCTGATCACCGGGGAGCGGCGGAGAGCCGGGAGGCTGCAGGGACGGCGTTTCATCTGAGCAGATGACTGACGGCAGCGGCGGCCGCCGGCCGGCCCTCGCTCTGATCCTCACTCCCTCTGAACAGCCTTCACCTGGGAAAAGGTCCCAATTACCTCCCGAGAGTCTCCCGGGTCCCGTCCCCGGCCCCGTCCCCGTCCCCGTCCCCATCCCCGGCCCGGATTGGACCGGACGGCCCCGACGTGACGGACGCTCCGCTGTCGGCTCGCCGGATTTAACGACCAAACTTCCCTTTTTCCAGAAGGATCCGTGAGGAGTTCCAGGAGGCCGTGAGCGGCGCTGCTGCTCAGGAGGAGACCAGCTTCATGAAGGTTCAGTCCCTGCTGGACTCTGGACTCTCCAAGGTCACCGTGACCTTCAGACCTGCTGCCGGGCTGCACTGCCGGCGCTCTCTAACCCTGACCCATCTCCATGGAAACGGGGAAAAACACCTTTTCTGAAATGCTGGTCCTGGTCCTGGTCCTGGTCCTGGTCCTGGTCTCCATGGCCATAGTGAACAGTTGTTCTGCTCAGTAGACGGACATCGAGAACTTTATTCCTCTTCCTCTTCCTCCTCTTCCTCTCCCTCCTCTCCCTCCTCTTCCTCCTCTTCCTCTTCCTCTCCCTCCTCTCCCTCCTCCTCCTCCTCTTCCTCTCCCTCCTCTTCCTCCTCTTCCTCCTCTCCCTCCTCTTCCTCTTCCTCTTCCTCCTCTTCCTCTTCCTCTTCCTCCTCTTCCTCTTCCTCTTCCTCCTCTTCCTCTTCCTCTCCCTCCTCTCCCTCTTCCTCTCCCTCCTCTCCCTCCTCCTCCTCCTCTTCCTCTCCCTCCTCTTCCTCCTCTTCCTCCTCCTCCTCTTCCTCCTCTTCCTCTCCCTCCTCTTCCTCCTCTTCCTCTCCCTCCTCTTCCTCCTCCCACCAGTCGGATCCAGTCCTCCCCCTCGGCTCCCGTCTGAGCTCCAGCATGTCTGATTCAGAAGTGCTGACCTCTGACCTCTGACCCCCCAGCTGGAGACCAGATTGTGTCTGATGGAGCTTCCAGCTGAGCCGTGTGTTGTCGCCCCGGGGGAAGTGCTGAACCGGGGCGGCGGCGGCGGGAGGCGGTCAGACCTCCGCCGCCGCCGCTAACCGGGAAACGACGCCTCGTTTTCAGACGTGAGCTTCTCTCATCTCATCAAAGCGCCGATTGAAGGCGGAGACTCGGCCGAGCCGGCGGGCTGAGCGAGGGGCAGCGGGCGGCGGCGGCGGGGGGTGAAGCATCTCCGCTCGGTAATTTTCCGGCGGAGGTGTGGAGGCGGCGTGGAAGATGGCGGCGTGGAGGAAGGCTGATGGAGATAAAAGACCCTGCGGAGCCTTTGAGTCCCGCCGGATGGTGATTGGGTAACAGATCAGAGGAGCGACAGTCAGTGATGGATGGATGTGAGGACAGACAGCCCGATAAATTGGCGTGGCGGGGCTGGCGTGCGGACGCTCGCCGGGCGCCGTGTGGGCCGGATGACTGTGGGCGGGCGCACTTTCCATTCCGCCGGCGTTCTGCGGCAGAACCTCAGGAGGAGATGAGAACACAGCCGGACTCCAGCCGGGCGTCTCTCCGTCCACAAACCGTTTCCCCGACAAAACCTCACCGACGTCTTGGTGGCGGAGAGTTTCGCCGCTCCGGGGATGGCGCTCCGGGGATGGCGCCGTTCCCTGAGTCTCTCCTCTTAAAGCTGGTGTCCGGAGTTTCTGTTAGTTTCCAATGTATGAATCATTTTTCAACAGAGCTTCAGTGTGTCAGTCTGGTTCTATACTATGATATAATATTAGCATAAAGCAATATAAACATTTATTTATAAGCTCCGCCTTCGTCTCATAGACCCCCATGTCATCCGAAAAAGCGCCGGTCAGCTTCAGCCAATAGATTTTGACCTTCCGCTTTGTCATTCTGTCAGTCAACCTGTGTAGCAGCCAGAGAGCCCGGCGCTCGCCCAGCAGAGGAGAGTTAGCTCTGCAGCAGATATATCCACCGTCTGCTGAACATCCGCCGGAAACAGCTCAACATGGAGGATGCTGCAGGACTCAGAGGCTCTCATTTTCACCAGACAGATAATCGCGTGCGCAATTAAAGGGGCGTGGCTTGGTCGCTCATGAAAGCAGAGGGAGGGCGGAGCCTCCAGACGTTGGGTTAAAAAAAAAAAAAAACTCATTCTTTCAAAACTCCGGACATGAGCTTTAACGTGACGTTCGCCCTTGAAAATGTGATCACTCCCTGAAAACCAGGCCGGCGAAGTGCGGCGACGAGATAAAGCAGTGGACTGAATCCCTCGTCCTGGTTTCACCAGCGTGTTCATCGTCCCGGCGTCTCCGGCAGCGTCATGATGATCCCTCCTCCGCTGCAGCAACGCAACGCAGCAACGCAACGCAGCAACGCAACGCAGCAACGTTTTCACAGCAATCAGCAAATAACAGCCTGAAACACCGACTCCTTCAGATTCCTCACTCTGACAGACGGAGCGCTCAGCGGACGCCGGGAGTCGAACCGCTTCACCTCCGGAGGCGCTGGGGTCGATCCCGGCTTCAGGGCTTAACAGGTGGAGTCTGCATGTTCTCCCTTCACCCTGGATTTGGGCCGGTGGAGCCATCGTGTTTGATTCTCTTGGAAATTTGACTCTCAGCTGTTTGAGCCGTCTGGGTTTGAAAACTGCAGCAGAAGGTTTAAATTCAGGCGGTTTGCATGTTCTCCCTTTTCTCAAGGTCGAGCAGAGGTTAAGCTGCTGGTTCAATTCCCTGTAGCAGTAGAAAAGCCGCCAGCCTGACCTCCAACACCAACTCCTGGATTAAACAAAACACTGAATGACAGAATATCTGATAATTATTCCTGTTTTAACTCCTGATGCTGTGGAGAGAAAAACCCGGACGGATCCGGAGCCTTTCCTCTCATGAGTTTGGAATTCTGGGCGTTTCTGCCAGGCCACACCAAGCAGAGACATTTATCAGTAGATTCATGTTCATGGCGTCTGTTTTCGCCTCCTTTAAAACGAACGGTGCTGCTGTTACTCTGGTCTGAAGCGTTTTCTCAGCTGGCTCCCCGCGGATCTTATTCATGAACTTTCTGACAGAGTGTTTTTTGTTCCTGGTTTTAGGTCTGAATCGTCTCATCTGAACGTCTGTGGCTCGTTTTTTTCCACAGTTTGACTTTCTGACCGTCGTCTCTCACGTTGCTTCTTCCTTGTTTTTCCTGATAACTTCAGTTTGTGTCCGGTGCTTCCAGCGTGGCGGCGTCTCGGCGGTCCGTCCCATCTCTGCACGGCGCCTGGGAGCTGGAACATTTCCAGCAGGCGGTGGCGGTGTAAACGTCTCTCAGGGCGTTTCTCTCTCAGTTCCAGTTAAACTCAAACTGACGGCTCCTGAATGTGATGAAACCTCAGTTTAGACAGAAGAAGAGCCGTCTGCCGCCGCCTGAACGGTCCGGCACGCCGAGCCGGGTGAAACCCGAGCCGCGGGGCTCATATCATAGCATCGTAGCGGCGCCGGCCTTGTTAACGGTACCTGACACCCGGGACCGCCGGGGTGATTCCTCCTCCCTTCACATCAGCTCACACACACACACACACACACACACACACAGAGCCATAAACTCCAATGAAATATTCATCAAAACACACCGTGATCATCTGACCTACAGAGCCGCTCACATGCTGCATATTTAGAAACATGTAGTCTGCACAGAGAGAGACACACACACACACACCGTGCTCATGTTTCAGGTTTATTCATCGCTGTGGTTTGGAGAAACGCCGTCGTTAAACCAGTTTGATCCAGAATCTGAGTCTCGTTCATAAAGTGGAGCTGAGGAGCGACGGATTGCTTCACTTCACCACAGAAACAGAATCTCTCACCAGACGGGACTTTAATCACCGTGGACATGATGAGTGGAAACTCCGGTTTCAGCAGCAGGAAGGTGGATTGTGTCGAATAAAATGTTCTTAAATATTAATAAAATTACTTCCTGGAGAAAAAAAGCCTCATTAAAGTCGCAGTGAAAAGTAAAGAGTTCTGATTTAATTTCCCAGCAGTCAGTAGAACGTGTGAACACAGAGCCAGAGGCGGTTTTTAGCAGAGGACCTGAGAGCTGGATCACAGGAAGTGGTTTGATTTTCACAGGAAGTGGTTTGATTTGAGCAGAGCGTTCAGCGGTCCTGAACAGACGAGCCGTCGGCCGCTGGGATCTGAAGTCTGCAGACGACATGAAGCCTGGTGGCTCTCAAGGCTCCGCTGTTTATTGTTTGTTTGTTTGTTTGTTTGTTTGTCTGGGAGCCTCCAGGCTGAGTTCAACCCTCCAGCTGATTGAGCAAGGCACCGTGAGGTTGGCTTTGTGGCGTCTCGCCCAGAACCTGCCGAGCAGCGGCTCTATTGGTCAGAATGAGACCTGGGGGCGGAGCTTCTGGGTTTGTTTGATGTCTGCATCTCGGCGCCTCCTGAACTTTGTTTAAAGACCAAAATATTGAGGCTGGAAAAAGAACGACGGAACTTCTGAAGGGACGAGGAGTCCGGCTGAACTCCAGAGAACTCTGCTGCTGGGCGGCTGGTTCGATTCCCCCTGGTTTCCCAGCGTTGGGTGGCTGGTTCGATTCCCCCTGGTTTCCCAGCGTTGGGTGGCTGGTTCGATTCCCCCTGGTTTCCCAGCGTTGGGTGGCTGGTTCGATTCCCCCTGGTTTCCCAGCGTTGGGTGGCTGGTTCGATTCCCCCTGGTTTCAGAGGATGAACTCTTTGCTTTACTCTCCGTCTGACGGTGTTTGATGGTCTGAGGAAACAGACAGTCATGAGACGTAAAGAGAGGAAATGCCTGCAGCCTTTTTCCATACTGGCTCCTGAAGCCAGGCCGCTGACCCTCCAGGTCCGGACCCGGACCGGGCGTGTCGGGGCGACGGGCTGGGGGGCTGAGAGCAGCGCGGGTTTGATTCTCCGGGCGTGGCTCGTCTGCGTCGCCTTCACCCTGGAGACGCTGTGGACCGGCTCTCTCCGCCGGACTGCTCTGATAATCGGCCTCTGAAGAGAGACGGGAAGCTGCCAGGCCTGCATTCCACCAAATATATCGCCCCGTTAAAATATCTCATAAAACTTAATCTGAGCATCAAACTGTCTCCAGACCGGCTCCAGTTTTTACGTCAGCGAAACATTTTTCTTAAAGTCTAATAAAAAGGTATAATTTTCCAGGTTTTGCCATCGCTCCTGACTCCTGTGGAGAACAGTAAGCTTCCTCCTGGATACAGCGTGCAGTGGTTAGCTCTGCTGCCTCACACTGATCGATCCCCAGCTCGAATCCAGGATTGAGAAGCTTTGGGTCTGGGTTTCCTAACCTGTTAATCTTGAGCCCATTTTTTAGGTTTCTGCTCGAAAATGACATACCCAAAATGAATGGGCTATATCTCAGCTTCTACAAGGTCTATTTAGATGATTATCCAAAGGGAGCACTTGTGAAATGTGTTCAGATGTGTAAGTATCAGTATTTATGTCACTGACTCAGAGTAAATTAGGATGGAACACAAGAATAAATGACTGATTTCATTTCCGCCTAATAAAAGCCACACTTATTCAATGAATATCTCTTGAAATGATGCAGATGAAACTAAAGCAAAGTACAATGTGTGACCATTATCTCTGCCAAGATTGATCCTTATAAAGTGAAGCAGAGCAAAACGACTCAGGTTTTAGTGCAGACTAGTTAGGCGGACTCTCCAAAATGGCCATTTTGGCACCATCTGTGCCATTTGAGGTTTGTGATGTGCTAAACTATATATTTCACTTTTATATCATTATTGGTGATCATCACATGTATTTTCTAACAGTTTTTGGGGGTTTTTTTTTCCACTGTTGCTGCTGACCGGCTCCTGCAGCAAATCTTCATGATCAGATGAGGATTCTGCTGCTGAAACGGCTTCATCTGGATTCTCCTCAAATAAAATATGCAGCCCCTCCTCCACAGACAGTGGTTTTGAACGACGTCCTGCCATTTTTGTCGTAAAAATATGCTCAAACTCTGCCGATTAATCAAAGACCGCAATCATGTTAACCTCGCTCCCACTGTTTCTGAATAGGAAGATGCGCAGGCCGATATCTCAGGCCTGGATTGGCCGATTTGGATGATTGACACCTTGTTCGAACCGTTAGAGCCAGTAGATTTCGGGGGTGGTATCAAAATTTGTATCAGGCACGTGATTGGCTAACTACAAGGAAGCGAATGCCTCAAACGCAAAACCAACTTCTTTCCGTTCGTCCAATTCGAAGACCCCCCCCCCCAAGAAAACAGTGAAGTTAGACTGAAGTTGATGTTGGTTGAAAACAAACACGGCCATGTTGGACTTACTAATTCCAGTATTTTTTTGCTCTCAAGCAGAACTTTTCATCACAGAACTGCAAAGGTAAGACAGAGTTTCTGTTTGTCGCCCTGAGCAAGTGGTTGTTTACCTTTGAATTCTTTGGCTGCTGCCTCACTGGGTTTACGTCGCAGATAAATAATGATGGTTCCGTTGAAATAAGCAGGTTCTGAGCTTTCAAATGATATGCTGTTTGTTTGTCTATGATGAAGTATCAGAGAAGTAGCTTTGGAAATGTGGAGAGTGGGATGAGTTTCTAACAACTCAGATCGTGATATTTGATCGTCTGGGTTTCCTGAAAGTCCCGGCTGTGGCTCCCCCTGTCGGGGATCAGGGCTGCAGGGCTCTGCCTGTGGAGTTTGCATGTTTTGCACTGGTCTGCTCTGAGCAGTGGGATTTCTTTGTACCTGTTTGTAGAGAAACAAAGAAGCTGGACTCAAACCAGAGACCTCTTCAGTGTGAGGCGACCGTGCCGCCGCCGCCGTGCCGCCGCTTCATGTCTGAGCATGTGAAGCGGGAATCGGCGCCGTCCGTCCGTGCGGTCCGAACACGACGGGGAGTTACCTGACGAAGACAGAACCGTGCTGCAGTCTGCGGGTCAGGCGGGTCGGCGGCGCCGTTTACACTCCGGGAGGAACTGGACGGCTTCCAGCAGAGAATACTAACTGCAGAATATCATGTGTGGGAGAAAGAATCTGAATTGCAAAGCAGGTGAATTCTAAACAGGGAGTGACAGTGACACTGGAGAACGGCTCCGGCGCCGAAACGTTTGGATTTGTAATCACACCTGCTCTGCAAGTCAAATGATTCCTCTTTTGCGGAGCTTTCCGCCGCCGTTCTCCAGACGGAGACCCATTAATGCCGTTTCTGCTCTTACTGCAGGCAGTTTTCTACAATTTGGTTCCTGAGGAGCGAAGTCTAACACGCCTCCACGCTTTAAAGCCGGGCTGCCAGGAAGTTATTGATTAGCAGCAGCTCGCAGCCACACAGCGAAACAGACCCGGCGCCGCCCGCTAGCGCTACTTCCTGAGAACCCGAAGGCTTCTGATGGTGACCTGTTGGTAGTTCGATTCCCGGTCGTGGTAACTCCTGACGTTGTGATGGTCGCTGCACAGGCTGCATGTCGACTGAATTCACTCCATGTTTCAACCTCAGCAACGCTCTGGAAACTGTCCGTTTCCATAGAAACGCTGCACAGGGCGCAGTGAGCCTGTTGGACCCGGAGCCGTACAGTCAGAGAGCTACGCCACTGATGTAACGGCCGCCATTTTTTGTCCAGTAAGTGAAAAGTGGTGTGTTTGAGGCCTGATATCAGGTTCAGAATATTATTTGAGGCCGTTTTATTTCTCTGAAAGCTTCTTCCTCCCTGATAACCAGGTGAACATGGTTCTCTGGCCTGAGAGGCTGACGGCGTCATACAGACGGAGGAAGTCGGGGCGACCTGCGGGACGCTTCATCACCGCCGCTCCGGCTGCTCCGTGCTCCCGGCGAGACACGCCTCCTGATGCCTCATCATCACTCCGGCCACACACACACACACACACACACACACACACACACACACTCTGGATGTCGGAAGCAGCTGAAGCTGATCCAGAGCCGAGGTTTCATGCTGGAGCGTTTCGTCCTGAAAGGAGTCAGAACTCCCCTCAGGTCAGACATTTTGTCCTGATAGAATAATATCTACTGAGAACCTCGCTGTCCTGGTTCTAACCTCTCTGAACAGGAACAGTGGAGAACATGAAGAACCTTGAATTCACCTTGAAATCAGTGAAAAATCAAAGGAGTGAGGAGTTGTGCTCAGACCGGAAGCGAGTGTGTCTGCTGCTGAAGTGCCTTCCAGCAGCTCTGAGGAGACGCTGTTCAGCCGAGCCAGAGACCCTGAACCATGAATCCAGGAGATTTAAAGCTCTGCTGCTTCCTGCTTCCTGCGGGGCGACAGGCGGAGTATTATGGGATGTTGACAAGTTGCAGAGGAATCATGTGGTAATATTAGCCTTTAAAGGGCTTCATGAATATGAATGAAAGAACGTTTCAGAACTCTGAAGTGTGATAAACACACTCAGGCTCCATTTCCATGTTTTAAACAAATCAGTTAAAAGAACGTCAGACTCACCAAAACGACCGTTTCCTGCGTTAAATCAGAACGACTGGACCTGATCAGGAACGGCTGAGTGCCTCTCGTCTCATTTAGATCTGTTTTTTCTGTCATATTTTAAAAGTGCGATCGGACTGAGTGGGAGGAAGTTCACCGGGCGCTTCGTCCTCCTCGCCTCCTCCTCAGGTTTCCAGTTAAAGTCGCTTCCTGTTGGGGTTCTTCAGCAGTCCGTCCACTCAGGGGGACGCTGCTCCGAACGTGTCCTCTCAGCTCAAATGTGTCTGACCCCCCAGATTAAAGGGTCATGGTGACCTTTGACCTTTCTGTGAACTTATTACAGAACAAACCAGCAGCTTGATGAGAATCTTCATTAAACTGCTCCAGTATGAGCTGAATATGGAGACGCTGCAGCGTCCCCCTGTCCCTCTGTCCCTCTGTGCCCCTGTGCCCCTGTCCCTGCCTGTCTCAGTCTCTGCAGTGTGAGACAGCTCCACCTCCTCCTCCTCCTCCTCCTCCTCCTCCTCCTCCTCCTCCTCGTCCCACTTCCTGCTGCAGACTATCTTTATTTCATGTCCAGCTGACGCGCTAAGATGGAGCTGAAGCTGCGACGCTTCATGGAAACCAGGTCGCCCAATCCTCGGTGGGAAACCTGCACAGAGCCACACACACACACACACACACACGCACACACACACACACACCTCAGGGTGTGTGTTTTAATGGGACTTTATCAGGACCTTATTTTTAGCGCCGTCGCTCTGCTGGAAGCAAACCTGCAGCAGAGAATCAGACTCACTGCTCCTCCACCCTTCATCCACCTGAACCACTGCTCCTCCACCCTTCATCCACCTGAGCCACTGCTCCTCCACCCTTCATCCACCTGAACCACTGCTCCTCCACCCTTCATCCACCTGAACCACTGCTCCTCCACCCTTCATCCACCTGAACCACTGCTCCTCCACCCTTCATCCACCTGAACCACTGCTCCTCCACCCTTCATCCACCTGAACCACTGCTCCTCCACCCTTCATCCACCTGTCCAGCAGGAGGCTTCAGCCACGTCTTCAACAGTTCATTGATTAGAAACCACAGAATGTCTCCTGAGACGGCTGCAGTGTGACGTCTCCTCCCTACGGCTCAGTGGGTTTCCAGGAGTTGTTCACTGTCGAAGCTCTCCTGACCCGAAATCCAAATAGTCTCAAAGCTAGCTACCTGCTGCTATCAGCTAGCCGCAGAGCTAGCTACCTGCTGCTATCAGCTAGCCTCAGAGCTAGATACCTGCTGCTATCAGCTAGCCTCAGAGCTAGCTACCTGCTGCTATCAGCTAGTCTCAGAGCTAGCTACCTACTGCTATCAGCTAGCCTCAGAGCTAGCTACCTGCTGCTATCAGCTAGCCTCAGAGCTAGCTACCTGCTGCTATCAGCTAGCCTCAGAGCTAGATACCTGCTGCTATCAGCTAGCCTCAGAGCCATGCTGTCAGAGGGAGTTTGAAGAATACCCAGAATGCAACAGCTGCAGGAGAAGCTTTAAGGACATTTCACTGGATTCAGACCAGAAGATTTCATAGAAACTGGCTTCATGTTGACGTCGGAGTCGTTTTCTGAACTCATTGTTTGGTTTTGTGAAGATGTGGACAGTTTCACCTCCTGAACTCTGCAACACAACAAAGAAAATCTTCAAAGTTGTGGCTCCTTTTCACGGTTTCTGCTCAGGAGGAAGTCGCGCTGCGTTGCAGTGGCTGTTTGGGGAAACACTCCGTGATAAGAGCCGTGGGGGGCCAGCTGAGGAAACGCCTTCTGTCACTTTAATAACTGCAGAGCTGCTTTTCCAAACTCAGACCGTCTTCAGAGGCTGGAACTCCTACCGTTCTTTCACCGAAGCCGCCGTGTGTGGCAGGCCTCCTCCGTCAGCCTCCGTCAGGTGGAGCTCTCTCAGCCTGAGGTCCACAGGGTGTGTGTTCTGCTGCTGGAGCTTCTCTTTGTGTTTTTCTCCATCAGTGCAGATCCTCAGCCAGGCAGCGAGTGTTTTCCAAACTAAATCTAAAGGCTGGAAAATCGCATTGTTTTAGCAGAGCGGTGGAAATAACGGCTGATTCACACAAATGAGGGAATCTCCGGCAGAGTTTGAGGGGAATAAGTGTTACCTGTGAGCGAAATGGTGGCTTGTTGAACATCTAAGCTGTGAATCGTTCTCATTTATCTGTATTGAGCTGAACGGAGGCACCGTGAAGTCGGGGTCCTGAGTGAGTCCTGCAGGCGCCGCCGCCGCTGCTGGGACTGAAATGGAAGCAGCATCTGTTGGGTTTCATTGCTGTTGCATCAAATTGGCCAGACCTGGAATTGATTTTATTTTTGAGAAAAGGTAGAATAACAGCAGCGACTGGTTCCATACGGCTCCGACTCTCTCTCTCGTTTACAGTTTTGTTTAGGAGGAGGATAAAAATGTCTGTATTTTTTATCCCGCTCTCGCCCGGTGATAAAAACTAGTCTCTCTTTTACTTTTAAATTCCCCTCGGAGCCGGGCATTGATCCTCCCGGCTTTGCAGACGGCTGAATGAATCTGCGGCGGTTTGATGCCGGATTATTCCACCTCGGTGAGTTTCTCTGTTTGTGGGACTGATTCTCTCAGATACATGAACAAACACTGGAACCTGCTGGAGAACGTCTGGAAGACGTTCGATAGACTTTATTGATGGTGTTTAGCAGCTTCATCCTCTCTGTAGTGATACAGTGTGAGGGAATCGAACCGGCGACCCTCTGACTGGGAGATGAGCTCCTTCACTCGGATTCTGTGAACCCCCCCAGTCCGCTCCATGTTTCCAGGGAAGCCGTGGTTCCACTCCGTCTTTCCGTCTTTCCGTCTCGTCCCGTTGAGTCGAGCCGTTAACGTTCCAGTCCAAATCAATACTGAACTTAATCGTTCAAACTCGTCTCTAATTTGTTTGTCTCGATCGATGTGCTCTTCCTGCGCGTGCCGTCTGCGCCGCTCCTCCTCAATTAAGGCTCGGTGCGATCCGCCCGGCGGCGGCGGAGCGAGCGGCGCCCGTCCATCAGCTGTTCTGACCTCGGGGAGATTAAGACGAACTAATGTGGAGGCGGCGGAGATGAAGAGGCTCGGCGCCCGTTCTTCATCTTTACAGGCGCTCTGACGAGAGCCGGCCCACACGCCGCTCGGCGGCGCCCGTAAACCCTCGGCCCGGCGCCGCACGCCGCCTGTACGGAGGCGCAGCCCTGGAGAGACTGAATTTGCCTGAACATAGAATTAGCGTGGCGATTATTAGAGAGCTGAGAACGCCGTAGGAGTGATGTGAACGGGAAGAGTGGAGCTCAGCGTGAGGGACGGACTCAGAGCGGCGGCACAACCCTTCACGGTCGCAGTCGTTTGGCAGGAGCATCATGGGAAATCTGGCTGGAAGACAACAGGCTTTAAATAGGAGGACGGTTCATCCTTTAAGGTTCTCACCTGACCGTGTGCAGATCAGTGAGGTCTGGAGCAGCCGGAACAGGAAGTGGACACATTTCAGGACACGTCTCTTTGACTGCGACATCAGGAGTCCCCTGAAGGACGAGGAAGACGTCCAGAAAGCTTCCAGTCTCTCCGACCGCGTCTGGAACTCAGCTTCTGAAGATCGTCTCAGGAATTCTGGGAAATGTCACCGTTTGGATGTTTTCTTAAAGCTGCGATCAGGAATTCGGCCTCATTCCGGTTTTTAAACACGCCAGTTTGAAAACGGCGTCTTTGTTTTGAGTTTGTTGTTCCGGTTCGTCTGGCTCCGCCCCTCCTTTCTGGGAATGCACCTGGTGACCTTTGACCCTGACAGTGGTGTGAAGGGGTGTGTCACTGAGCGTTTGTTGACCTCCGTGTCTGATTCACACCCGCCGCTGACGGTCTCGACTTCTCGCCGCGGCGGCGTTTCCACAGCAGATGAAACGTGAGCGGCTCCGACAGGAACCCGTCTCGGTGTCGGCGGCGCCGATCCTTTCATCTGGCCGTTCAACGTGGAAACGCCGAGTCAGCGGCGGCGAGGCGGCCGGGACCTCGGGCAGTAATCACGCTTCACATCCCGCCACGCCATGAAGCAGCTTCTTCTTCTTCTGTCTGTGTTTTGCTGCGTGCGCCGGCTGCCGCTGCCCCGAGGACACGGCGCTGGATTCTTTCAACCCGCCGCTCGTTCCTCTCGTCTCTTATTGGTCCCTCTGAAACAAATTAAGCAGAAAGCTGCCGACGTCATGGAGATTCTCCGGCGTGGATCTCCTCCGCCGACCGAGCGCCGAGTCAGGGTTCTGGAGGCTGCAGGGACGGAAGCTGCTGTGAGGTGGAGCTGGAACGTGAGCGGGAACGTGAGGTGGAACAGTCAGAAACAGAAACAGTCAGAAACAGACAGAAACAGTCAGAAACAGTCAGAAACAGACAGAAACAGACAGAAACAGTCAGAAACAGACAGAAACAGTCAGAAACAGTCAGAAACAGAAACAGTCAGAAACAGTCAGAAACAGTCAGAAACAGTCAGAAACAGACAGAAACAGACAGAAACAGTCAGAAACAGTCAAACAGACAGAAACAGACAGAAACAGTCAGAAACAGTCAAACAGACAGAAACAGAAACAGACAGAAACAGTCAGAAAATGACAGAAACAGACAGAAACAGTCAGAAACAGTCAAACAGACAGAAACAGTCAGAAACAGACAGAAACAGTCAGAAACAGTCAGAAACAGTCAGAAACAGACAGAAACAGTCAGAAACAGACCCAGACAGCGATACAGAGACGGCCTGTTCTCAGCAGAGGGACGCTTCCACTCTTCCGTTGGGATCGGGGCTGATTTAGGGAAACACACTGAGAACAAGTTGTTATTGGACCTCAGGGAGCTTTGGAGACCCCGCAGGAGGAGTGTGTGTTCAGAGTGTGTGTTCTGAGTGTGTGTTCTGAGTGTGTGTTCTGAGTGTGTGTTCGAAGTGTATGTTCTGAGTGTGTGTTCTGAGTGTATGTTCGGTGTGTGTGTTCGGTGTGTGTGTTCAGAGTGTGTGTTTATCGTGAATCCTTTCTCGCCTCTCAGGCGACACATGAACGATCAGTGAGTCTGAATTCAGTCACTCTCAGGGAATAGAACTTTATTTGTCTTTGTAACAAGTACAACGAAATTGCGAAGCCCTTCAGTCAGTGCAAAGACAGACATGAATAACTGACATAAGAATGGAAATAAAAAAGATCCATTTAAATATATATAAATAAATAAAGTGCATAAAATGCAATAAAGTAACATATCAGTGCAGGTGCAGAGAAGCTGCCATCGTTTGAGTGCGTTATCCTTCCCATTTAGCCTTTGTTCACCTCTCTGATCACTTTGAGAATCGATGCTTTGATTCTTTCTCTTTTTCCTTTTCTTCACTCGTCCACACGCATGTTAGCATTAGCGTTAGCACAGGAAGCAGGAAGGCAGGAGTTCTGTTGAATTAAGTTTATTTTGACGCCTTCAGCTGCAGAAAAGATGGTTTCAGGAATTCATTTTCCATCCAGTCGACATGAAGACGCCCAGATTGCGTTTCAGCGGCGCTGCGCTGAAGGTCGCGTCCTGGCGGCTCTCCGTGACCCCACCGTGACCCCGCAGCTGCTGGGTCATGTTGGACACCCCTCCTTGAGCCGTTTCCCTGATGGATGTCCGGTCATCCCAGTGTTTGACCTCTGACCTGTCGGGGTGGATTCGCCGTTCAAAGTTCTTTTGTATTCCGGACTCCACGACTCCTTTCTGCATTTCCAGTCCAGTTTCCAGGAGGGTTAGGGCTGGGGGGGCTCCCTTGGGGGGGTCTCCCTGGGGGCGGGGCCTCCCAGGCAGTGGGTCATGTCCTTCAAGCGTCTCGGTTCCAGATAGAAGCTGGTTTCCAGCCTTTTCCTTTAATGGCGGCAGAGTGATCGGAGCGGTGGCGAGTCTGGTTCAGACGCCTGCAGAGCTCAGCTTCAACCACCATCAGAGGCGGGGGGAGTGCCGGGGGCGCGGGGGGCGCGGGCTGAACGGAGGAGACGGCGGAGGGCGGCCGCCGTGGCTCTGCGGGAAGCGGAGGCCATAGATGTGTTTGTTTGGGGATTAGGTGGGATTAGGCCTCTAACTCCCTTCCCTCGTCTGCAGAATTGAAAACTGTGCGGCGGTGGAAGGAGGACGAGGCGCCGGCGGTGGAAGGAGGACGAGGCGCCGGCGGTGGAAGGAGGACGAGGCGCCGGCGGTGGAAGGAGGACGAGGCGCCGGCGCCGCTCCATTCTTCTGGAGGAGCAACTTTTCACAATGAGTTTCAAACCAAGTCCAGCCTTGGATTGTGTTTCCGCCGCGGCGAGCGCCGGTTCCTCCGTGTGTGACCGTGAGCGATGAGCTCTCTGCCTGCCGGCGGCCGCGTCCCACCGGCTTTGTTCCCGGGCGCTGGCGAGACGGCGGCTGTCACCCAGCGCCGGAACGCCGTCCCGCCTCCCCGGATTCTCCAGCCTTTGTGGGTTTTTGTGGAATCCGGCCTGATGGTGTTTTATATCCCGCTGCTCTTTGAATACGTCTGGCGCTGAATGATGAAGCTGCTATAAATCACCTCAGATGGCGCCGTGGAGCTCCATGACTCCAACAGGAAGGAATATTTTACCTCCGACGCACAACAGCGACCCGCCTGCCTTCTAGACGGGGTAATGCCTCTGAAACGCCATAAATCCACCGGAGACCCCGACTGGAGAGAAATGGGAGATTTATCCACGATTTCTCTCTTCTTCTTTTTTTAAGTCCGCTGCATCAAATCCGTCCCGGATTCGTCCGGCGTCTCTTATCTGACGTCTCGGCGCTCCGAACGGCTCCGATGAGCCGCCGGCAGATTGAGCCGTCGGCGCCGCGGCGAGTCTCAGACGCAATCTCACTTCAACGTCCAAACGCTCAACTCCACAACCGGCGCCGAGCCGCCAAGACCCGAAACGCAGCTCCTGAGAGCGAAGCTGAAAATCCCCGTTTAACCCGTCTGGATCTGCAGGACGGAGCAGAGTCCTCTGTTTGAATAATGAACCCGTTCCCTGAAAACCTCCACCTGTTCCCTAAAAGCCTCCACCCGTCCCCTGCTGTGAGAGTCCAGCTGAACCGGGCTAAGCCCCGCCCCCTGCAGAGCAGCTCCGCCTCCCTGGGTGAGTGGCGGTTGAAGCTCTTGAGCAGAAAGGCCTTGAAACTGACTAGAAATGACGGTTTGATTCTTCGGACGAGAGGCTGAGTGGCTGGAATCTCCCGGCGCCGCCGATCAGGAAGCAGCCGCCGAGACGTTTGATCTCTGCAGTTAATCCTGTTAAAGGTTATTAAACGCAGCGTTTGTCTTCGCTCGGGGCTGATTAATTACAAGCTTTTGGCCGACGGAGCGCAGACATTTAATTGAAATGCTGATTTGAGAAAGCGAGTCTGTCGGGAATGTTTTCTCCTGTTGAAGGAGTCTGAGAGCCGAGCGGCGAGACGAGAGCCGCCGATGACCTTTCTTCTCTTCCCTGCTTCACCTTCATGAAGACTCCTGCTCCCGGGCCGGAGACGGCGCTCATCCGGGCGGAGCAGACGAGCAGCGGAGTGTTCGGGCCGGTCGATGCAGATGTGGAGACGGCGGCGCTCCTCCTTCCAGCTGCTCTCTGAGAGGCGCCGGTCGACCTCTTGACCTTCGTTCAGTCAGCTTCATCATCCATCAGGAGCTGAAACGTGGAACGACTGAAGCTTCAGGTTCTTTATCTGCTGCCGTTTGACCAAAGAGATGGAGAACGAGAGAACCCGGAGAACACGCTCTAAACATTAACAATGGAGCGCTCTGCAGTGTTTAGTGATGGTTCTCTGTGTTCTCCAGTGTGTTGTTCTCCACAGTGTGTTGGTTTCACTGCAGATCAGCTCCTGTTCCGACACGCCAGCTGCATCATTTTCATGCGTGTTGACCTGAGTGGTCGTCATGGAAACGGGTCCGGCTGAGGAGAGCAGGACTGGAAAGGCTTCAGTTTGCATCAGATTGCACTCGGGGGCGGGCGCTGGGCGGCGTCTCCACGCCGCCCGCCGCTCCGCCCGCAGTCCCGCCGCCGGTTTACACATCAAACCGATGACGACCGACACGGTGCGTGGCGGCGGCCGCGGGCGGCGGGAATCGGACCGGACAAGGTCAGGTGTGTCTCTGCAGGGAGCTCCGAGCCTTCCTGCCGCTCCAACCATGACGCCCACTGGAGCTGACGTCTGCTGAGAGATACTACCGGGCCACGCCCCCAGATCGTACCCGGGCCACGCCCCCAGATCGTACCCGGGCCACGCCCCCAGGCGGCGGTCAGCTCAGATCCTACCGGGGCCACTTTTCTGCTTCTGCGGTGATGAATTTACAAAATCAGAGATCAGAGAGACGCTCCTGGTGGAGAGGAGGGGGGGGAGGAGGAGTCCTGCAGCAGCAGACTTCCTGTCGGCTGTGATCAGCTGTTAACGGCGCCTCACCCGTGGCTCCGCCTCCAGCTCGGCGGTGTAACGGAGCATCTCTCTCCTCGTCAGCAGGCTGCAGTTGGATCAACATGTTTGTGGCAGAAAAACAGATTTTTTCTCTCATTCAGTGAAAATCAGGGTCTGAGGTTCAGATTGTCCAGACTGTTCTGAAGACGCTGTTTCAGTATTTTCAGAGTGGCGCCTCTCTGAGTGGGCGGGGCTTCTCTCACCAGCTGACCAGCAGCTTTTCTCTGCTCTGCCGTCAGTTTCATTGCGACGAGGGTTGCAGAGCTGCTGTCTCTGTCTGTCTGGCTGAGTGACGCCTGCTGAAAGTGAAGAGATGATTTCATGAATCCAGCCTGGCTGCTGTTTGCTTGTCGACGGTTCTTCTCCACTGGTTCCACTGGTTCTCTTTATTAACGTATCTCTTTAAAGAACGTCTGAACAGCTTTAACTGACGAGGCGCTCCGGACGTTGCTGACCTGAAAGACTCGTCTTCTTATTCCTGAGGTCGTCAAAAACCAGATCGAGCTGGTCATTTTCAGCCGTTTGCACATTTCAGACTACTTCAGCAGCTGGAAAATAGCTGCTGGTTCCTGATCTGCTGCTTCCTGTTCTGATTGTTCCCTTCAGGAAGACCTGACACCAGATCATAGAGCATCTTCCTCCCCTCCCTGACGTCCCGCCTCTGAGTGGATCAGTCAGTCAGACGGATCGTCTCTCCTTGTCCTCCAGGCTGATCTCTTCCAGTGGAACTGGAGTCACTTGTCTTCATGACCTCGGTGTTTTGGAGCCTTCGGTCACATCTGAGTCTGTTTCTGTCAGAAATCTCTTCACGTTGAGGAAGAACAAACTTTTCCGGTCTCGGCCTCGCAGTCTGAGATTTCATCTCGGCCCGCAGAACGTTTCCCCCTCAGTCGGCCTTCTTTGGTTTCTTCTTCTCGGTTCAAGTTCTGCTGCTTTTCTTCATCAGTTCCTCAGAAAATCCCCGACGTTCTGCTGCTGGTTCCTTTTTCCGCTGCAGCTGTTTCCTGTTCCATTCCCCATCTCCCATCATCCACGTGTCAGAGTGCCGTTGAGCAAGACGCTGCCGTCCCCCGGTGGATGCGGTGTGCACAGCGCTCCGTCCCTCCACCCTTCATTCAGGGTGTGGAAATGTCCCGTCGGGTCCTGATTAATGGACGATGAAGTCCAGAATCTCCAGCAGAGCAGGGGATCCTCTTATTTCTCTGGAATCATTTTGGCTCAAAGAAGTAAAAACACTGAAAACCACATGATAGAAGAAGCACGAACGGCGTTGTGAAGACGTGGGGAGAGGGAGCCGCCGCCGCCGCTGGAATAAACCTCCATTACGACTTCTGTCTGGAGACGACGAGCGCCGACTCTCCGCCGCGGCGCCGCGTTAAGAACGGCCTTTCTTCCGGGGAATTGGATCCGCCTGTTTTTTTAAACGAGGAGGAATTAAAGTAATTATGGCAGCAAGATCAACATCATTAGCTCAGCGTGGAACTCGCCGCCTTTTCTCCTGCATTCTTCCTCGGCTAATTATCGCGGCGGGTTCAGCAGATCCAGCGCCGAGCGCCGGCTTCCCCCCGCCGCCCGGGACGAAACCTGCAGCTCCTCTGAGGCCTCGCTCTCCCTGAACCCTCCTGTCCTCCTCCAGCGGCGCTCCGGCGTGTGGAGGACGTCCTCACAGAGGACAGAACCCAGACGGGAAGCAGGACGCTTCAGACGGAAGGAAAGACTCTCAGCCACGTACACAAGACAACTTCGACATGTTATTAATATGCCCCGGACAGAATCATTTCTATCCAAATGCTATTTGCAAACGGCAGTGAAAGCCTTCTGATGTAAAGATTATCACATAGACAAATATAAATAATACACACAGTGCTTTTGTGCTTTCAGAGGCTAATAAAATTACCGTGGTCAGCGCTAGCCACCGTTAGCCTAACTACCATTACGCTACAAATCACGGTAAAGTGGAAACTCTATAAGTTCACGGGGCAATGTACAGTGTGCAACGTCACGTTCTACTGAATAAAGGCAATTTTTGTTTTTGTATAACGAAAAGGTGTCGCTTGATATTTACTCACCTTTCCGTCTCCACACAATGAGAAATACGTGCTTCCGGTGTTCTCTTTTCCATTTTTTTAATGCTTCGTATCAACCTGAGAGTGGAGGTGAGCTGTCTGCAAGGGAGGGTCCTGAGAGTGGAGGTCTGCAGCCAGATTGTCGTGCTTCTGGCTGCTCCATGAGGAAGAACCAGTAGAACCAGTGGAACCTCCACAGAAGCTGCTTTTCTTCCTTCTTCGTCTTGATCTCGACTGATCTGCGTCTTCTCTGCAGCTGCAGGTTCCAGCAGGTTTCAGTTCCATGAAGGAGAGTTTCCTCTTCTGACCTCTGGCTGGTAGAACCAGAGCAGAGGCTGAACGCTGTGTTTAAACGTCGCTGCGGCGTCGGCGTCCACAGGACAGGCGGGACGAGCCGGAACCGTGAGGAACGAGGCTCCGTCACGTCACCGCGCTTCGCCGCCAGGGATCGGATTTCACCGCAGGACGTCAGACCTGGTGGAGACAGGAGAGACGTCACGGAGAGCCGGCGGTCCGGAGGGGGTGTTGGGCGCCGCCGCCGCCCGCCGTGTCACATTGATAAATGAGCCACCGGATCCCCGGGTCCCTCCGGCAGGGACGCCGCCGATCAATACGGACTGGAAGGACGGCCGCGGCGCCTCGTCCACGGCCGCCGGAGAACCGGCCGGACGAGGACAGGCGGCTTGCCGGCCTTCAGCTCTCTGCCTCCGCCTGCATCTGATTTACTGAACTTTCCTTCAGTCTGGTGTTTGTATCGGTGCCCCCCCCTCCAGAAGGTCTGCCGGGGCTGTAATTGTTTTGGCCGGAGCGCCGTCCGTACGTCTGTCTGGTCTCAGATCGGGAGCCGCCGGGGTCGATGGCTGACGGTCGATATTGCTTTGTGTCACGGAGAGGAGGGGGAGGGGGGCGACGGCGTCCGTATTTACGAGCCCGTATCGGAAAGGGATTCTAAATGGAGGAATGATCGTCGGCGTCGAACATCCTGCATTCTAAATAGAGCCAATTCCACTCCGGCTGCTGGACGGACTGTCAGCGGCGGTCGATGGAATCACATCCATCACATCCAGGCCGATCTCTCCGCTGCACGGAGCTTTTCTCCGCTCTTCATACACAGTCAGGAGTTTTTCTCCTCCGTCAAAAGCGCCTTCTGTTCCAGACGTTCCGCCGTTTGTTCTCCTGTAAGAACTCCGACCAGCAGGAAAAACCTGCAGAACCAGACTCAGACTTTCTGCTGTTCCAGGCGGGGTCAGAGGTCAGAGAGAGAGCAACACCTCAGCAGACAGAACTGAGCTCAGACTCAGAACCTGAACATGCTGAAGGTTCTCCCTCCTCCATCTGGTTTCTTGAGGGTTCCTCGCTGCAGTCTTCGGCCTCTGTTGAAGGATTAGAAGCTGCAGGAGGATTTTTAGAAACTGATCAGTCACACTGGAAACGCTCAGAGCTTCTTTCTGCCTTTTCCAGGTCATTTTTGGAGAGGTTTGAAACGAGGGTCGAGTGAGACGCAACATGACGCGTCTCGGATGAATTTAATCTTCAAAAGAACGTCTGACGCTGGGAGAAGAAGCACAAACACGACTTCAGCTCCTCCAGGACTGAAACAAACAGATGCACGTGACCGGACCCCTGAAGCTGGAAATCAGCTGAAAGCAAGTTCTGAGGGAGGAGCTAATCAGCCGTTAGCGATTAGCTGCTGTTGATCCCTGATTTATTAGCTGCTCCCTGCTGAGGAAGAGCGTCGTCAGCCATGCACCTCTTTAGAACACACACACGGCACACACTCCGGCGTGGCTGGACACACTCCTGCTGGGTCACATGAGGTCTGCTGGCTCACGAGGTTCCTGTGGAGAGGAGAACCCCGGCGCTGAGCCCCGTCTGGGTCCGAGGCAGACAGCAGCCCATTCCAGCTGAATGAATAAAGAACGGTTTCATATAGATCTGGTTTCTGGACGGTCTTCTGGGAGAACCTTATCAGATCTCCTGAGGAACTGCTTTAAATTGAGGGCGTTATCGATGCTGTTTTGCTTCAGAGTTGAAAGTTCAGGGGTTGTAAGATCCTCAGAAGGGGAAGAGAGAAAAAAGCTGTTTGTTTCAGAAAGTTTTCTTCTCTTATTACTGGAAATGTTTGGCCAGCCGGAGAGATAAGCTCCTCCAGAGAAGCTCTCCTTCATTCCGGTTCTGCAGTAAACAGAGAGCATTTGTCACTGAGAGCAGCCGAGATGCTCAGGACTCCATTTCCTTCATGAAACAACCAAATCCCCCCCAGCAGGACAGGGCCTGGACCGGACCAGCTGTCAGACCCAGAACCAGAACCAGGACGACGAGTCAGACTGCAGTGAACAGATTCTGGCTCGGTGCAGATTAGAGCTCAGGTTCAGCAGATTGAAAAAGAGAAGCTCTGATCCGACTGTTGCTCTGATGGAAACTGAAATGGATTCTGTGCCACTAATTTGTGATTAGAGATCAGATGGGAGCTCGTTAGCGGCGGCTCGGCAGCGTTTTTCCCGCTCTGGACACGGCGAACGCAGAACAGACGCCGGAGGATCAAGATCCTGAACATCAGAAGGCTGAGTCTATATTGAAAGAGATTAAGAGGAGAGTTTGATCACAGCTCGGCTCTCAGGATCATCTCCAGTCTGAGGAGGAGGAGGAGGAGGAGGAGGAGGAGGAAGACCTGCGACATGCTGACATTTCTCTTCCAACCATTCAGCTTGAAAAGTGCAGAATTTTCTTTATTCCTGAAACAAACAAGACTTGAGCTTCATGGATCCTTCATCCGGTCGGTTCTGACCCGGAGCCTCAGGTCACACATTCACAAGTCTTCCTCTTCCTCCTCTTCCTCCTCTTCCTCCTCCCCTCGTAATGCCGGCGCTGCTCTGCATGCAGAAGGGACTTCATCATTCCCATAATTCTCATAATTCGGAGCTCCTGGATGTTTCCTGCTCTCAGCCCAGAGCTGGTCCACAGCAGAGGACACGATTCAGCTTCCATTGTCTGTGAGCAGAAGGCTGCTGTTCAGACAGGAGGCATTCTGGGAGGTTCAGGCTGCATGGGCCGTCCTCCTCCTCCTCCTCTTCCTCCTCCTCTTAGAGGAGTCTTCCTGCTGTCAGACTGTTTCCGTCCTTTATCCAGGAAGTTGTTAGATTTCTCAGCTCATCAGTTCAAATCATCTCTGTTAATCACACAAGTTGTGAATCGACTTATTTCCTATTTTAAACCTGAACTGACTCATTTTCCCGTCAGACAGTCAGAAATAACTCCTCGGCTCGGCGGAGCGGAGACGCCGGCGAGTGTTCGGCGTCCTGTGGGAGTCTGGGTGGGGTTCAGTTCCTGCTCGGTGTTATTTTCAACCTCTGAAGGTTCCTGCCGGGTTTTCAACAAGTGCTGCAGTCCGGTCCTCTGCTGGCCCAAAGGCACTTCAGTTTGCAGATTTTATTATCATTGATATTCTGTTTGATGGAAGATTGACTTCCTGTCGGTCGGTGGTGAACACACACTGATCCTTCTCATTGAAACAGGATCGAGAACATACTCTCTCTCTGTGTGTGTGTGTGTGTGTGTGTGTGTGTGTGTGTGTGTGTGTGTGGGCCTGGAGGCTCAGGACTGGCTCCTCCGGTGTGTGAGGGGTGACGTCCGTCCTGTAATGGAGATGATGACATTTCCCGTCGCGGCCGGCAGACTCTCCCCAACACATCCAGCCACAGCCGTGTCCAGAAAGCCCTCCCCGTCCAGAGTATCAGTCCACCAGCGTGAGAGTTTCCCGCCGCCGACTCTAAATGCCATTTCAAGGACTTTTTCCACCAACAAGCAATTTGTGGAGCAGCGCGGCGCAGATGGAGGCTCTCAGCCTGCTGGTGGCGGCGGAGACGGAGCCGTGTGTGTGTGTGTGTGAGTGTGAGTGTGTGAGTGTGTGTGTGTGTGTGGGTCCAGCATGGTCTCAGGTCAGCTCCTTCCTGTCACACTGTCCCTGTTTCTCATTAAAAAGATGTTTCTGGCTCCGAGCCGGACGGGAGGAACCCGGTTCCAGCTACCATGAGGGAACATTAGCAGGAGAACACACACACACACACACACACACACACACACACAGAGCTGAGGACTCCCTTCTCAGAGACGTCCGGCGTGTCTCCTGATCCGCTCATGCAGAAGGTGAGCCGGAGCGTGAGGGAACCGGAGAGGGAGTCAGGAACCGTTCTGTCAATACAGATTATCGTTTCCCGCTGATTTGGAACGGAACGTTCTGCGAACCCGGACGAGCAGCGGCGCGTCCCGTAATGCGCCGGCCTGGCCAATCAGACGTCAGCTCACCTCCTCGCTCGTCACGGGTCACCTCCACCGGCACACACACACACACACACACACACACACACACACACACACACACACACACAAACATCTCAGCCCCCAGTTTTATCTCCCGGAGCCACGTGGCTAATTAGCATGCGGCTAATGAGAAGAGATATGAAAACGGAGTTCAGGCTGGAAACCTTCCCAACCAAATGCTCCATTTTCCACTTTCAAGGTTAGTTTCTCCACTTGTTAAAAACTGTTTTTTTTTCTTTTTGCTGAGTGATTTAATTGTGTGCCGACCCTTCCCCTCCGCTTTAGAACACACATTTCCTCTGCTCTTTTGTGGAAGTTATAATTGGGAGGTCAGTGATGCGTTCACTGCCCCGGCTGCAGTCGGCGTCCTCGTCCCGCTCTTCATCTCACCCAAAAACACGACCGCGACTGAGAGTCGCTTCACGACCCCAAGGGTCCGGCGTGCACGAGCATGAGCACGAGCACGCACGTGAAGCCGAGCACTCAGGAGCTGACAGAAACATTTCCAGACACATCCAGTCTCTTCAGCCAGTCACTAAAAGCCATTTTCACAGCAGACATGCAATCTGCAACTCTGGAACTGGTTTATTTTCTCGTCTCGAGAATATCACAGTTTCACGCCAGATTGTTGAAGAACGATCATCAGAAAACTCCTTCAGGTACACACCAGTGTCCATAAATCCATTTTATATATCAAGCTTCATTTCAAATGTAGAAAAAATAGAGAAGCCGTGAAGCAGAGCGAGATAACAAATCAATCAATCAATAAATCAACAAATATGACCAGTTGCTTCTATCTTACATCAACAAACAAGTAGCAGAAACATTGATTGAAAGCCTGTTTTCTCTGTTGCAACCAGTAAAAATGCAAAGAAATATATTGTAAAATTAATGAAAATATCAATATTAATATAAACAGATTCACATCAAATCAGCTGGAGAATCCAGAAACACTCAGATCTGAGTCAAACGGCTGCAGCAGAAAGATGGTTTTCGTTGTCAAAGTCAGTTTATTTGTCAAATATGCCATACATAAAGACATACAGCACAAATGAAATTACAGTCCTCTCGGACCCACGGTGCAACAAAACATATAAGATCAAGGTAATAAATAAAATAATTTACTAAGAACACAGTAAAACACAGAAAAGTTCAAGCCTGAGGTCAGTGGCGGGGGGCAGAGACAGGAAGTGGGGGCAGAGCAGGGAGTTTAGCTTCCTGACTGCCTGGTGGAGAAAGCTGTCCTTGAGTCTGCTGGTTCTGGCCCGGAGGCTCCGCAGTCTCCTGGCCGACGGCAGCAGGCTGAAAAGGCTGTGGGCAGGGTGGGGGGGTCACCTGTGATCCTGGTGGCTGTGCGGGTGAGGTGGGTGTTGTAGATAGAGGAGAGGGAGGGGAGAGAGACACCAATGATCTTCTCGGCTGCTCTCACGATGCGCTGCAGCAGGACACGGTGCAGGCGCCGTACCACACCGTGATGCAGCTGGTCAGGATGCTCTCTACAGTGCCTCTGTAAAAGGTGGTCATGATGGGGGTCGGGGCTCTCGCTCTTCTCAGTCTGCGGAGGAAGTAGAGCCGCCGTTGAGCTGTTTTAGCCAGTGATGTGGTGTTGATGTTCCAGGAGAGATCCTCAGAGATGTGCACACCCAGGAACTTGGTGCTGCTCGCTCTCTCCACAGCAGCACCGTTGATGGTTAGTGGAGCATGCTGGGAATGCTCTCTCCTGAAGTCCACAACAATCTCCTTCGTCTTCTCCACGTTCAGGTGGAGATTGTTGTCCTGACACCATGTGGCCAGGCGGCTCGCCTCACTCCGGTAGGTTGTCTCATCGTCATTGTTGATGAGACCCACCACGGTCGTGTCATCAGCAAACTTGATGAAGAGGTTTGAGCTGGATGAGGGTGTGCAGTCATGGGTCAGCAGAGTGAAGAGGAGGGGGCTCAGCACACATCCCTGGGGGGCCCCCGTGTTCAAAATGATGGTGCCGGAGGTGTTGCTGCCTACCCAAACTGCCTGTGGTCTCCCTGTCAGAATGTCCAGCAGCCAGTTGCAAAAGGTGGTGTTGAGTCCCAGCCGGTCCAGTTTGTAGATGAGCTGCTGGGGGGATGATTGTGTTGAATGCTGAGCTGAAGTCGATGAACAGCATTCTGACATATGAGTTCTTGGTCTCCAGGTGGGTCAGGGCTGAGTGGAGAGCAGTGGCGATGGCGTCATCGGTCGAGCGGTTGGACCGATAAGCAAACTGGTAGGGATCCAGGGTGGATGGGAGGGCAGACTTGATGTGCTGCATGACTAGCCGCTCAAAGCTCTTCATAAGGATGGGGGTGAGTGCGACCGGGCGATAGTCATTGTAGTGGGAGGGAGACGGCGTCTTAGGAACTGGGATGATGGTGGTGGCTTTGAGGCATGTGGGGACAACAGCCTGGCTCAACGAGATGTTAAAGATGTCAGTGAAAACATCAGTGAGCTCCTCAGCACAGTCTCTCAGGATACGACCAGGAATATTGTCAGGACCTGGGGCTTTTCGTACATTGGTCCCTTTGAGGAATCTCCTCACATTGTCCGGGCTCAGTTTCAGCACCTGGTCGTCAGGAGGAGGTGGGGCTTTCTGTGCTGGGGTGTTGTTGTCGGCCTCAAAGTGGGCAAAGAAGTCGTTCAGTTGATTCAGCAGAGAGGTGGAGTTGTCACAGGTCTGTGGAGCGGGCTTATAATCCGTGATGGTCTGGATCCCTCGCCACAGGTTCCTGGTGTCTCTGCTGTCAGTGAAACGATCAGCGATCCTCCTGGAGTACTGTCTCTTGGCCACTCTGATACCTCGTGACAGGTTAGCCCTGGCTGTCCTTAGGCCTGCTTCATCCCCAGCTCTGAAGGCAGCATTCCGAGCCCTCAGGAGTCTGTGGACTTCCCCTGTCAGCCATGGTTTCTGGTTGGCGAGAGTGGAGATGGTTCTGGAGACCGTGACGTCGTTCATGCATTTCCTCATGTAGGCAGTGACGGTCTCTGTGTACTCCTGGAGGTCTATGGTGTCGTTGAAGGTGGCCACCTGTCTGAACACACTCCAGTCAGTGGTGGAGAAGCAGTCCTGGAGCCGCTGACGACCCCTCTGGCCACACGGATCGTCTTCTTCGCTGGTCTGGTGATTTTAACCAGCGGCCTGTATGCTGGCAGGAGCATAACAGTAGTGTGGTCTGAAGCCCTGAGGTGGGGGAGGGGGGTGGCTTTGTAGGCTCCACTGTGTGTAGTGAAAACATTGTCCAGGATATTAGTACCTCTTGTGGGAAAGTTAATATGTCCATGGAGTTGTGGAAACACGCTCTTTGGGTTAGCGTGGTTGAAATCCCCAGCCAGGATGAGGAAGGCGTCAGGATGGGCCGTCTGCTGCTCACTGATGTGCTGATAGGGTTCATTCAGTGCCCCACTCCTGTTGTTGGTGGAGCCAGGGGGGATGTATATTGCTGCCAGTAAAACAGCTGTAATTTCTCTTGGCAGGAAGAATCGGCGGCACTTGATGATCATAAACTCCACCAGTGGTGAGCAGTGTTTACAGACTACAACGGCGTCACGGCACCAGGCGTCACTGATGTAAACACAGAGTCCCCCGCCGCGAGTCTTCCCCCCCTCGACGAGCGCTCTGTCAGCCCGGTAGCATGTTAGCCGCTCTAGCTGGATAGCACAGTCCGGGACGCTGTCATTGAGCCATGTTTCCACGAAGACAAAGACACAGCACTCACTTACAGTCTTTACAGATGTCCGAAGAAGGCGGATGTAATCCAGTTTGTTATCCAGCGAGCGCACGTTAGCCAGGATGATGGTGGGGATAGCCGGACGATGAGGGCTAGCAGCTAGCCTAGCTCGGATACCTCCGTGCTTACCCCTCTTCTGCTTCCTCCTGTTCCGCCTGTGGCACCTCCACTGTGGGCTCACCGCAGGGGCGAGGGCCGGGGGTTGAGCAGGACTCCGGAGCAGACCATAGGAGCGGAGCTTTTCCACGTCCGCTGAAATCTCTGGCGTGAATGCATTTCTGAATATGATTCTGCGGATGTCGAGCAGAAGCTTGCGGGAGTAAGTTCTCCTTGGGACGCACAAAAAACACGGAAACACCGTTTGGTCGGGACAGAGAGGAGCCGCTGCGTGTGCACGCGCCGCCATCCGCCATCCAATGTGCCAATTGTCTTGTCGTCCTGAAGGAAACCTGTATTTTTATGTCAGTTACTGTGCGTCAAAGCCTTGAAAATGAGACTTCTGACTTTGACATGAAGCTTGGCGCGTTGCCCGGATGGATTGATGAAGTCTGCATGTGGACTGGAGGGAGACGCCAACTGCATGGTTTATACTGGACATCTGCTAAGCTGGCGGATGGAGTGCACTTTTGAGTTTGCTACATGCTATGATTATCCTCTACTCACCATATTGATATTGTTTTCTAGCATATTCTCACTCCAGTGAGATTATGGTGTGTTTTATTGGAACTTTTCTCTGTTGGGATTCAGAGCAGACATGATGAAAATGACGATATTTTTATAAAACCAAACAGTTTTTACGGAAACTGAACACAATCTCAACATGAAGCCATTTTTCATGAAACCTTGCAGTGTAAGAGCTTCTGCTCTTGCTGTTGCTCACTGCATGGCTTTGAGGCTAGCTTGATAGCAACCAGGTAAGCTAGCTTTCATACCAGCGTCATCAGTATCTCAGCTCAGCTCTCTGTTGAATTGCTGAAGGAAAAATGATTAATTTCTTTGAAAGTTTTTGCCATTTTCTTGCTGGTTTGTCTGGCCGTATTGGAGCCTCTTGCAAGCCGGTTTTGGCCCATGAGCCTTATGTTTGACACCCCTGAGTATCACCCTGTTGCGTTGGTGTGAGGGACACAGGTTTGAATCCAGGCTGTGGCAGGAGAGACGTCCAGAAGGAAGGTTTGGAGAAGCAGTTCCTCTGGAGAGCCTCAGGTTCAGCACCACGGACAGAGCCTCAGGTTCAGCACCACGGACAGAGCCTCAGGTTCAGCACCACGGACAGAGCCTCAGGTTCAGCACCACGGACAGAGCAGCAGTCTGCTGGGGAGCAGCTGTGACTGAAGAGCTGCAGCCAGTGACATGAACACTGGAACGTCTGCATCAGGTTCTGGTCAGGCTGGAAACTTCCCACTGGAAAGCTGGGATTCTTCAGAAACAGACAGACTTTACTCCGCATGGCGATCATTAAATAGTATTTTACCTCCATCAAATCTGTTTCATGGCTCAATAAGTCTCAGTGAGTTTTTCACCTCCTGCTTCAGTCGATCAACAGAAACTTGATACTCACATTTATGAAGGCAGATGAGGTTTTTACTGTGATGGTCTTCATTCTGTGTGAACCTGGAGAAGCTCAGACTGGATTTCTTGGAGATGATCTTCATTACATCCTTGATTTAATCCCATTTGGTCGCCTTGAATCCAGCGTGACGTTCTGAACGGTGGAACCGACTGTGAGACGCTGGAGGAGGAGGAGGGGGAGGAGGAGGAGGAGGAGGAGGAAGGGGGGGGGGGGGGGATGATCTGAAAGAAGCAGCAGTTTCATGCTCTGGTGTCGTTTTAACTTGTTTGCATGGATCCGAAGTGTTAATGAGGTGAATGAAATAATTACAGCTCAGGCAGTAATGAGCAGCTTGTCTCATTACTTCATGTGTTTATACATACATCCTCTCGATTATCTGCATGATGAGCGTCAGACGAGCCTCTCCTGCATATTCATGCTGCTGGAGGTGAATGGGTGAGCTGCTCACATGACTGGACTCTCTTCAGAGAAACGCTGGAAACTGAAGGTGAAGCGAAAAATACAGGATTGAGTCGGACCACTGAGCCAGTGGTTCTGGTTCTGGTCCTCCATGGAGCAGGTCTCTCTGTGGTTCTGGTTCTGGTCCTCCATGGTGCTGGTCTCTCTGTGGTTCTGGTCCTCCATGGAGCAGGTCTCTCTGTGGTTCTGGTTCTGGTCCTCCATGGTGCTGGTCTCTCTGTGGTTCTGGTCCTCCATGGAGCAGGTCTCTCTGTGGTTCTGGTTCTGGTCCTCCATGGAGCAGGTCTCTCTGTGGTTCTGGTCCTCCATGGAGCAGGTCTCTCTGTGGTTCTGGTTCAGGTCCTCCTTCCTCTGTCGGTAGCGGTGCAGTGGAGCAGCGGTCGTCTGCCTCTCCACCTGCTGCAGGTCCTCCTGGTCTCTTCTGCCCTGTTGGGACCGCCGGGTCTCTCTTCCAGACCGGTTCCTGTTCAGCCTGGAGTCTGGACCCCCATCAGAACCTCTGAAGTTCCTCCGTTTGTGGCTGAAGGTTCTCGTCTGCAGCTTTGTCCCGGTTCTCTTCCCTCTCGGGATTCAAACCAACAGGAGATTCTTTCCTGCAGAGGAACGTTTGTTCTCAGATGTTTGAGTGAGAATGTTCTGGAAACAGCAAGACACATATTTACTGTAAAGAAAGATAAACACACACACACACACACACACACACACACTCAGCGTGAGGCGCCGTCCTCGGGGAGGGAGCAGGGCTGGAAACTGTCTTGAGGACATGTGAGGACGACTGTCTGCAGTTCTGTCTTTGGAATTTGTTTTGGGAGGAAGAGCAGCGAGGAGAGGCTGCAGTGTTTAATGACAACACGATACCACCGTGTGTGTGTGTGTGTGTGTGTGTCTTCTGAAGAAGGGAGCAGGAGTGCTGCTATTTTAAAGCCTGTGTTTAAAGCAGGAGACGTTTGCGTCCTCAGGTTCTGCAGAGGTTCTGGTTCTCCAGCAGTGAGATGTTGCAGCACCGTGAGGAAGAAGCTTGAGTGTATTTAGAGGCAAATATTGTAACAAATATTGTTCAGACGACAAGAAAGAATCATCAGATGCACCATTCAAGCATGTCTGAAGAAGCGTTTCAGTGATATCAGGGGAAAATTCCTTCTCGTTTTCATATTTCTGTAAATTCTAGTGAGACGGAGCTTTAAGATGCAGCAGCAGTTAAAAGAGGCAGAAGGTTCCGGCGGTGGAGAACGAGCTGCTTCACAGAAACTCTGGACCCGGCGTCGGGTTCTGTTGTTTCCTGCTGCGGCGTCACGAGGCGCCGGGAGCTGATTCCAGCAGACACCAGAGGAAAACGGCAGCTGTGATGGAGGCTGATGTCTTCCCGGCCTCGCCGCTGTTCTCGCCGAACGTTTGCAGTTCCAGACGTTGAGTCCTGGCAGGAGATCAGAACGGCTCTGACCTCCGACTGACAGACGACACCCGGGGCGCTTCGGGACGGGACGATGCTGCTGGAGGACGGAAACGTCCCCTCAGGACCAAAACCAGCAGCAGCCAGAGGGGGGGCAGTTCTGGGTTCTCCTGAGAGGAAGACCGGTTCTCTCTGACCGGCAGGAACCGGAGCCGGAGACGTCTTCCTGGTGTCTCGGTGGTCGTCGGCTTCCTGGAGAAACTCTGGACTCACTGAAGCGTCTCAGCGTCCTGCAGCCCTGAGAAAGACCTCAGGATGTTGGACAGTACAGCTCCTGTCCTCAGACGTCTTATCTGAGGTCTGGACCAGCAACATCTGGATTCAGCTGGAATCCATTTCTATTTAAAGCTGAATGAGGTGGATCAGGATGGACTGGACGCAGCCGGACGGGGTGGGTGGAGCCTCACGGGGTGGAGCCAGGTGGGGTGGGTGGAGCCAGGTGGGGCGGGTGGAGCCTCACGGGGTGGAGCCAGGTGGGGCAGGTGGAGCCTCACAGGGTGGAGCCAGGTGGGGCAGGTGGAGCCTCACGGGGTGGAGCCAGGTGGGGCAGGTGGAGCCTCACGGGGTGGAGCCAGGTGGGGTGGGCGGAGTCAGATGGGACGTCTTCAGTACTTCTGCTGTTTCTGGGTGAGCGTTGCCGTGGTGACGGGTTCCAGTGACTCCTCACCTCCCCTGCTCGGTGGAGAGCCGCGCTGCACAGGGAGAACATGCAGACTCCACCCGGAGCCCCGGACTCAAACTCGGCCACACGAAGCAGAACAGCTGTTCGCAGCTCCTGTTGGTCAGCGGCGAGACTAGCCGGGACCAGAAGGCCGGCTGAAGAACACGGTGCTGGAGAACACCGTCCTGGAACCGCCGTCCGCCGGGAGCGAGCGGCTCCTCTGGGAGGAGAACGCTCCGGAGAGACGCAGCGCTCTGCAGCCGGACGGGTTTCTTCTTCTGCCAGGAAATCCACGGCCTCGATGGAAGAGCCCGGTGTCAGTCCCGCTGGAACTGCTGCCGGTTTTCTCCGTCAGAGAGCGGCCCGGCCGATCGGGGCCGTTTGTTTCATCCTTTACGGTCCCGGCTCCGGTCTGAGGGTTCCGGTTCTCCAGGCTCTGCTGCTGATCCAGGAGTCTGGTTCTGTTCTGGTCTGGAGATGAGAGCTTTGAGTAAATCCTGTCCAGGAACTCTGACCCGGTTCACCCGACTCCTGGTTTCCCTGCGTTTCCATGGAGATGGAGCGTTTCAGCTGTTCCATCCTCCAGACGGGAGTTCTTTTTCTGGTTGTTTTATGGAACCAGGTGTTGTTCTGATTGTTGCCTTTGTCTTTAAAATATAAGTGAGAAATCTGTTTTGAAAGTCATCATGTTCACAGGAAACTACTGGAAATGACTGAAAAATCACCTGTAAAGTTTTTCTTTTGGGAAAAAACCCGTCGTCACATGAAACAATAGTCATTCAACACATTCAGGCAGCTTTTAATCCCGATATGATCCGAACAGATGATCCGATGTGTGATTTTCAGTGATAGAAATATAATTTTAACCAGACTTTTCAGTGAGTTCCCCACAAAGTGCAGAACAGCGTGATCCTAAACTTCTAGAAAGTTAGAATGTTTGAACCGTGCTGAGCTGATTCCTTCTGTTAGATGTTTCTAGATGTTTCTGATGAAGCCCCTCCCCTGAAAACGTCCCGCTCGGTCGTCTCTCAGCCGCCGACTGAACCGTCTGTCTTTGTCTTCGTCTCTTTTCAAACGCCGCTCCGGTCTTGTCCTCTCGGCGTTGCGTCAGTCTCACGGCTGCAGATGGGTAAATCAGTGGGAGGAAGCAGGATCGTCCTGCAGAAGGTCAGAGGGTCGAGCTCTCCTCTCTCTGGACCAACTGATTCTTTCAGGGTTTTTTAGGATGAAGTGTGTTTTGAGTTTGAAGAGGACAGAAGAAAAAAAAGAGGCAGAGCTGCAGCTGCACGGTTCCTGTTGGACAGCTGAGGAGCGATATCGACTTTCTGGAGACGGATGAGACTCCGAGGACTCCGCCGAGGACATTAGCATTCTGCCTCCTGCCTGCAGCGTCCCGCCCAGTTTCATCATGTTTCTGCTGAATCAATGACACCGATCAGCACGGCCTCGCCGCCAGACGAGAGCCGGCAGGCGGGGGGACGAGGGTGTGTGTGTGTGTGTGTGTGTGTGTGTGTGGCCTCGCCGGGCGCCGTGACTCGTCTCGCTGAAGCGGCGCTGAGGGAGACGCCGTTCGCTAATCAGGAGCTCCGGCGTTCGGTAACAGAATCCGGTCCCCCGGTGCCGCTGTCAGAGATTCACCAAACAGTCCCAGAGCCTGTTCTCCGGAACAGGATCCATCACGGCGTCTGCAGCGAGTCGCTGAGCCGTTCCGCCGCTGACCAAGAGAAAACCCGCCTTCTGTCCGCTCGGCAAATCACCAACGAAGAAGAAGAGACGCTGCAGCCGGCGGAGACTGAGAGAACAAAGAGTGTTCAGCTCCTCTCTGTTTGCTAAAGCAGAGTCAAAGCAGCGTTTCCAGAGACGGACCGAAAGACGTTGGGGTGTTGTAGAAGCCGTGGCTGTTTTCACATCAGTCATGTCTGTTATGAAGAGCGAAGAAGAAGGAAAGAACTCAAACCGTGGCGAAGAACAGAAACTCTCCTCACTCCGGCTGCTTTAGCAGCTTTTCTCGACTCAGCAGTTTATTTCTCCACATCTGAACCAGGAGAGTTCTGATGGTGTAGAAACAGGCGGAGCAGGACAGGAGGAGGATGATGATGATGGAGTGATGAAGCCACAGGAGGAGGAGGAGGAACATGAAGTCCTCTCAGTCTCTGGCCTTGTGCCGCTTGTTGAGTGTGAAGTTCTATAAAACTCTCCACTTCCTGGTTGCTGATGAGGAGCTTCAGCAGCAGAGCAGGAGACCAGAGGACCGGGGGGTCCTGCTGCACCTGGAGCTCCAGTCGCTCCTGCTGGTCCCTCGCTCGCCGTCAGACTCGTCTCCAATCGTCCCGTCTGGATCACAGGAGCGTCTCGGTTTTTAACATTCATGTCTAATTTGTCAAAGAGAGAGACGCTCAGACCAGGAGACATGGAGGATGAAGGGATGAAGGGATGAACGACGGCAGCTGGTGTCTCCTGATTGGTCCTCCTGTCTCTCTGAACGGCGTCTGTGTTTCCAGGTGAACAGTGATCGCCGTGGATCTGGAGAGCTGCTGCTTCGCTGCTCACTCAGATCAAACCTCCTCCTGGATCAGCAGCTCTTTAAGACGCTTCGCTCTGCCGCCGCTGACGGGGGATTCCTCTTCCTCCTCTTCCTCTTCCTCCTCTTCCTCCTCTTCCTCTTCTTCTTCCTCTTCCTCCTCTTCCTCTTCCTCTTCCTCCTCTTCTTCCTCCTCTTCCTCCTCTTCCTCTTCCTCCTCTTCCTCCTCCTCCTCCTCTTCCTCTTCCTCCTCCTCTTCCTCCTCTTCCTCCTCTTCCTCCTCCTCTTCCTCCTCTTCCTCTTCCTCCTCCTCTTCCTCCTCCTCTTCTTCCTCTTCCTCCTCTTCCTCCTCTTCCTCCTCCTCTTCCTCCTCTTCCTCCTCCTCTTCCTCCTCTTCCTCTTCTTCCAGCAGCAGATGAGCACGTTGAGTTTTCCTGGATCTCGCCTTGAGGCCGTCTCCTGATCCGGGGAAGCCGGCGTGGATCCGATCAGAAGGACGTGATCCGGCTCCTCCTCGCCGCCCCTCCCCCCTCGCCTTGCTGAAGCTGGCTCGCGAGCGCCGCCTGTCGGGACCCGGTGGAGCCCGGCTCCTCCTCCACGGCCCATCATGCCTTGCTGTCTGCCGGATCAGCGGGTGGGGAGGCGTCCTGCTGGGCGCCGGCCGCTGCTCCATCAGGTGGAGTTCCGGATCGACGGCGTGATGGAATCAGCGCTGATGGAGATTGAATTAGCGAGCGGCGCCGCTGACAGAGCGTCTCTGAGCGGCTCTTTGGACGGGATTCCTGGGAATCCGTCAGACAGCAGAGAACTCATTCTTCACTAATCTCCGTCGTGTTCGACAAATTCCTGGTGAAAGACGGAGAAAACACTCGGCGCCGTTTCCTTTAACGCAGCCGCTCTGTGGGACGGAGATATTTAATCAACCTCTTTACAGTTTCCCCTTTTTGGCCTTTGAAGAGCTTCAGAGTCGAGAAAAGCATCTTATTCCAGCTGCCTGGCTTCCACTTCCTTTCAGTGTGTTTACCCCATGAAAGATTTAATAGTGTGTGTGTGTGTGTGTGTGTGTGTGTGTGTGTGTGTGTGTGTGTGTGTGTGTGTGTGTGTGTGTGTGTGTTAAATATTGATATTCCAGCTATATTGTGTTGAAGCATAAATCCATCCTGTTCCACATCCTGACAGTGTGATGCTCCGCGGTGTTTTATGGACGTGTTGAGTGATAATTAAGTGGCTCTCAGAGCAGTTTGATGCATTCATCTATTCATCTGTTCATCTATTCATCTGTTCACCCTCCATCCCTGCTCTCATCAGCGCTCATTGAGTTTCCTTTCAGCCGTATTGATCCGGGTCGGCTTCTGCTTATCTCGGCTAACAGCACCGGAGGAAAACAAGCCGAAGGCGTAAAGCCGGGAATCGAACCTGGGATCAAACATCAGGAGTGTTGAGTGTGTGTCACAGATGGAGCGTCTGGGAGGAGCTTAAGCTAACGGACCAATCAGAGGGCTCAGACTCGGTGAGTCCAGTTCCATCCTGAGTGAGCCGGGAAAAGAGAACGGTGGAACCTTCCAGACAGGAAGTTGAAAGGTTCCTCGTTGTGCTGCAGAGTCTCTGAGATTCAAATGTTGATATTTTCCTCCAGAAAAGGACGAAGATCCCAACATGAAGCCAGTTTTAACCACGCAGCTCCAGTCAGCTGTTCTCTCGGCTCTCCTCTCCCTGTTGCATTCTGGGTATTTGTCCACACTGCCCTGACAGCCCGGCTCTGAGGCCAGTTTGACATCAAGAAGGTCCAGAAGGTTTGAATCTGTTTCAGTGAAGCTGGTGGAACTCAGAGGTTCCCTGAAGGAACGTTCCTGATAGAAAGACTGAGATTAAAAACAGCAGGTTGTGTTCCGGTGGCGGTGATGTACCTGCTGACTGTACCTGCTGACTGTACCTGCTGACTGTTCCTGCCGGTTGTTGCAGTACGGGGCGGCTGTGGTTCAGTGGGGAGAGCAGTCGTCTTGCAATCGGGATGTTGTTAGTTCGATTCCTGTCTCCCCCTGTCCACGTGTTGAAGTATCCTTGGGCAAGACACTGAACCCCAAATTGCCCCCAGTGGATGGACTGAGCGCCTTGCATGGTGGCCGCCACCACTGGTGTGTGAATGTGTTAATGCAGTGTAAAGTGCTTTTGGGTCTGTTAATGCAGAGGAAAGTGTCCTATGTACTATATAAGTGCACTCCATTTACCATTTACTGCTGAATCGTTGCTTTGCTGCGTCTCCGGGTCTGACTGACGTCTGCTTCACTGCTTCGCCTCGTGGACGTTCTCCGTTTCCTCTGAACTCTCTGTCTTATTGGTCTCGTCTCTGTGAACCGGCAGCTGGTTTCTGCTCTTCTTGGTTTGTTGTCGCCGTTTATTTTTCACCCTCCTTCCTGTAGTTGAGAAGTGAAAACATGGCTTTAGATGGAGAAGATGTGGAACGGTGTGAGCCTTCACGTTGTGAGGCAGGACGAACCACTGCGCCCCTGACTGCCCGGCCTCCATCGCCTCCATCGCCGTGTGCGTGACGGATGAAATCAGTGACTTCCTGACTGCTGAAGCTGTGAAACGGTTCATTTAGCAGCGCCAGTCTTTCTGCGTCTGGATGTTTGCTTGTAGGTCAAAGCCCCGCTGTGGAGAATCCAAGTCTCACTCAGCGGTCCTGCTGGTTTCTGGGCTGCACTGCCGCGATTTTATGTTTTCAATTAAACATTATATCTCTTGCTTACAGATGTGCTCAGTTTTTCTGCTCTTAGATCCACTGAGATGCTGCGGAAAGCCTGTTAAATTGGATTCTGACTCAATAGATTGGTCATTAAGAGTGTGTGTGTGTGTGTGTGTGTGTGTGTGTGTGTGTGTGTTCTGCTTCTGTTTGTCGGCTTGTGTTTGCCGTGCAGTGATTGGACGGAGCCCTGAGCCCCGCAGGCGTGAAATGAAATGTGACACCGTGGAGTTTAACGCGTCGGACTGACTCACGGTGGAAAAACAAAAGATCTTTCATGACGTTTGATTCACGACACTGAAATATGTTTCAATGAAGTCTACAGATAGAAGCCGTGGTGATCCAGCTGAGGAAATGTCTCCTGTGACAGCAGCTGCAGTCAGACGGTCTGGAAATCTTTTTACAAATGGGAAGAACACCGTTCTGAAAACACACCGATGATTCAGAGTCACTGATTCTCCTCAACTCTTGTTTCTGAGCTGTGAGACGAATCCATGTTCACACAGTCTGTGGTTATTTGGTGATCGTCCTCATGAACCCTCCCCATCCTTCCTGTTTCCCCCCGTGTGACCTCTGACCTGTGGCGTTGCAGGAGTGCCCCGCCTGGCGCTGTCGGCGGGCGGCAGCGACTGCCTGCGCGCCGGGGACGCCTGCTCCGGCGACGACTCGTGCAGCCCGCGGCTGCGGACGCTGCGGCAGTGCGTGGCGGGGGACGGCAGCGTCAAGCTGGGCCCCGGGGCGCGGAACCAGTGCGAGAACGCCATGACGGCGCTGCTGTCCACGCCGCTGCGCGGCTGCCAGTGCAAACGGGGCATGAAGAGGGAGAAGAACTGCCTGAGCATCTACTGGAGCCTGCACCAGTCCGTGCTGCACGGTAAGGCCCGGAGGGGGGCGGCGGCAGAACCGGGATTACACCGGGATCAGCCGCCCCCGCGCCGCCGCCGCCGCCGCCGCCGCTCACCAGATTACATCCTCCAATGAAAACCATCATCGCTGTGTAAAATAATGGAGCTGCGATTCCTCTGGTTGCCCACGCTCTTTGTTTCTTCTCACTTTGTGCTTATTTCATCTGTTTTCCTCGTCCCACACTGGAACTATTATTAGTTTGGGATTCTGCTTGAAGAAAATCAGGAGTGTGTGATGAGAGCGGACGCTCATGTGTTTCAACATGGAGGTTTCAGATGTCAGGATGTGAGAACAGAGACGATCCAGCCAGCCCACTGCTCACCGCCGCGCTCTCTGATCACACTTTATGTCCACTATTGATTCCCGTCACAGATCTCAGGACTTTTCTTTGTCCATCCATCCATCCATCCATTTTCTACCGCTTATCCGGGGCCGGGTCGCGGGGGCAGCAGTCTCAGCAGGGATGCCCAGACTTCCCTGTCCCCAGACACTTCCTCCAGCTCCTCTGGGAGGATCCCGAGGTGTTCCCAGGCCAGCCGAGAGACATAGTCTCTCCAGCGTGTCCTGGGTCTTCCCCGGGGTCTCCTCCCAGTGGGACATGCCCGGAACACCTCCCTAGGGAGGCGTCCAGGAGGCATCCTAAACAGATGTCCGAGCCACCTCAGCTGGTTCCTCTCGATGTGGAGGAGTAGCGGCTCTACTCCGAGCTCCTCCCTGGTGACTGAGCTCCTCACCCTATCTCTAAGGGAGCGCCCAGCCACCCTACGAAGGAAGCTCATTTCGGCCGCTTGTATCCGGGATCTTGTCCTTTCGGTCATGACCCAAAGCTCATGACCATAGGTGAGGGTGGGAACGTAGATTGACCGGTAAATCGAGAGCTTCGCCTTTTGGCTCAGCTCCTTCTTCACCACGACGGACCGATACAACGACCGCATCACTGCAGCCGCTGCACCGATCCGCCTGTCAATCTCACGCTCCATCCGTCCCCCACTCGTGAACAAGACCCCAAGATACTTGAACTCCTCCACTTGGACTAGGGTCTCTCCACCAACCTGGAGGGGGCAAGCCACCTTCCTCCGGTCGAGGACCATGGCCTCGGATTTGGAGGTGCTAATCCTCATCCCTGCCGCTTCACACTCGGCTGTGAACCGCCCCAGTGCATGCTGTAGGTCCGGGTTCGATGAAGCCAACAGGACAACATCATCTGCAAAAAGCAGAGATGAAATCCTGTGGTTCCCGAACCGGAACCCCTCCGGCCCCTGGCTGCACCTAGAAATTCTGTCCATGAAGATTATGAACAGAACCGGTGACAAAGGGCAGCCCTGCCGGAGTCCAACATGCACCGGGAACAGGTCCGACTTACTGCCGGCAATGCGGACCAGACTCCTACTCCGGTCATACAAAGACCGGACGGCCCTTAACAAGGGGCCCCGGACTCCGTATTCCCGGAGCACCCCCCACAAGACACCACGAGGGACACGGTCGAATGCCTTCTCCAAATCCACAAAACACATGTGGACTGGTTGGGCAAACTCCCACGAACCCTCGAGCACCCTATGGAGGGTATAGAGCTGGTCCACTGTTCCACGGCCAGGACGAAAACCGCATTGTTCCTCCTGGATCCGAGGTTCGACTATCGGTCGGATCCTCCTCTCCAGTACCCTGGAATAGACTTTCCCGGGGAGGCTGAGGAGTGTAATCCCCCTATAGTTGGAGCACACCCTCCGGTCCCCCTTTTTAAACAGGGGGACCACCACCCCGGTCTGCCAATCCAGAGGCACCGTCCCCGACAGCCACGCGATGTTGCAGAGACGTGTCAACCAAGACAGTCCCTGCACATCCAGAGACTTAAGGTAGTCAGGCCGAATCTCGTCCACCCCCGGTGCCTTGCCACCGAGGAGCTTGCCAACCACCTCAGTGACTTCAGCTTGGGTGATGGACGAGTCCACCTCTGAGACCTCAGCCTCTGCTTCCTCCACGGAAGACGTGGCGACGGGATTGAGGAGGTCCTCGAAGTATTCCTTCCACCGTCCAACAATATCCCCAGTTGAGGTCAGCAGCTCCCCACCTCCACTGTAAACAGTGTTGGCGGAGACCTGCTTTCCCCTCCTGAGGCGCCGGATGGTTTGCCAGAATTTCTTCGAGGCCGACCGATAGTCCTCCTCCATGGCCTCCCCGAACTCCTCCCAGACCCGAGTTTTTGCCTCCACAACTGCTCGGGCTGCAGTTCGCTTGGCCTGCCGGTACCCGTCAGCTGCTTCGGGAGTCCCATGAGCCAGCAAGGCTCGATAGGACTCCTTCTTCAGCTTGACGGCAGCCCTTACTTCCGGTGTCCACCACCGGGTTCGGGGGTTGCCGCCACGACAGGCACCGGAGACCTTACGACCACAGCTCCGAGCAGCTGCTTCGACAATGGAGGTGGAGAACATGGTCCACTCGGACTCAATGTCCCCAGCCTCCCTCGGGACATGAGAGAAGCTCTCCCGGAGGTGGGAGTTGAAAGCCATGCTGACAGAGGGTTCCGCCAGACGTTCCCAGCAGACCCTCACAACACGTTTGGATCTGCCAAGTCTGTCCGGTTTCCTCCTCCGCCAGCGAATCCAACTCACCACCAGGTGGTGATCGGTCGACAGCTCTGCCCCTCTCTTCACCCGAGTGTCCAAAACACGCGGCCGGAGGTCAGATGACACGACAACAAAGTCGATCATCGACCTCCGACCTAGGGTGTCCTGGTGCCAAGTGCACTTATGGACACCCCTGTGCTCGAACATGGTGTTCGTTATGGACAAACTGTGACTAGCACAGAAGTCCAATAACAGAACACCACTCGGGTTCAGATCGGGGAGGCCGTGCGATCCAATCACCCCCTTCCAGGTCTCACTGTCGCTGCCCACGTGGGCGTTGAAGTCCCCCAGTAGAACAATGGAGTCCCCAGTCGGAGCACTGTCCAGCACCCCTCCCAGGGACTCCAAGAAGGCCGGGTACTCTGCACTGCTGTTCGGCCCGTAAGCCGAGACAACAGTGAGGCACCTATCCCCGACCCGAAGGCGCAGGGATGCAACCCTCTCGTTCACTGGGGTGAACTCCAACACATGGCGGCTGAGCTGTGGGGCTACAAGCAAACCCACACCAGCCCGCCGCCTCTCACTGCGGGCAACGCCAGAGAAGTGGAGAGTCCAGCCCTTCTCGAGAGGTTGGGTTCCAGAGCCCAGGCTATGTGTGGAGGTGAGCCCGACTATATCTAGCCGGTACCTCTCAACCTCCCTCACAAGCTCGGGCTCCTTCCCCGCCAACGAGGTGACATTCCATGTCCCTCGAGCCAGTCTCTGTGTCCGGGGATCGGGTCGCCGGGCACCCTGCCGTCGGCTGCCACCCAATCCACACTGCACCCGGCCCCTATGGTTCCCTCGGTGGGTGGTAAGCCCACCGGAGGTCAGGCCCACGTCGTCCCTTCGGGCTGAGCCCGGCCGGGCCCCGTGGGCAAAGACCCGGCCACCAGGCGCTCGCTTACGAGCCCCAACCCCAGGCCTGGCTCCAGGGTGGGGCCCCGGCTGCGCCATACCGGGCGACGTAACGACCTTTGTTCTTTTTCTTCTCATAGGGGGTTTTGAACTGCTCTCAGTCTGGCCCGTCACCCAGGACCTGTTTGCCATGGGAGACCCTACTAGGGGGCATAAAGCCCCCCGGCAACATAGCTCCTGGGATCATGCGGGCTCTCAAACTCCCCCACCACATTAAGGTGGCAGTTCTAGGGTTTTCTTTGTGACAGATTAAAACAACGGCCGGCTTTAAAAGGCGTCTCTCTGATTCCAGCCGCTAACAGCCTCTGTGGTCTTTGTGTTTGAGCTCAGAGTGTCTCCCATTATCATTCAGTTTCTGTGAAGAGATGAGAGGATGCCACATCAACCAGCCACGCCTTAAAGCATCATGGAGTCGGTCCAGGCCATGTCACATGTCATGCCGTGTTGTGTTGTCATGTTATGTTGTCGTGTTGTGTCAAGTCGTGTTGTGTTGTTTGTTTCATTTTACTTTTGGAAAAATTGTGTTTCTTTCCATTAAACGTTTCCACAAATATGCTGTAGTTGAAGATCTGCTGTTTCAGTTGTTTATTTAACGGCTCCACAAACTCCAGTGACAAGAAAAATGCTTACAAGCTTGAAAAATACACAAAATAAGTATTTACAGTATTCCCAGAAGGCTTTGGTCTGTTCTGAGCTCCTCCATTGCTCCTCAGTCACGGCCAGTCAACACAGTGTTTGTAGTTCAGTCTGCCAAGAACCTGCATCTGAAAACCTCAGCTCAGCCAATCACCGAACCCTGCTGACCTCTCTGTCAGCAGCCAATAGGCAGCTTTATCCTCTCTAAGCCCCTCCCACTGGGCAGCTTTATCCTCCATAAGCCCCTCCCACTGGGCGTGACACACAAAAATAATATGTTAAAAAAAAGCATCTTTGCCAATAAACAAACAGAGAATCGTATTAAACAGCAGTAGAATGGAAATAGAAATCCACTCATTAATATCACACATCCCCCAGTTCAGAACTCTCTCTTAAAAAACAGGAAATGCTCATAATTGGCCCATGATGCAATGCAGCTGGTCAGGTGGCCCCGATAAGGCGGAGTCTGTAGGAGCGGCTCTGATTGGCTGCATGGAGCTCTGAGTGCAGCAGGGAGACAACATGGCGTCTGGTGAGTCTGTGAAGGAGGAGAACCTCGACGGAACCACTGAGCCGTTCTAGGGAGAACCATGGTGAGGTTCTGTGAGGCTCAGAGAACCAGGAAGTTTGTAGAATGTTTGACATGTGGCGAGGAGCGTGTGTGTGTGCCGTCCAGTCTGATGGCTGCTCACAGTGTGTTCTTGTGTTGTCATGTTGTGTCATGTTGTGTCATGTTGTGTCATGTTGTGTTGTGTCGTGTTGTGTTGTCATGTTATGTCATGTTGTGTCGTGTCGTGTCGTGTCGTCATGTTGTGTCTAGCGACAGACCGTTATGGATTTATTAGGGCCGGTACCGATCCCGATGTTTTTCCATCACCTTCAGCCGATGGCCGATTATGAACTGCTGATTTTCTAGAGCCGATATTTGGAGCCGGAACTGCTTCTGCTCCCTCAGTTCACATCAAAAAATGACACAATGACAACAAATATTACAGTCTCAAAGCTGAAAATATTTATTGAACAGTAAAAAATGATAACAGCTTTGTTCAACTTTACACAGCATACTTTAAAATGAACAAAGCGTGTTTGGTGCTTTTAATTATTCAAATAATGCCTATGAAATAAAATAAAACAAATATTTCAACATCATTAAGACAGCTGAAGCATTTCTTACACTTATTGAGCTGCCCGTGGATGCCTGTCTGTAAATCATGCCAGGGAAAAATAAACCCGCAAATCCACGCACTTATGGCCCGATGCGACACGAGTAAAGAACTGAAATATCAGCCGGCCGACGTATCGTCTGTCCTTACGCCTGATGCACACTGGATGCGTTCGGCTGCGGAACGGACACCGCAGCTAATCCGTCGTCATTAAAACCAGTGCTGTGGTTCACACCGGCTCCGGTCCGGCTCCGGTCCGGCTCCGGTCCGGCTCCGGTCCGGCTCCGCTCCGGCTCCGGTCCGGCTCCGCTCCGGCTCCGGTCCGGCTCCGGTCTGGCTCCGGTCCGGGTCCGGTCCGGGTCTGGTCCGGCTCCGGCCCGGCTCCGCTCCGGCCCGGCTCCGCTCCGGCTCCGGTCTGGCTCCGGTCCGGCTCCGGTCCGGCTCCGGAGCCTCTGCGGAGCTCCGGTCTCTTTCCACAAGGATCCTATTTTTCCGGACCCGGAGCCCTACCGCGTCATTTCAGACAGAAGCAAGTCGGGCGCCGGAAGGAAACGCGATACGTGTTCCAAAATAAGTGATTTCAAAATAAAATCTGTGTCGTGTTTTTGCCTTAATATTCTATTTTTAACTTCTTCTGGTAGAAAACAGAACAAACTCCGTGATGTCGTCATTATACGCTTTAGAAGAATGAACGGTTTTGTTCTTCGTCACTGCAGGAAAGTCAAACGACACCAAAATGGCACAAAACAGCTCTGTGACCGGAGCAGCTCCGTGTTGCCAGGTTGGGCGGGTTTCTGTTGTGATTCGGGGTACTTCCGCCCCCTGCTGGTGCGTTGCTGCAGTAACGGTGCTTCCTGGCTGTGTTGCAGGACTCAGCCTGGTGGAGAGCTTCCCGTACGAGGCGGAGGAGCGCGGCTCCGACTACGTGCGCCTGGCGTCCATCGCTGCAGGTGAGTGGCTGAACGGCGGCGGCGAGGAGGAGCGAGGCGGCGCGGGAAAAGGCTGATGGGACTGGCGAGGAGCAGGAATACTGAGCCAGAGCGAATGAAGCTGTTATTGACGGGCGGATGTGTGGCGGGTCTGTGAAGCGTTTGATGAGCAGCCGCTGCCTTGCCTCTGAGCCCGTGGGCAGGCCGCAGGCGGGGTATGTGCTGCTGTTCGCCCCCGAGGCAGCCATTAATTACCTCTTTGCTTTAATGCAGCTGGAAGCAGCAGAACGGTGAGAGAGAGAAGAGAGAGAGAGAGACATGGCAGGAGGTTAGAGGAAGAGAAGGAGGAGGGAGAGAGACGCTTCTGTTTGTTTACTCATCAACAGCATCTCTCCCTTTTGGAGGTTTAGAAAAGTCAGAGCCGAACACAAACCAGGAGTTTGTTTCTTCAGCAGAAAGTCAAGTGTTTCCTCTCCTCTGGATGAGTGAGGCTGAGACGGACAGTTTGACCGAAATGAAGTGATGAACATGGAAGGCGCTCACGCTCGCCGCAGAACATCGTGATTCTCGTCGTTGTCCGCCGACAGACGCCGACGTTTGGAGGAAATGAAAACCGGAGGAGCTGGAGGTGATCCTGCCGTTTAAAATCCACAGATTCACCTTTGAAAGCTGTTCTGCATGATTCCTGATCCTCCTTCTGAAGATGAGGATCCAAACGGTGTCAGAGCCAGCTCCACCCACCTCCACCCACCTCCACCCAGCTCCACCCACCTCCTCCCAGCTCCACCCACCTCCACCCAGCTCCACCCACCTCCACCCAGCTCCACCCAGCTCCACCCACCTCCACCCAGCTCCACCCACCTCCTCCCAGCTCCACCCAGCTCCACCCAGCCTGGAGTTCAGGGGACTTGATGAGGACGTGGGCTGCAGGACAGATGAGGCTGGCTTCCTGCCGGCGGCCATGCTGTGGCCCCGGGGGGACGAGGCGGCGAGCGGCGGCCGTCCTGATGGCCTCTGATGTTGGTGACGTGCAGCCGGGGATTTGAAGCTCTCCTCAGGTTAAAACTGCTCGAGGTAGTTTAGCGTGTTGGCAGCTGCTCATAGCGACCAGGGATCAGCGTCAAACACACATTTTCTGATTTGAAACCTGAACTAATGCGACTTGACGTGGGGAAACTGCTCCTGCTTTTTTTTATCGCGCCACGGGGAAGAGAAAGGCCGATGATGTTCAGCAGCTGCATGAGGATCTTCTTCCTGGTGAAGATAAATCCAGCCGCTGTAGCGATGATTCTCCAGCAGGGACCAGCGGCGGCCGGACCGAACGCCGCCTCACAGCAGAGACCGTTAAAGTTCCGTCGGGCTCAGAGGAAGTGATCAGTGATCGGACTGAACCATCTCCGCTCGGGGGGATCATGAAGCTGTGGCTGATATTAAAACGCCGCGTTGGCGTTCTGCACCGCTTCCTGTCTGCTCCTCTCACGGCGCCGTGCGGCAGATCCGGGCTCGGCGTTCGCTCCGCTCCTCCGCCGACTCGTTTCCCGCGGCCTCGCTGCGCAGAATGAAGACGTGAGATTAGAGGAGAGGATAATCTGGCTCAGCTCTTCAGAGGGAAGCAGAAACCACACCGGAGAAGAAGAACCGAGGAACCGATCCGTCTCACCGCTGATCAGATCTCAGGCTTTCAGGACGCCACAGGTGGATCAGCTGATCCAGTCATCCTGATTTTTATCTGGTTGACAGAAGATCAAAGCCACAAAGATGAAACACATGAAAAGGTTTGAAAGAAATGATTCAAATGGCGAAAACAGAGGAATTCAGAGGAAAACCCGAAGGGAAAAACTAAAACCAGCTCAGAGATTAACAGCAGCTACAAACAACTAAAAGCAAACAGCTGAAGCGGGTCGATTCTCCAACAGTTCAAACCAGGAAAAGGAAAAAGAGAAAATATCAAAATGGACAAAAGAGTCAAAAATGATCTGAAACAGGTAAAATTATTATTAAGAAAATATTTTTAAAAATGGCTAAAATAGACTGAACTGCTGAATAAAAGTCAAAATAGCTAAATGAGTCAAAAATCACCAAAAACAGCCGAAAAAGGCAAATAGAGTGAACTGAGTGCTGAAAAGAGGTAAAGAGCTGAAGGAGTCAGAAATCAGATAAAACTACAAACTCTGCTGGAAATGATTAAAGATGGATAAAGCAGATTAAACTAGAAACAACAAGACAAGTGGCAAAAATAAGTTGAATTTCTGTTTTAAAAAAGGCTCAGAACTGTTGGAATAAGATAAACGAATAAGATAAAACCCCTCAGGTTTTAAAAAGAGCTCAAACTGTTCAAACTACTCAAAACAGAAGAAAAAAGTTAAAAAGCAAAACTGCCGAGAGTCAAAAACCAGATAAAACAGCTAAAGATTAAAAAGATTAATGATGGAAAACTGTCTAAAAGAGATTAAACGTCTAGAAAAAGAAACGGCAGAACAGTGGAGAGTCGACAGGGCCTGAAACAGCTCCAGCAATTTAATGTTTAAAATGAAAAGAAAAAAGAAAATCACACAAATTAATGTAAAAACGTTCAAACGGTCCTGAATCGTCTGCTGGAGCTGCTTTTCCTCCAGAGCCTCACTTCTCCGGTTCTGCGGCTCCGGATCAGTTTCTTCACGGTGATCGGGTTCACGCAGACGGCGTTACGTTCCTGCACTGCCCCCTGGTGGATTCCAGTGGAGCGGCGCCTCAGAGTGGACAGAGAGAGTATCTCCACTGGTCTGCTGCCAAAACAAGGCAGACAGCCGCTCCCTCAAACAGTCAGTGACCCTAAAGGTCATGACCTTTCTCACCAGGCGCTCGCCGGAGCTGCACATCAAGGAACAGAACTCTCAGACCGTCTTTACCTGGTTGAATTATGGAGCAGCTCTGATCCTGCAGGAGGTCAAAGGTCAGTGGTTTATTTCATGTGAATGCAGCCTTTAGAGAGAGAGAGGGAGAGAGAGAGAGGGAGAGAGAGGTGTGGAGAGAGAGAGAGCTGCACGAAGGACGTTTCATCAGCGACTCGGTTCTCCAGTTTCTGTAAACCTGCAGTGACGGAGGAAGAAGCACCTTCTCACCAAATCAGCTGATTCAGCCTCCGACAGGAAGACGTCTGTCCAGAGGACACCTGGACATGTGGACGCCTGGACAGGACGAGACGCAGGAGTCAGCCTCCTGATTGGTGGCTCGTCTGGAAGACGTGGAGGCTCAGTGGGTTTAACGATGCTGATCTACTGAGATCTACTGAGATCCCAGTCAGAGGTGATCACTGAGACCCTGGTTAGATGTGATCCATTGAGATCCTGTTTGAAGGTGATCTACTGAGATCTACTGAGGGCCTGTTTAAAAGGTAATCTACTGAGATCCTGATTAAAGGAGATCTACTGAGATCCTGTCTGAACATTCTGAACTGACTGAACTTTCAGTCGGGGGTTTGAACAACATGGTGGTCTGAACTGAATCGTTTCCCAGCTTAGAGAACGACTCTGGAAAACAGATGATGAAGATGATCATGATGATGAAGATGATCCGTCACGTCAGCTTGAAGCAGATCAGAGAAAAATCCCGTCATGAAGTCTGGAGACAGAAGTTGTGTCTGAGGAACCAGTTAAACTGCTGAAGGATCCTCAGACGGTAGTTTCTGTTTTGGGCCCGGTCCGGGACACTCCTGGGTTCCGGGTTAGAATCCGGTTTGAGACCTTGTGGCCGCTGCCTGCAATCTGTCAGCCCCCGCCCGCTCCACCTGCCCCACCCTCTCTGTGGTTAAGCTGTGAATCAGCTGTGCTGGCAGTGGGCTGTTAGCTGGTTCTCCGAGGACGAACATGTTTTATATGACAGCTGGAGAGAGAGGAACTCACCGAGAGACACAACTACACTTTACTAACTGATGAGAGGCTCGTCTGCAGAGGAGCTGAGCGTCTCACTGGACACAGACACACACACACACACACACACTCCATGATGGATGGGGAAATAACGCTGCCCCGTCACCAAAAAGCAGGTTATGAAGGAGACTTTGCACCGCCTCATTACTGGAGGAGGAGGGATGGATGGGTGGATGGGTGGATGGGTGGATGGATGGATGGATGGGTGGATGGGTGGATGGATGGGTGGATGGGTGGATGGATGGATGGGTGGATGGGTGGATGGATGGATGGATGGGTGGATGGATGGATGGGTGGATGGGTGGATGGATGGATGGGTGGATGGATGGGTGGATGGGTGGATGGATGGGTGGATGGATGGATGGGTGGATGGGTGGATGGGTGGATGGATGGATGGATGGGTGGATGGATGGATGGATGGATGGATGGATGGATGGATGGGTGGAGGAGAAGCAGCTGTAGCTGCAGGCCTTGCTGTGCGGCTGGAGAGGAGGGGGAGAAGCTTCTCCGCTGCTGCTGATCTGCATTAACCCAGCAGAATGAAACCTTCAGCCGTGAGGCCTTGGCTGAAACTCATCCAGAGCCGCGGCTCATGCAGCATTTAGACGCCGTTCATGTTCTATTCATCACCCGAGGCGGATTACAGATAATCATCCTTTGGTTCAGTTTGTTCCTCCAGAGGAGCGTTTGTTTTCTTCACCTGGCGGTGGAGGTGAGAGCGGCGGGTCGATGCCGGCTCCGATCGGGCCTTGAAGTCATTTGTAAACATGGGCTGGCTTTGATTGGCTCCGGCCGGGCGGGAGAGTGAAACGCCGCCTGTCTTCTGTCTGCAGAGTCCGAAGTGACGGCGGTGAACCGCTGCCTGGACGCCACCAAGGCCTGCAACATCGACGAGACGTGCCAGAAGCTGCGCACCGAGTACGTGTCGGCCTGCATCCAGCCGTCGGCGCGCTCGGGGCCGTGCAACCGGCCCAAGTGCAGCAAGGCGCTGAGGAAGTTCTTCGACCGGGTCCCGCCCGACTACACCCACGAGCTGCTGTTCTGCCCCTGCACCGACACGGCCTGCGCCGAGCGCCGCCGGCAGACCGTCGTCCCGGCCTGCTCCTACGAGGACAAGGACAAGCCCAACTGCCTGGCCCAGCTGCGCGTCTGCAAGGCCGACTACGTCTGCAGGTACGGCGCCGAGCGCAGCCGCAGCCGGTCTGCAGGTCTCACTGCAGGCGGAGGGTTTGGGCGGAGTCAGGGAGACTTCAAGCTGCGTTTTGCATCACTGCAGTTTAAAGTCAAACTTTATTTCTGGAGCAGTTTTCATTCAGTTTTATCAAACTAAAGAGCAAAACAGGAACGCTGATAAAATGAGGAATGAAGGGAGAATACAAGAACGATCAACCTGAACTTCAGAGGATGAAAAGTGTTCAAAACACTGGAAATAATGAACAACGTATAACTGATGGACATGAAAACATGAGAAACAATCTGAAACATTAAAACATACAGAGAGAAACTGCTTCGAGGAAAAATTATGTTAAAGGTAGAAATTTCTCAAACTGTTAACTCGTCTTTTTACATTCTCTCATGTTGGGTTTCAGTCGACTTTAGTTATTTTGACCTTGAATTGGGATGTTTTGGGTTTTTTTTTTTTTTTACATTATTCTTGTTCGGTCTACAGTCCACAGCGGTCCGGTCCCCTCAGTCCAGGACCGGCTGGACGGTGTCCGACCGCTGAAACATGCTCGAGAAAGAAAGAGTTCAGGGAGGAAATGAGCGCTGGAGGAAGTGGAGTGTTCTCACAGAAGTTTCAGTGAGCGCTTTCAAAATAAAAGTTTTTATCCTCAATTTGTGGCCCAGTACCAGATGGTCCATGGACAGAGGGCGTAGAACCCTCACCTGCTGTGAGTCCTGCAGACTGGCAGGCTGGTGGAGGTGACGTAGCGCCGACTCAGCTGGTGGAGGTGGTGCATAGCCTCGGCGTATCGTCTCTGGAGGATACATTTCCTTATTGTAATCAGTACTTGTATCGGTACTCGGTGTTGGAAGTAGCAGCAGTGAAACTGCAGTTTGCTCTCGTACTTTCAAAAAGTGGCGCCGGCGCTCCGTCAGATTCAGATTCACTTCATTTCCTCCTGGTTATGAGGACCTGGACCCCCGGGCAGCAGGCCTGCCTGGAGAGCCAGGTGAATGTGGCTATAAACCCGTTTGACCCCTTAAATCCAAAACTCACCAAATGTGGAGCAAACATGATGATCGGTGAAACTTTGATCAAATGTCAAATTTATTTGTATAGCACATTTACAACTAGATAGCCCAAAGAGCTTCACAATAAAAAATAAAGCAATATAAATACAACAATAAAATAATACAAATACCATTAAAAGGAAGAAAAACATCCATTAAAAGAATTAAAAGACAGTGACGACAGTGAATGCTCAAATGGAGACTTTAACGCCATCACAGCCAAAATGAGCTCTCTAGCGCCACCTGGATACACTAACGGTCACCGCCAAGTCCCCTGGCCGCCGTCCCAGTGGCGGTCAGGCGAGTGGCGAAGTCCCGACCGACGCCGCTGGCAGCTGGAGTCATGATGTTCGTGGACAGTTCTTCAGCGGTCCGAGTCTCTGGGTGGAGGCTCCGCCCTCCGGCGGCTCGTCTGAACTTTCTTCCCGGTCCTTCTGGCTCTCCTCCGCCTGTCGGCCCGCCGGTGTGACGGTGGTGGTTGTGACTGATCAGCGGCGTCTCTGACGTCCGGGGCTGGATGTAAAAAGCTGAGTTGAGCGTTTCCAGACAGGAAGTGAAGAAAGCCTCTGATTGGCTGCGTCATCGGAGCCTTTGTTGAACTTGTTAGTGAACATTGGCCTCAGGTTACTGACACATCCGCATCCCGTTTGATCTCCACACTCTGGAGAAAACCTTCCAAGTCTGTTAGTGTTTGTCATATTTTCTGTCTGACTTGAACTTTCTGCCAGTGAGAAAATGTAAAGTGGATGAATCCTCGGCGGCTCAGTTTAGCCCAGAGCTGCTGAAGTGCATCTTAATGAGGGGAGATTGTTCCAGACCAACGTTTATCAAAGTAAAAGGAGAAAATGTTGAAGTTTCACAGCTTAGCAAAGACACGGCACGCTAGTTGCTGTTAGCGGGGAATAACTGTATCAGTCCAGTGTTTCGGACCAATTGGTTTCCCTGCTGACCGGTAGATGTTGAGGACTCGACCGAGACTTGTAGTTGTTCTGGCGAACGGTTATCTGTAGTTACAGTAAACTGAAGCCTTTTGTGAGTCTGATTTTAACATCTGCTGTTACCAGCAGGTGTTTCCCGAAATCAGTCACCAGTTAACAGGGGAACCAGTTAATCTGAAACACCGGGCGCTGTGGGACAGTCCACCCCCAGCCGTGCTCAACTCGTGCCACCCGATAGGAACAGAGGTGGAGGGTGGTCTGCAGAACCACTGACTGATGTGGGAGGAGCTAACTTTCAGTGAGAAGGAGGGGGGGTGGGGGGGTCTCTGGCGTGCGAAGCAGAACTGACTCCGCCCACAACCCATCGGCGAATTGCTACTGAGCTCTGGAGCTCTGCAGATAGAGCCTGGAAAATGGCACAGGTTTAGTGATTCTGGCTAAAAACTTCACCACAGTTCAGACACTCCTGAGAAGGTTTTAAAGTTGCTAATAGAGCCTCAGAGTGGGACTGGAAAAGTTGGTGGAATGACTCTTTGGTTTGTCGCCTCCGAGCCACCGTCTTTATGAGATCTGACTGAGAACTGAACTCAAAGCTGTTTTCTGAAATGTGGCCATTCGTCACCAGTTCACAGTTTCCTGAGAGTGAAATCCCAACATGTCCGAGCAGCCAAACCCACGCACAGGATGGAAAAGAAAAACAAGCAATTCAGCTTCCAAGAAAAACACCAGACTCTCCAGAAGACCGAGATGTTTCCACGGTTCTGACCCGAAACATTTCTGTTTAATAACAGAGAAATGAACATATCTTCACATCAGAGCCAAGACCTGCATCTGTTTCTGAGTTTACATCCGTTTGTTTAAGTCCAGGTGTGAGCTGTGTGATGATCAGGGATGGTACCGTTCACATCTGAACCGATCCGGTACCAAGACCCGGTACCTGGGAATCAGCACCGGTACATTTGTGTGTGTTTATGTGGTAATAAATGTTAAATTGTTGCTGGCTGCAGGCGAGTCGCTAATAGATGCTAACGTGCTAACAGATGCTAGCATGCTAACGGTGCTGAATGCAGGAGTTGTAGCCGTAGACCTGAGGCTGGTCTCTGCTCAGCCTGGAGGGGGATCTGGTTCTGAACCAGGAGCTTCCAGGAGCTTCGTGTTTTGAAAAGTGGAGCCGTGATCTGGAGCGTTTTCTTGTCACACTTGCTTTGTTGACATGCTAGCTACTGCAAATATGCTTCTGTGCGTGCAACGCTGCATTCAGGTCCGGCTCCGATCCAGTCTGGAAAACCACCGAGGACACGGTAAAAGTTTGTTTTTTTTTTTAAATCCCTGATGTCTTCAGAGTGGAGGACACTGAGGGCCGATGGCCTCTACTGTTAACAAAGACATGAAAATGTTTCACTGACGGAGTTAAAGTGTTTTTATTTCAGCTTCTTGAAACAAACGTCAGGATCAGATTTAATTCACTTCTCAGACAGAGAGAGACAGACAGAGAGAGACAGAGACAGAGACAAGTTTAAAGCATGGCTGCTTCATGAAGAGCTGTTGATCTGGTCTGTGTGTGTGTGTGTGTGTGTGTGTGTAGACAGGTCTGGCTGCTGTGATATGTTCATTTAGATTTAATTAGTCAGCTGTGTTTAATTATTTCCATTGTTCTCCTCATTAACTGTGTTTAATTAGTTCAATTAAAATCTGCATTAATTTCTGAGGCGAGCAGCCGGGCGGCGAGCGGCGTCTGAAGGAGCCGTTATCACCGGGGATTCACGCTCCGCCGCCACGGCGCCGGTGGGATCAGCCAGTCCCGGGCTCAGAGCGGACCCTCTGCCGGCGCCGCGTCCGCCACGCCGGCCTGACGGGACGGTTCATTGAAACCGTCCAATCAGAGCGCGGCCCAGATCATTGGGATTCAGAGGGGTTCTCCAGGAACGCCAGGTTCTCACGCCGAGCGCTCGCCGCCGTTTAGTCCGGTTCCTCTTCAAATGTCAGGAAGACAAAGGACTTCATCTGTCACGGCTATCGATCAGGCGTCACCCCCCCTCCCCCGCCCGCCGCCGCTCAAGGCCCCCGCCAGTCAGGCGGCATTAACCGGCTGCCCGCCGAGGACGCCGTCATTACGGCGACATGACAAACGAGGGCGGCGCCGGGCGGAGGGCCTCGGGGGAGAACCTGCTGAGAGAACCGGGCGACGGCGGCCTCCGTGACCACGACGACGATGATGATGATGATGATGATGATGATGGCGGCGGTCATGAGGCCTGACATGAGAGAACTCAGCGACCGGTCGGCCAATAGGAGGGAAGGATCCGGATCAGGGTTCTGCAGCCTTTATGACCAAAAGAACCATTTTTATGACTTTCAGCCGAGTCCAGTCGTTCTGGAGCAGAAAGAACTTTGAACCTTAAAAACGAGGAGAAAGCAGCTCAGGAAGCTTCAAACAACAACTGGATCTGAGGAGTTTTACGGTTTAGCTTCACTTCATGTCGTGAACATTTTCTGACTGTTTTTGGTTGACGGTGTCGGTGTGTCCTCCTGGTTCTCGTCCTCTCATCCACACAGTGCTCCGCCCCCGGCCTCTGGCCGCTGGCTCCATGCTTGCCCCCCCAGTGACTGACGGATGCGGTTTGTCGCCCCCTACAGGTCCCGCTGGACGCAGTTCCAGTACGACTGCCAGCCCGGGGAGCCGAGCGCCGGCGGCTGCCAGCAGGAGAACTACGGAGCGTGTCTGCTGGCCTACACCGGGCTGATCGGTAAGACCTCCACCCGGGGCGGGGCGCGTGCACGGTCACGTGCACGCAGCAGAAATGAGGAGCTGGTTAATGAGGCTGCGGCGCCTTCGGGCCAAATCGCCGCCGTTCTAATGCTGCAGTTCCAACTACTGACGGCTGTTTGGAGAGAATTATCCCGGCGTGAGGATGAGCGCGGGCGGGCGGAGGCGTGGAGCGGCTTATTGTGATAAAACAGATAAGAACTTGACAGAAGATCACACATTAGAAGAAAAGGCTGTTAAACAGCAGTGGCTTCAACATGTGATGACGGGAAAACGACCCGGCGGCGAGGAGACGGCGAGCTGGAGCGACGCTGCAGGAGGAGGAAGGACAGCAGCCGATTGGCCGCTGGTGACAGCTGCAGTCGGAGTCGGACTCTGCTGTTGTTGTTTGGAAGTCTCAAACCCAGAAAATCGATGGAGGTAAACCTGAAGCCTTTCTTTTTTTCCCACAATGCCTCAAAGTGCAGCAATTTTATTCCTCAGCAGCTTTTAAGAAAGGCTGTACGAACCGTCCTGGACAAAGACTTCCCATCACTCCCTGCTGAAAGGCTCTGGGGGGGGCCGGGGGGGCTGCTCCACCCAGGAACAGATCGCTCCATCTTTCTGTTCTCACATCAGAACCCAGCCGATTCCACTCAGACCTAAAGCGATCAGTCAGATCTGCTCCATATAAACACGGTGATTCTGTTCAGAGTGGAATCAGGACGAGCAGGTTCTGATCGTATCCATGGAAACGGCAGCCGGAGTCGTTTCCTGCGTTCGCCGGACGCCACGTGGCTCTGATTCTGTCAGGACTCGCTGAAGTGTTGTTTACCCGAATATTGATGAATCTGACGAAACGTCCAGAAACTTCACCACAGTCCTGAGAAGCAGAAGCGTTGAGACGACGTCCGGACCTCCTGCTGACCACAGCCAGCTGCAGAGCAGCAGATTCACTCCACTCAGCAGAACCTGCCGGATGTAATCTGTAATCCTGAGAGTCCCGGCGGCGTGAAAGCTCCGCGATGAGGCGGTGAGGAAGGTTTGTTTATGTACATAATTGATTTAATCAGCTTCTCTTTCATTAAAGATTTGCTCTAAATGTATAATTTGATTGGAAAATATGATAAATAATACACATCGAATAAACATGTGATCACCAGAAGCCACGCAAACCCGAGAAATCACATGAAAATAGAGACGAGGTGCGGTGGAGGATCTGATCCAGCAGAACCAGCAGCCGTCAGTCAGGAACCCAGGAATCTGTTTATCATCATTACAATGAGGAAACCTGGCGGAGAACCTCCACCCTGGAGGTCTGTGAGAGAGAACCTCCAGCAGAACCTCCAAATACACACAGAAGCTCTGGAACACAAAAATAATCCCTCAGTTACTAAACAAGAGGAATTCTTGACTGACTGGAGATGCAGCCAAACCACGAAACTTCAGCTACATACCCGCACCAGGCCCCCCCACCCCACACCAGCACCAGGCCCCCCCACCCCACACCAGCACCAGGTCCCCCCACCCCACACCAGCACCAGGTCCCCCCACCCCACACCAGTACCAGGTCCCTGTACTCGGTACCTGGTGCTGGTACCAGCACGGTGCTTCTTAAACGCTGTAGCAGCCATCTTCCTCCTCCGCTCGGTGTGGCGTCAGGACATCGTGGACCGTCTCTCTTCAGTCGTCCTCGTTGACGTCCAGGTTCTCGCTGGTCTTCCTGCTGCTGACAGACCGTATCTTGAAAAGCTCTTCAGGAAACATCTTTCTGGAGGACGGGGACCGCTCAGTGCCGACCCCATACTGGTGTCGATATCGTTGTTAAACCTTGACGTGGCGGTCCGTCCCCGGTCCTCTGATGAAGACGGACCGGAGCCGACCGGCCTCCGTGACCGACGGCGCTCGGTCTGAATCCGCCGCTTTGAGAAGCTTCTGCCTGTGAAGTGAAACAGACGCATGCGGTGGAATTCAGGGCCGCCACAGACGATTACTTTGGTAGTCGACTAATCACCGATTATTTTTTCCATTAGTCGACTCATCGCATCATATATAACTTAAAGTAAAACAGTTTATCGCACCACCATGAAGCTGCTCTTATCTAGCCACAGTTAGATTTCAGCTTTAAGTGTTTAAGGTATATTCTAACTAAAAATAAAGACAATTCAGATGACAGTTCATTAAAGCTTTATTGAAATATGCAACAAACACTTGTTTCACTGTGTATCATAAAGTGCAAATACTGAGTAAAATAAGGAAAAGGCAGTTGCCTAAACAACACAAAAATAAATCCATCATGTTAATTTTTTATTCCTTAATTTGTGTTTGGCATCAAGCAGAGCAGCAGTGAGGGAGGCTCCTGTAACTACGGAATTATTGAAGTTTTTTTCGTCTCACTGACTCAAATAAAACAAAAGTGCATTTTGTGTTCAGTGCTCAGCTGTATACAACTTTATTCCACTCTGACTCTACAAAATCCCAAACTCCACAGGGCTCTGGTTCACCGCCAGGACAGTCAGCATTTCTACATGTTGGAGACAGGCTGCTCTCTGGGAGCAGATGTTCTGCTGCAGAGAGAATCCGCTCCGATGGGGTGAAGCTCTGAAACATAACGGTAGAAAACATCAGCGCGACGTCACTTCTTATTAAAACACATCACTGTTAGAACGTTACAGAAAACATGAAATGTGTGCTAAAGGCAGCTGATGAGTCAAATCGTCACCACTAATGTTAACAGCTATGAGTAAATAGCAAGTTCGCGCTCTATGCTAATATCATTAGCTTACCGAGACGACGGTCAATCATCTTTGTCCCGAGCCACGACGTGCTTCTGTTTCGGCTGCTCATCCATCGCAGTTGTGCTGCCGTGGAAGACAAGTTCTGTCCTGCAGACGCTGCATTGCACTTTTCTCTGAGGTTTTCTTGTCATGCTCCCACACTTTGAGCTCCGCTGCTGCCGGGCGGCCATGACACCAGTCTGGTGTCGTCGCGGCCGACACGACTGCGCATGTGTGTCAAATACAGAGGCAGACGCGACAGTGGAAGGTGCCGCGGCAGTTTCGAGACAAAAACAATTAAAGAAAAAAAAAACGACTCGTTGAATATTAAATTAGTCGTCGATGATTTTAATAGTGGACATAATCGTGATTAATCGACCAATCACGGCAGCCCTAGTGGAATTCAGCGGCGCCGAGCCGATCGAAGCCTTGTTGGCGTGCGGGGCGAGTCGCTGCCGCTGACGGGCGCTGAGGAACCCGGCCCGGGTCGTTCTGCTCCTGCATCGCCGTTCCTCTCACGGCTCTGGGGGAAGACATGACACGAAACCAGGAAGTGGGCTTCACCTGATGAGGGAAGTGTTGTGATGAGAGAGGCTGACTGGATAGAAATGGAGCGTAAATGCTTTGATTGGATGACGGTAATCAGGGTAAGGTCGTAATCAGGCTGAGAGAACCAGATTAAATCAGGCAGGATTCGCTCCGACGACCCTGAACTCCTCCGTCAGCGTTCCTCCAGCTGCAGCTGCAGGAGCGGCGGCTTCCAGAAGCTTCCTGGTTCTGAGGTGGGATTCGGTCGGAGCTGCCTGTAAACACACCGTCTCTCTCTCTGTCTCTCTGTCTCTCTCTGTGTGTCTCTCTCTCTCTCTCTCTCTCTCTCTCTCTCTCTCTCCAGGAAGCACCATCACTCCCAACTACCTTGACAACTCCACGTTGGACGTGGGGCCGTGGTGCTCCTGCGCGGCGAGCGGCAACCAGCGGGAACAATGCGGCGACTTCCTCGCCTTCTTCCATGACAACGTCTGCCTGAGTGAGTAACCGCCGCCGCCAACAATCGCCGCCGCAGCGAGCCGGAGCCAGCGGCAGAATTAAGAAAGTGTGAAGCCTCGAACGAAATAATCCGTGACACCCGAGTCTTTTGATGCCCGCCGCGCCGCGCACCGACGGCGTTGACAAACAGCTCGCCACCTTTTCAACTGGGGATTAGTGCGAGAGCGCCGAGCGGCTCCTGGCTTAGCGGGAAGTTCTGCCGCTCTGCTGAAACGTTTCTGTTCTGCGTTGTCTCCGCTGCTCAGAAGCTTCCATCCTGCAGGAAGCTGATTTCAGTCTGTGCAGATAAAAGACGAGGAGTGAAAGAGAATCGCTGGGAAACTGCAGATCTCTCAGGGTTTGTAGTGGAAACGTCTCATCAGACTTGATTTCAGATAAATTCACTGAAGGAGCGACTCAGGGTTGTTTTTTGAGATCTGACCTTCACTTCTTCTGTTTGGCCGATATTTAAATAAATGTAGTTTTTTCCTGAGACGGGCCTTTTCCCCGTCATGGAGTTGTGGAGTAACTTCAGCATTTCTTCCGTCTACACGGAGGCGGAGCCTCAGCGTTTTCGAAAAGTTGCGTTGCGTCCTCAGCTTTGATTAGCATTAGCAGTCTGGAATAAGCTTTAGATTTTATTCTGACAAACTTTTTCTGCTTCAGCCTGTCGGTCGATTATCTCAGTCCATTCATCCAGCTTTTCTTTGTTTTAAATAACATCCAGATCTTAGAGCATCTTCCTCCTCTAGATGATGTAACTTCAGCTCCATTGAGAAAAAAAAACATGTCAAAGTAAAGAAAATAGTAAATTCCAGCAGATTTCAGTGAAGTGATGATTTTCTGCTTCAGCACAGTGATTTTACAGTCACTTCCAAAACACTGATGAAGACAGAAATGTTTGTTTCTTTGTGAAGGAGGAAGACGTGAACATTATTTGCTGGATGCTGATGTGTGTGAACGTCTCTCCGTGCAGTGAAATCCCCCGCCGAGTCGCGTCTCCCAGAATAACACACACCTTCTGCAGCCGGTTTGACGGATGTCTTGTTTTCTCCAGCGGAGCTCCGCTGAGCCTCCTGCAGTCAGGACTCAGACTCGCTGTGCTGTTTACTGTAAGCTCCTCAGAGAGCAGAAAAACAAACCTCAGCCAGACTGTCCTGGTCCCCCGAGTCCCCCGAGTCCCCCCCCCCCAGCAAACGGCTGGAGCCAAACCCTGCATATGTGCTGATGAGGATGAGCAGGTTTCTAATGTGAGAGGCGATTCTCGGAGCAGCCGAGCGCCGCTCACGACGTCCAGCTCTTTTTTCCCGCTTCGGGCCGACCACGCTTCAGTTTGGGGGACGTCATGATTTGGCACGGCGAGGCGGGACTCCAGCCAGTAATTGGAAGAATGAATGTTTGCTGCATGTTTGCTGCTCCTCCGGGTTCCTCGTGCAATCGCAGCGTACAGAGAGTGAAACGCGTTCACTCCGGCAGCCAGCGGACCGTCCGGTCCTCCGCCGACGCTCGTCTTTTCCACGCAGAAAGCAGCTCGGGGAATCAGACCGCTGCTCCCGGCGTGTGCTGCTCTGTGCGGTTCTGCGGTGGAGGCGGGGTGAGCGGCTGAGCCGGGCCGCCGTGCTGAGGCAGGACTTCAGATGGCCTTTGATGACTTTGTAATCGAGCCTAATTTGGTTCCCTGCCTCCGAGCTAATGAGGCGGACAGAGAGGACGGCGGCAGGGAAGAAGACAGTTGTTTGCCGACGGAGGACGGGGAACCGTGGAGCGGAGGAGGAGAAACCTCCGGTTTTGAAAACAGCCATCGGCCCGTTGGAACCCCTGGTCTCGGTAATGGACACATCACTCTGCAGAGCGGCAGCAGCTCCAGAAAGCTCAGCGAGTCGGGAAACGTGAGAGCACAGATGGAGGGGAAGCTCATTTATTTCCACAATTATTCCACTTTTTCTTTTTCCTGGGAGTTAAATTGGCCGTGGAAGAAGAGAAGAAGAGTGGCTCACCAGAGAGTCTTCAGAACGAGCCGTGTGCTCTGCAGGTCGGCCCCCCGGGAAACCCCTCCAGCCCCCGCCTGAAGAGAATGAAACATTTACTCTGAGAACAGCTTAAATGCTGAAGATATCAGTGTGGCTTCATCTCTGCAGGGCAGTACTGGACCGCCGCGGACTTCAGAAACACCAGACCAGACCGCTGATGCGGTTCTAAATGAGGTGCTTCATGTTTTACCTTGAATGACGTGATGGACCGTCGGTCTCTGCAAACTGAAACTCCAACACAGAGACGAGATCAGAGAGCTACTGGACCTTCTCCTGGTCTGCAGAACACAGACTGGACTGGTGGACTCTCCTGGACTCTCCTGGTCTGTCGTTCCAGGACAGAATCCACACTAGGCACGTTTACGCGGGTCTAAAGATCCTCCTCGTGGGACTGTAGGTGACCTGGATTGTAAATGAGTCATATAAACACCTGAGTGGATCCGATTCACTCGGAGCGGATTATATTTGGGATCCGGTTGTACGAGGTCGCCTGCACCGATCGATAATCCGCTCCTGCCTCATATGAACCTGAGCGGGTTGTTGGTTCTGCCGTGCGTTTCCTCGTACGGAGCGACGTGATGACGTCGCAGTAAACAGGAAGCAGGAAGTAGGAAGTAGGGAAGTCAAGCACAATTGGAAGAACTGGACGGTGGCTGAGAAAACATTTTAATGAAAACCCTGAGAGCTCAAACACTCCAGAAGATCCTCGGTGTCCCTTCCTCCTCCAGGTGACTGGGGGTCAGTCTGTTCCTGGACCGTAGGGTGGCCTAGAGCGATGCCGTCCAGAGCACCTGATCCTGGAAGAACCTCCCAAGACGGACAGGTCTGCAGAGACGAGGGTCACCAGGAAGACCCCCGAGAGCCAGGCCCAGGCTGTCACCGGTCAGCACCTGGTGACCAGCTAGACCGGCGAGACCCAGCCTGAACCAGCAGCACAGGACGGCTACGTGGGCCCGCCAGGCGCCAAGTCCAGCAGGGGGGACGGTGTGGCGCTGACGGGAGGGCGGGGAGCAGCTGGGAGTCGGGGACCCTGCGACAGAAGCTGGGAATGTGGTTTATAATCAGACGGTCACCTTGCTAACCGCTATCTGCAGAGGCTAGCTGTAAAAGCTAACTGCGGCGCTAACTGCACACTTTGAGCTCCTGAGTTCCATTTTCCGCCGTTCCTGCCGACGCTAATGACCCGCTGCAGCGTTAGCGTCCAGCCTTGCTGCGAGGTGTGGATATCTGGAGACGCTCATCTGCCTTCCTCCCTGTTGACTCAGAGCTTTTGTTTTCCTGAGCGTCATGCAGATTGTTAATTAGCTGCAGGGCTAACGAGGACGGCGTGCGGACCCCCCTCTGTTTCCAGGCCGTTGTGCTTGAAGCTCCGTGTTGCATTGATTATGGCAGCGTTCAGTTCGCAAAGCCAAACTCCCTCCAGAGAATGGATCGATCTGCTCTGATCCTGTGAGGAAGGGGTGGCGGTGTGTCACAGCCCAGCTCTCCGCTCCGCTCGCTGAAATCCCATCAGTGATCAGCAGCGAGCGCCGCCTCTCCTTTCCCTCCGCTGGGAGCAGATGGAGAATACGACCACACATCATCCCTCACCGCCAGTCCCGGGATATTCATTGATGGCTCTCTCTCGTTCATGTCTTCATCCGAGCAAATTTGAATTGAAGTGACTTTCATGCTAGCGTAATTGCTGCCGAGTAGCCCATTAGCTGAGCGAGAATGAATGCCTATCGAATATTAATCCATCACTCGGTCATCAGTCATTCTGCTTGTGGTAAATCCAAGAGCTCCAGCTGACGGCTTTTCTCTTTCAGATTAAAAATAAATAAATAAATAAAAAGTCACACAAAGTCAATGATGCTTCAGACAAAATGCACATAAAGGCATCAACCTGAAGGTTTATGAAGGATCAGCAAACTGCAGAGAAACTGCAAAAAGAGCCTTTTATTCCCAGGAAATCTGCCTCTTTTCATTCATGCTTTATTCCGTTATTAACTGAAGTACTGCAGTTATATATATCAGATTGTTATCATGATGTGCTTCTACTGTCATGATATACTTTTGTGTGAATTAATGGAAAAGTCAAAAAAGTCTTTTAGTGTAGTTTATTGAAGATTGTACATTTTCCACAGTCGTTCTCAAAATACAATCATTTAAATAACAGAAGTAGAATTTCAATCCCAGGATGCTGTTGTGTTTATCCAGAGGCGATGTTGATCAGTTGGGAAGTTACCAGAATGTTCATCACCTCATTGAATCGGCGTCCTGTTTTGTTTTTTTGAGAAAATCTGATCGTTATCGACTCAAACAGGTTTAAAGAAACGAGAAAAGCCTGGACGTTCCCAGACAGGATGGTTTTTAAGGTTTGTGTGATTTCAGTGGGTTTAATGAGAGGTTTGATGGTGTGAAGACGGAGAGCTCATGATGTTCCAGGTCTGAAGCAGTTTGTGAAGAACGGAGCTTTAAGAACCTCCACTACATTGTGAATTTCGCTCTGTTGAAAGGAATAAATGAGTTTCTGATGTGAAAAGACAAAACAGGATGAGGTGAGATGAGACACAAGACGAGGCAGGACAGAATGGGACAAAGTGAGGCATGAGAAGTCCTGAGGAGACGGCAGAAGGACGGACGTGGAGAGTTTCCAGTGAGCCGGAGTCTCTTCTGAAACACGACACAGAACAAAGAAACGAGCTTCTCTTCCCTTAAGAAAGATGTTTTCCTTTGGTTTCTTTCCAAGAGACGCTGACAGGTTGTCATAATTCGTTCTGCTCGTCAGAAACGTTCCTCTAAAGATAAAAAGCAAACGACTCACAATCAAAGCTCAGCGACCTTCAGCAGTTTTTCAGCAAATCGTGATTTAATAGATCAAAGACGGTTGAACTGATCAAAAAACACAAGTCCTGCAGGTTCCAGGCTGCAAACACACACTTTCTACATGGTGAAGTTTTCCGTCTGGGCGGAGGAAACATTCTGAATGTACGAAGCAAACGTTCAGTTTCAGCTGGATTCCAACACATGAAACACAAAGCACATGTCAGGTCGCTTCAGAAGCTCAACGGCAGCAAATCCACTCCAGTTCAGCTGCAGAGCAACAGGAAGCCAGTAGGTCAGTCAAAAAGTCAAGCTGCGAGGTGAAAAAGGAGATTCAGGCTCTTTTGCAGGCTTTTATTTTCACTCCAGGAAAGATTCACATTTACGTGAAAACGTATCGTAAACAGAGGAAAGGTTCATATGGGGATCGAACCCTCCTCCAGGTTTGAGCTCTGTGCACAGGAAGAACTCCAGCTCCATGTTTTTGGCTCAGATCTCAAGTTTTTCAGCAGACCGTTCAGAAGGAAGTCCAGAAACTGAGCTTGTTTTAATACTTAATTGTGTTCAAATGAGGATGGAAATGGGAGGAAGAAGAGATCAGGAAGGTTTTTATCTGCAACAACTGAAACACGAGCAGAGACCAAACAGCCTGAACCTGAAACCGTAGAAGACAGAAGACAGCAGGTCTTTCCCCACCGGCGTGCTGTTGTTGAAATTCACGACTGTTTGCAGATGATACGACTCCGTTCAGCCGCCGCCGTCTGAGGGAGGTCGTTGCCGTCTGCGGCGGCGGGAGCCGCTGTTTGGTGATTGGATGTTGTGACTCAGCTGGTGGACGGAGCAGCTGTACAAACCGTCTGCGCTCGCTCATTTCCTCCCATTTCCTGTGGGCGGGGCCGGCCGTTTACCGCCGGTGACCGCTGATGTCAGGCATATGCAGAGGCTGCGGAGTTAACTGCTCTCTGGAGTGGAACAGATGCATCTGTTTCATGGCGCTGTGAAAAAAAAAAAAAAAGCTGCTGCTGCTTTTTCTTCTGGAGTGCTAATCAAGGGCAGTGGCTGCGACCGGCGGCGGCCAATCAGCAGCTGCGTCTCCGCTCTTTCATGGCTTCATTGTGAGGAGTCATAAACTGTGTGTCCTTTATGAAAACGTTCCGCCGTCAGTTTGTTTTGCAGATTTCAGCCTGTAGAGCTTCTGTTCTGTCTCGCTTCAGAGAGAAATATTAACATTTCATAATGATATGATTCACTTCCACTCAGAGTGTGTGTGTGTGTGTGTGTGTGTGTGTGTGTGTGTGTGTGTGTGTGTGTGTGTGTGTGTGTGTGTGTGTGTGTGTGTGTGTGTGTGTGACAGTGGACGTCCTTGGGCTCCACTGAGTAAATGACAGCTCGGTGAAAGACAGAAGTCCTGCAGCAGAATCCGTCTGATTCTGACCTTCCTTGAAAACCTGTCGCTGCGGCTCAATCATGAACGACACGAAGCAGGAGTTCAGATGTTCAGAAGAGCTGAAGCTTCAGAGGATTGTGGGTCGGAAGTACGAGGTATCGGCTGTTTTTTAACTCCAGTGTGGATCCGGCGAGTGAAACGACTCCGATATTAACCGCCGGTGTTTATTCCCATCAGTTCCTGTCCTGTGAGGATCAGGGTTCTTTTACGTCGAATCTGTGCAAAAACAAGTCCGTTTGATTTCACAGGTTCATGAATGTGAGTTGATGCAGCTGGTATTGTTTGGAAAAAAAACTAAACTGGTATCAGAGCGTTTTTTTCTGGTTTTTCCTGAAAGCTTTGTTTCAGTGTTTGAACATTTACTTTAACTTTATAATTTAAGTTGGAACATTTCCACCGACTGCAGGGTCTGTCATCAATAAGTGTGATTAGTAAGAATGTCGTCGGGACGTGATTTGACATTTCTGGTTTCGTCTATTTCTCAGATATACGAGGGGGTACCCAAAAGTTCCCGGAATTTGGTCATAAAATACTAATAATAATGAGTTTCGACTTCTGGCCGTCAGATGTGCTGCAGGTAAGCCTCGTGCACATCTGTGAGAAATCTGAGCTCCCAGAGTGACCCTGACTCCTGTCAAGCGCTATTTATAGCAACAGAGTGCAGCGGCGGTCTGTGATTTTTTCCAAAATGGCGACATTGACTGGGAAGCCAGAGCAGCACAAACATTAAATTCTGCTTTTTGCTGGGAAAACAGCAGCAGAAACACTCAGCTTGTTGCAGCAAGCCTACAAGGATGCTGCTCTGGGGAAGACTCAGGTCCATGAGTGGTCCGGGGGTCTGAGAAGGGCCAGATGTCGGCGCGTCAGGTCCGCTCAGCGTGAAAACAATGCTGAGCTGCTTCTTGGCTGTCCAGGGTCTCGTCCACAGCGAGTCTGTCCCTCCAGGTCAGACTGTAAACCAGGACTACTACAGGAAGTCCTCAGACGCTCCGTGAGGATGTGAGGAGGAAGCAGAGCGTCGTGGCGGAGTGGAGCCGGTTGATCCACCACCACAGAGCGCCAGCGGACACGGCGCTGCGCCTCACGCAGTTTCTGGAGAAGAATGAGATGAATCTCCTCTCCCATCCGCCTGATTCTCCAGATGAAGCCTCCAGTGACTTTTTCTTGTTCCCCAAGTTGAAGAAGCAGCTGAAGGGACAGCGGTTTGCAGATGTGGAGGAGGTGACAGAAAAGTCGCAGCCGGCAAAAAATGGCACAATTACGCACGAGTGTGGCGACACATTGGTGAAGTGGAGTGAAAACAGACCGTCGTCTGGAGCGCTGCAATAATGTGAATTGAGATTATTTTGAAGGCGACGGTGGTGTTTTTTTTTTTTAAATGTAAGAAATAAAAAGTTACAACCAAATTGCGGTTTCTTTTGGGTACGCCCTCGTACGTTGAATTGATTCAAGTTCTGAAACCTTGTTTTGATTTGTGATTTAAAATTAAAAACTTTGAGCTGAACTTTCATGGAGGAACTTGATACAAGTTTCACAGTTTGAATAAAACTGATATTTAATTCTGTTTGTTTTTTATTTGAAGCTTTGGAGGTTTTAAAGAAATGAATTAGTTTTTCAGATTTCATGCTTTCGTGGTTTTCAGTTTGTCAAATCTTCATAGGAACTGGTTTTATACCGATACCAGCAGGGGGCGCTCAGAGTACAGGTTCATTGATTTAACTGTTCTCAATTAAAGTACCAGTGTTGGAAAAATATACAATACTGTATAAAATGTAGAAAAATACACGTTCAGCAGAAGCGGTCAGATGATTCAGCTGGAGAGAAAGAACCATCAGGATCAGCGAAGAGAACCATCCAGAAAATCTGGAACAGAAGAACCGTCCAGATCAGTGGATGAATTCATGTTTTAACTTCACAGAACAGAGTCGGCAGATTAGTTGTAATTATTAATCTGAAATTGTTTTTCTGTTACCACAGATATTTATGGAGAGTGTGAGTGAAGAGAAAACAACTGTTCTCAGTTTTAGAAGACAAAAGTAGATGAGGCCTGACGAGAACAGACAAGAGGACAAGAGGAGACAACGGACAAAGAGACATGAGGAAAGACAAGAGAAGAGAAGACAGGGCAGGAGAAGATTTGACAGGACAAGACGAGGTGAAAAGAGACAAGACAAGACAAGGCTTCATGGAGCCTCACAAGAAAAGACAAGGCAGGACGAAGTGAAGGCTGAAGGACAGAGAAGTAGAGGACATGTTGGACGACACAAATAAAAAGCCAAAACATGGCGAGAAGAGACAAAACGGCGAAGGAAAGTTAGTGATGAGACAGAATTTGAGTGTATTGTAGTGACGGAGGACATGGAGAACAAGGTGGAGAACAGGGTGGAGGTCAGGTGTGGAACCCTGCAGCTCCTCAGCTGAATCGTCTGAAAGGCCTCAGATTCTCCTTCGTCCAGACTTTGAGGGGTTTTCATTCATTCATGCATTCATTCATTCATGCTGAGCGGCAGCAGCTTGGTCCTCTCAGGTTCCTCCAGGTGGAACCGAAGCGTCCGTCTGGCTCTGGTTCTTCTGTTCGGCCTCAGTTCAGAGGACGTCCAGTCTCTGCTCTCGCAGCTCTCCTGTGTTTTCAGTTAGCAGCGATTCGGCGCCGCAGACGACTGAAGCCTTTTCTTTCTGCGGCATTTCAGACTTCGTCCCCGGCAGCAGCGACTCGCCGTGCGTCGGTCGGTCGTTTCTTCCGTCAGAACGGAAACAGGATGTTCAGATGGAGGGAAGGGAGCCGCCATCGTCCAGGGAGGGTCTCTGTTCCTGGAGCCGAGGACGGGCGGCCGTCTGCTCAGGAGCGTTAACGGGGAGCCTGCTGTCTGTTTGCAGATCGGTCCGTTCGGCAGGCTGATGACTCGCAGTGAGGCTGACCGTCGTGTGATTACAATCCCCCAGCGTCTCATTATGAAGCCACCAATCACAGCCGCTGGCAGGAGGACACTGAGGGAGGACGAGTCACGTTCAGTCCCACCAACTTCCTGTTCAGCCTGGAGACGCTGGAGGCCAGTCGCTGCTCTGAAGAGAGTCTAAAATAAAACCGTTAAATCATTATTACAGCCGTTCAGAGCGGCGCTGGGTTGTGAGGATTATCTGCAGAGTGAGAGTTCATCTCCATCACCACGTCTGAGAGGCGACAGAACAGAAAGGAGCTGCTGTGGATCTGAAAGAACTGACTTCTTAATAGGACTGGATGTTAATTGTCCCTGTAATTCAGCACATCAGTTGAACGTCTTTGGAGATGTCCTCTACTCTTGGTTGGGATTTGCCACTGATCACGCAGTGCCACAAGTCCGCCACATCTTCAGTTGTTTGCCTCGAGCTTCATTGGGTGTTTCGGCCTCTGATAACAAGACACCCTCTGCTGAGGTTGGCCCACCACACGGTGATCAGTTCCCGGTGGCACCACGCGGTCACTTGGCAGCCCATACAGCCAGCGGCTGCTCCGTTCTGCTGCAGTGGCAAGTTCTTTACTTGCCTTCCGTTGGGCCTGCCCTCTGATCCCTACTTCCTTCAGGAGCCTTGTGGTGGACCTGGCTACAAAGCCTCTACAGCCGACCTCCACTGGCCAGATCTTCACGTTCCAGCCCCGCCCCTCTGCTTCAGCTGTTAAGTTGTCATATCGTCGTCTCTTCCGCTCAAATGCTTCATCGATGGCATCTTCCCACGAGACGGTCAGCTCAACAACGACAACACGCCGGCAGGATTTCGGCCAGAGGACCAGGTCTGGGTGCAGGTTGGTCGCTGTGATTTCGGGTGGGAAGGTGAGCCTCTGGGTGAGGTCCACCCGCATTTCCCAATCCCGGGCTGCGTTGAATGGGCCTGGCTCCGAAGGAGAGGACTTGGTCCCTCTTTTATCCCCTTTCCCGAACAAAGGTCGTTTTCCTTGGGCCTGTGGACTGGGCATTTAGAGGCATGGCATTGGTGGTTGTTCTCCTGTTCTCGATTTCGGCAGCCAAACACTTCATCACCTGGTTGTGGCTGGTTGGGCTCTGGACTCATGTCCGTTGGTGGATCCGTGCCTGGTTGCCTTGTTTGGGGTTCTGATTCCCTGTGAACTGTGGTGAGTTTCCTGCCACTGGGCTTCACTCGACTTATTCGTCCTACCTCTGAGGAAGCAGTGGTCAATGCGAGGCCCCTTGCTCAGCTCTCTCAGGCACTTTTTCCTGCCCTGGTGAATCTTGAGCCCCTCTCTGATGTAATCTTTTGCCAGCCACAGATGCAGCTTTGCAGCTTGTGTCCTGTCATTACTGTTCCTCCGTCAACTGCCGTGCTAATCATTTGATTCGTCGTCATTTCTGTGTCAAGGTTTGTTACCGTGTGGTCCGCCAATGAGTCATCCTCCGCCCCCACTCTCGCAGACTCCAGGGGTGTTTTTAATTCTGAACTTTTCGTAGCAATAGTTGGGTGGATCCAAGACACTGTGTAGTGCAGGACTCCTGCCAACAGGGGTAGCTAACCCATGCCAGCCCCGTTGGGATGTATTCCCTCCTGCCAGCAGTCTCTTCAGGCTGGACATGGAAACCATGGAAGCCACAGCTGCTTTCGATTCGGGCCGAGAGAAAGAGCACTGCAGTGTTGTTTTCGTTAACGATGACGACGACGAAAATATTTCATCAACGCCCCTTTTTTCCGTGACTAAAACGAGACGTGACGAGCTAAAAATATCTCTTTAAAGACGGAAATGTGACGAGACGTATCTGTTGTTTTCGTTAACGAGACGAGACGAGACGAAAATGTCAGTAATTTGACTTTCAAAATAAATTAAAACAAATGCGACTCCCCCAGCTTGTTCACGCAGATCGGCAGCTTTACTCTGAAAATATCAGCAGTTCACGAGCTGCTTCCTGTTTGACCAGCCTCCGCTGCATGCACCGGTGTCGTGCCAAACCGGCGCACGAGAGCGCGTGGAGCAACTTTCGCCGGAGCTCGGCGGGAGGAAAAGACACAGTGATTTATGGATGTATTTTAATCAGAATCCAGCAGAAAAGAAAACAGAATGTAGTGGGAGACGGAGGATCTAATCCAACTGTTTGACTGTTTGTTCTTACTGTGAAAGTGCAATAGGAGCCACTATTGATTAGTGAAGATTTTTTTTCCCCAAGTACCTAATAAATCTTTACTTCTAGAGAATACTTACTTATAGAGAAAATTCAGGTAAAGAATACTTACAAAGTTTATGAAACTCAAGTTATGTTTGTCATTTCAGTTTTGAAGACTTCCACGTGTTTCAACCCATCAAGTGTAGCCAAGGAATTAATTTACTTTATTTCAGTATTTTTAATGCTAGTATTTTCCTAATAACCATCTTAGTATTGGTTTTATCGCTCCTCCAAAATAATAACAGGCAGTTACTCTTACCAGTTCAAATCGGTAACATAGAAACAGAACAGACCAGTTCAGTTTTAATAAAAGATCTCAGCCTTTATATCAGTATGGACATTATAAAAACAGCTTGAAAGTATCATCAAAATCCTATTAGTCCTCTCATTCTGTCTGCAGAGCTCATATAAACACTGCATTGAGTTTGCAAAGTGTCAAACAGTCCAGTTTATTATTTGATATTCAAAGGCATCAATGTGTTCTGTTGTTTTTATGCCATTTAAGTATATTTTGTTATGTTTTTTTGGTTTACAATTTTCTTTGTCTTTTTCCTTTTAAGGCTTTTTTATGACTAAAACTGGACTAAAACCCGTTTGGTTTTCGTCGACTAAAACTAGACTAAAACTATTAAGTGTAAAAATGACTAAAACTAGACTAAAACTAATGAGCATTTCGTCCAAAAGACTAAGACTAAAACTAAATCAAAATAGGCTGCCAAAAACAACACTGGAGCACTGTTACCTGGAAGAACACAAACAACTGTATTGATCACAATCAACTGCATGTATTGATAAGAGTGTTACATAACGATTGGTACTGGAGGAAATATTAGCACTGATATTCAATTCACTATTAATATTGGCATCATTAGTGATGGATCAGGTGTTGGTAATATTAGTGTTGGTCTTGATCTCAGCGTTAGACTGAAGAAAGCATGTTAACAGAACGAAACTCTCCTCTGGGCCTCCTGTCCTCCAGAAAACGCCATCTTGGCTTTCGGGAACGGATCTGATGTGAAAACCGGCCAGCCTGGAATTCCAAGTCCAGCAGCAGACAGCCTGAGTCCCAACCTGGCAACCACTGGCCTGGGCGTCTCCATGGAAACAGAGCAGAGCATCCTGCAAGCACAGATACCCACTCAGGTGAGGTGAAATGCTTTTTTCTTCATTTTCTTCTACAACATGTGTTCTGTCAGCTAAACAATTCAAAACAAAAACTTCAAAACTCTCACAGGAGCCGTGGTGACTGAGGAGCTGGGCTCAGACTGAACAGTGGAGGAGGACAGTTCAGTGTTCTTCTGCCTTAAAGACAGAACGTCTCCACGTTCTGACTGTCAGACTCCCCCTGCCAGAGACCGAGCTCTTTGAGGACATTGATCGTTAGTTTAAGGAAGAAATGTAGTTTTTCCTCCTTAGTGAACGGTTCTGAAGAGATCTGCTCTCTGACAGGAGAACCATGAGGTTCTGCTGAACCGTCCAGGCTGTTCTTGAGAAGAGAACCAAGAGAACCGAGAACGTCGGGTCTGTCTGGAGAAATGAGCCGAAGCTGCAGGAGGATCTTTGTATTCTGGAGGAACTGACTGTTTCTATGGCACGAAATGAAGCTTTGGAACCGGAGAGAAGAGCTTCAGCAGGAGAACCGAGGAGCTGAACTGAGAACCTGTCACCAGACAGGAAATGCTTCAGACACACAGGAAGTCCTGGAACGTTCCGGTGCTGCGTCTTCTGGACAGACGGAGACGAGTCGGGTCGTATTTCCACCGCAGCAGAACAAACCTCCGTTTTTAAAGGAAAGCAGAAGCTGCCGGGACTTCCAGAACACAGACTGAAAAGACGTGATAAGACCCCGGAACAGCTGATCTGAAACGTTGGAGCGGTTCCTGGATCAGCAGGCTGCAGTGTGCAGAAACATATTTCTCTTTAATTATTGTGGGAGAAATACTGTTATCAGTGACGTCTTTTATTACTGAAGTATTTGAAGTATTTGCTTTGTGTGTCTGTTTTAATGGCCTGCAGAAGGGCACCGTGCCACAGGTTGAGAACCACCTCTTCACTCTTCTGGTGACCAAACTCCTGGTCCACCTGACCTGGTGAGGGCGTCTCAGGCTCAAACCCTGGACAAGGTGTGTGTCCCTTTGTCTTCATTCAGAGTGAGAGACAGGTGAAGGAGCTGGTTCACGATCAGCTGATGAGTGTCAGGAGAGAACAACCAGACGTTTGACCTCTGAAACATTAAATCTTTGTGTTCTTTGTCTTTTCAGAGGATGTCCCTGCTTTCAGAGAGTCCGAGGCCCCTGAGGATCTCTGGTAACTCCTCCACGGTGGACCCAGCCGGCCGGTCCTGAGGCTGCTCTCTGGTCCTGGTCCTGGTCCTGGTCCTGGTCCTGGTGCGTTGGAGTCTCCCCTCCGGGCTGAACCTGGTCCCAGTGGACCTCTGAGCGAGGATTCAGCGCTGCAGGAGACGCTGTGCGTTCAGAGCTCAGTGTTTTGTCTCCTCAACACGTCGATCAGCTGTTTTTCTGAAGGAAAACCTTTGAGGACAAAACTAGCAGAGCTGCTGATCCGCTCATCAGAGGACTGAGCTCTGACACCATGCTTGGTTTGGTTCCAATGTTCTCCAGCTGAAGTTTCTTACTCTGTTTGGCTGAAGATCAGAATCAGACGTTTCTCCCAGAAGCAGTGGATCCTGGATCCAGCAGCTCTGATGCAGGAGGACTGAACTGCATCCGGAAGAGCAGCTGATCTGGGTTCAGTTCTCTGAAAACTCTTCTGCTGAAGCACCAGAAAACGAGAGAAGGTTTACAGAAAGATCCTGCTGTAAGTTCTGCAAAGAGGACTGGAGGTTCTGAGTTTGGTTTTCCAGGATGGGAATCGTTCTGTGTGACTGAAAGGTCGTTAAGTTCACTGATGAAAAGTCACTGGAACATCAGAAATGAGAGACGAAGGTCTGTTTTCACTTCACTTCTTTCTTTAACTTCAGAGGAATCCTGTTTGCACTGTTTGATTCCTGACACCTGAAAGACCTGAGAAATAAAAGGGTTCAATCCGATTTCAGTTGTTTGCTGTGAGTTCATATAAATGTGAATGATGTGAGACGAGCTGCGTATCGACTGCAGGCTTCTGAATCGAATCGAGTCGTGATCCAGAAATATGGACATCATGTCACACGGTGGTGAAGCTGCTGATCTCCACCCCTATCTGGAAGCTCCGCCCTGGATGGAGCAGCTTCTGGCTCCATTGGCGAGGAAATGACGACAACAGGAAACAAACTGAAGCCTTTGTGACGATGGTGCGAAAACCAGAGAGAAGAGAAGAGGCCCTGCCAAACGAGAGATGAATGAATGAATTATTTTTATTACTTCAAACAAATTTAAAAAGAAAGGAAAAAAGAACAGCGTCTAGAACAGCAGAGGTCAAACTCGTGACTCTTTCTCATCTTTCTGATGGAGAACTGAACAGATTGTTAAATGAAAACGTTGGAACACTTTTCTTGGTTTCTGCTTTTTCTACATTGAAAAATAAATGTGTGTGTTTCCTCTGAAATGTTCCAAAAGCTTTTAAAGAGATTTTAAAGGGCGGATTGAGGCTTTCTGCTTCCTGCTGGATTCAAACCGGAGTTCAGACTGAAGGCTGCATTCTGCCGTCCGCTCTCCGCCTCTCGTCACCACACACACACAGCCTGCAGCGGCCCTGTGTGTGTGTGTGTGTGTGTGTGTGTGTGTGTGTGTGTGTGTGTGTGTGTGTCACTGCTGGGATTGAGGGCAGAATTACTGGAACAGGAAGAGAGGCAGGAAGTCGGTTCTCCAGGCAGCTATCATCAATACTCACCTTGACAGTGACCAGAGGGAGAACATGCAAACTCCACAGAGGAGGATCCAGAATGGACTCAGACACACTGCCCTTCACTGTGAGGCTGGACTGTTAACCACTGCTCCACTGGGCCGCCCACGGCTCCGCTCACACCGAAACCTTTTCACCTGAGAACAGGAGGCTCACTGCGGTTTGGAATCTGGTTCTGGTCCTGGTCCTGGTCCTGGTTCTTTGAATCCATCCAGCCGAGTGAAGAGAGGGGACACACACACACACACACACACACACACACACACACCTTGACTTTAAAATTAGCAGTTCACTGAACACATCCTTCATGCAGCTCAGGGAGAACATGCAGCTCCATCAGCAGATGAACCAGAGTGAAGAACGATCAGGGAACGGCAGAGTCCAGAACAGAGTCCAGAACACAGTCCAGAACACAGTCCAGAACAGAGTCCAGAACAGAGTCCAGAACAGAGTCTAGAACAGAGTCCAGAACAGAGTCCAGAACAGAGTCTAGAACAGAGTCCAGAACAGAGTCCAGAACACAGTCCAGAACAGAGTCTAGAACAGAGTCCAGAACAGAGTCCAGAACAGAGTCCAGAACAGAGTCCAGAACACAGTCCAGAACAGAGTCCAGAACAGAGTCCAGAACAGAGTCTAGAACAGAGTCCAGAACAGAGTCTAGAACAGAGTCCAGAACAGAGTCCAGAACAGAGTCCAGAACAGAGTCTAGAACAGAGTCCAGAACAGAGTCTAGAACAGAGTCCAGAACAGAGTCCAGAACAGAGTCCAGAACAGAGTCTAGAACAGAGTCCAGAACAGAGTCTAGAACAGAGTCCAGAACAGAGTCCAGAACAGAGTCTAGAACAGAGTCCAGAACAGAGTCTAGAACAGAGTCCAGAACAGAGTCCAGAACAGAGTCCAGAACAGAGTCTAGAACAGAGTCCAGAACAGAGTCCAGAACAGAGTCCAGAACAGAGTCCAGAACAGAGTCTAGAACAGAGTCCAGAACAGAGTCTAGAACAGAGTCCAGAACAGAGTCTAGAACAGAGTCCAGGACAGAGTCCAGGACAGAGTCTAGAACAGGATCGTCTTTGGAAATCCTCGGGTCCAGTCAGGACCAGAAAAAGTGCACGTGCACTGTGTGAGTGCTGTCAGAGTTCTTGAGCAGGTGGATGGTAACACACCTCCTGCACACACACACACACACACACACATATCCTCTCTGTGAGCTGCTGGCTCGGCAGCTGCAGTTTGACCTTTGACCTCTGGTTCCTCCAGGAAGTCGACTGCTCAGCGTCTGGGTTCCTTTAAGGTCGTCCTTCATCCTGACCTTCAGCCTCACTGAGACTCTGCTGGATCCACACGGATCAGAACCTCCACCGGGTCACCAGAGAACCCAGTGAGAACCGGGTCACAGTGAGAACCGGGTCACAGTGAGAACCGGGTCAGGAGGAGAACCCAGTGGAGAACCCGCTCAGCTCCACTTGGAGACGCCACATGAATTTCGCTGCTGGTTGAGAACTTCTCCACTTCAGCCTCCGTCTCAGGGTGGAACCACCGGAACACATTCAGCAGCATCGGTTCCCGTCATACCCAGAACCACAGAACCACAGAACCACAGAACCACAGAACCGGTAATGACCAGTCTGTCCTGCGGTGGAGGGGAGTGGGACGGCGTGTGTGACGGAGGGTGTGTGTGACGGAGTGTGTGACGGAGGCAGAATGTTCTCCCTGAATTAATCCTCTCAATCTAATCGTCACAATTTAGTGGAGCTGACGTTTTGTGCTAATGTCCCCTGCAGCGCCCCACCCCCCACCTCCAGCAGCTCTCCCTGCAAATATGAGTCCAGCGTCTCCTGATGAAGCTCCTCCGTCAGCTCCCTCTTCTGCCCGCAGGAGGACACAGGGAGAACATGCAGTCCACGACACAAGACAGACAGGCTCAGATTTAAAGTGTCAGACGGACGGTGAAACCAGGAACCTGGACGAGACGGAGCTGACACAGAACATGACGGGACTCGAACCGGGTTCCCTGTGGTGTTGGAATGAAAACACAGTGACTGCTGCCTGTTCTCTCCTCCTGCTCATCATCCTCACTTCAGCAGGGGGGAAGGTGACTGTAGAGACGCCTCCTCCAGGTGGCCACGAGGCCACGCCTCCTCCCTGTGGCCACGCCTCCTCCCTGTGGCCACGCCTCCTCCCTGTGGCCACGCCTCCTCTGGTGGGCGCGGTTCCTTTTTTAAAAAATGATCAGGCTCTGTCTCCATGGAAACGGACCACAAACTACAACCAAAGCAGCACATTTGAGGTATTTTTCATTTCAAAGCGTCTCTTTTTGTTTTGTTTGTTTGTGTTTTCAGCCTGTTGTGTCCAGCAGGAAGCAGCAGAGCGGAGGTTCTGGAAGGTTCCAGACTGACTGACTCTTCAAGACGAGCTAATAGGGATGAAGCTCCTCCTCATCACATCATTTCTGACTTTAATTTATTGATTTAGAATCCTGGAACATGATGTTATTGAAACTGACAGGAGGACAGAAAGAGAGAAGGAAACAAACAAACAAACAAACAAACAAACAAACATCCTCCAGACTGTAGTTAGAGAACACAGCTGGTAGTGAAGCTGAGGATCCAGGTGTCAAATTACAGAGCAGGGCGTCAGTAGAGACTGATCCACAGAGTCATGAGTCTAACGGGAGTAAAATGAGGGAATGAAGCACACAGAGCTTCCTGCTCGGTAGAGAAACCACACATCACCACTTTTTTATTCTTTATGAGGAAAATCAGTCTCCTGCAAAAGTACCTGGAATGTGGTTTTAACTTGTTTTAATTAATTTAATTCTGCCAGAATGAAAGAAAATAAGCAAAGAATTATTCATTAATTTCAGCTTTCAATGCATTATTATTATTGATTTAATTATTGATTTGAATTATGAAATAAAATGTAAGTTGTTAAATACATAAAATAAAGATTATGTCTTGTTCATTTCTTCCACAACCCTGAATCAGAGCTTTGATGGAGACGGCAGATTAAAGCTCAGCAACCTGAGAGTCTCATTCAGACTGACAACATGTTTGTATTCTGACTGTTTCCTGATCAGAGGATGTGATGTTGTGACTGTCAGGCGGACGTCTCAGCAGGCTTCTTGGTGTTTGTGTCTCCAGACGTTGTTCTCGCCGCCTCACTGTTCTCATGTGGCGTTTGTTCTCAGGACAATGGCGGCCAGCAGGGTTCTGCTGCTGTGAGAAGCAATTCTTCACCTTCACCTGTGTGTGTGTGTGTGTGTGTGTGTGTGTGTGTGTGTGTGTGTGTGTGTGTGTGTGTGTGTGTGTGTGTGTGTGTTGCTCTGGGCTGTTCCACTGCTGGGAAATTGCTCTATAAGTTAAATCTCTACCATTTTTCTCTGTGTGATTTTTCATGCTGTTTTTTTGTATAAATTTTTTTTTTCGACAGGACTGCTCTGAAGCATTTGAACATTCAGATTCTACTCAATCATTTTAACATCAGTTTGTGGTTTCTCAATGAAACAATCACACACACTCATGGTTTTATTGTTCAAACTTCAACTTTTTTTTCTTGGGGTTGGGGGTGGGGTTGGTGGGGGTATGGTGGGGGTGTTGCCACCAGAGGGCTCAGAGTTTCTGTATTTCTCTTTTTTTTCAGAGTGGCAGTGTAATGAAAGTTTGACTAATTGAAGCCAAACATGTTTTTGTTCTGATATAAACTATCCAATCTCTGGTTTGAAAAAGTAAACGTGTATTTGTCACAGACTGTTACTTTATCTGCTGCTCCCCCAAAAACCCACATTAATTAATAAGCTGAATGATGAAACAGCTCACAATACAGCCTGGAGTTAATGTGACACAAACTGACTGTAAGACACCAATGTGTGAAAATCAGAGAGTAAATTAGAATAAAATTCTCTGACACTACCCCCTCCCCCCTTTCCATACTGTCAGCAGTTTTGTACCATTTCAGTGTCATGAATGTTTCTTCTCGATGTACAGATTTCAGAAAGTTCATGAGAATTCGGAACTGAAAAGAACGTGACTTTTACTTTGGACCGTGAAAGCACCACGGACACAGCCGCGCGTTCTTCACACTTCCGGTTTCACACAGTTCACCAAAGAACCGGACCGTCCGTCCCGGACAGCCGGTCCCGGTCCGTCCCGGTCCGTCCCGGTCACACAGCGTGAGCCCGGGTCTCGTCCAATGAAGGAATCGTTCAGAACGAGCTCGTTCACCGGCGGCTAACAGCTAAGCTAACAGCTGACTGACGGCGGCTAAGCTAACGGCTAACAGGAGCAGCTGGATGCTGACAGGCTAAAGGACGATGTTACTGCCGCGTTTTCACACTCATCTGGCGGGACGCGTACTGTAGTTCACTGGCCCGTTTTGGGCCACGGGCCTCCAGTTGTCCACCAGTTTTAATGTAATGTAATAATGCCTTCAACAGAGGAGTAGTTAAAGGAGAAAGTCTCCAGCAGGGGGCGCTGGTGAGGCCAGGAGAGTCTTTATGGCGACTGACAGGTGAAGAGGAGGACTTCCTGCTCCGGCAGTGCTGGACAAGATGAAGACTGGACCACAGGACCTGGGACTCACCTGGGACCCCCCTCTCTCCACGGCCCTCACAGATTCACCTGAAGCAGCTGGAAGCGCCACTCAGACCTGCGTCTCAGGGTGAGTGGATGAACTGAGTGAATGAGTGGATGAACTGAGTGAATGAGTGGATGAACTGAGTGAATGAGTGGATGAACTGAGTGAGTGTGAGCCGCTGAGCTGTGAGGGTTTGATGCAGATCAGCTGATCAGAGTTCAGAAATGTTCCCTCATCATCATAACTGGCCTCAGTTATTCATTCCAACAGTCGCTGGACGTTCAGGACATGCTTCGCTCTTGCTGAGTTCTTTGACTTGCTTCGCCGTGTCTTCAGGGACTCTTCATCATCATCATCATCATCAGTTACACTGGAACTGTTGGACTTTTAGTTCCAGAAGCTGAAAGTTCAGACCTGCATGGAGCTGGTGGCTGCAGGCTGCAGCAGAGGCTTCAGAACGCTTCATGTTTTCATTGTTTCACTGCATAAAACCAGGTTTACTCGATTACTGAGAGAAAAGCTGAGTTCTCGGGCTGATCGGAGCCGGGAGGAAGTTCTGGCTCCAAGAACCAGGTGAGAAGAACCAGGTGAGGCTGATGAGACGGAGGACGAACATCAGAGAGAACGTGACTCTTTCAGAGCTGGTGGCTGTTCTCCAGAGCTCACTGCTCCGTTCAGTTAGAAAACAGACGATCTGAGGAGACGTTTGGAGATATTTCAGTTAAAGCTGCGGACGTCTCGGTTCTCGTCTGGTTCCGGTCGGTTCTGTTTTGGCTCTTTGAATGAAATCCTCAACCTGTCATTGGATGTTTGGTTCCTTTCACAGTAAAAGTCTGGGTTATTTCTGAATCCAGGGAGAGTCTCGGGTTTCCTGGCGCTGACTCTCTTGTTGGCTGCTGGATCGTCCAGAAGGTTCCGGTTTTGTCTTGATGAGGTTTTCGTTTGGTTTCTGTTTCTCTGCGTGTTCGGTGAGGAGAGAAGGTTCCTGCTGTTTTCCCTTCAGCAGAAGAAGAACGCCACAGGGAGCCACGTCTGGACGATGTCTCAGGAGTTTCTGGTTCGTGAGGCGTTCAGGGACCTGGGACGTTGGAAAACTACCAGTTTCGAGTTTAGACAATGCTTTTCCAGACGTCGGTTGTGAGAGCGATGCTGTCCGTCTCTTTTGGGATATTTTTTAACTTTCCTCTCACGTCCTCGTGCTTTTTCTCCATCATTTTCATGAAGTAGTTTCTTGAAGGAAGTGCATAGTTTGGATTGAAAGCGGAGTTCATCTTCTGGAATCCTCCATCCTCCAGTCTGTTTGAGTTCCTTTAACTCTGTTCCTTTCAAGACAGAGCGCCGTGATTGGCTGCCTGGGCGTCTTTAAACCCCAGTATTTTCGTTGTAACTTGTAACTTTTGTAACTTGTTGCAATGACAATAAATATTATTCCATTCGATTCCGTGTCTGTGACCGTCGTGTTCAGAATGTTGTCTGAACTCAGCAGCTTGTGCAGCTGAGCATGATGGGCCGTCTGTACGAAGCGTTCCAAAGTGCCACTCTGCCATTTACTGTGAAAAAGCAGCAGTAGAGTTTAATTAATTTTATTTATTCATTAATTATTAGGCCCAAATTATTGGCTAATGTATATATGTACGTGTGATCTACAGCTGATGACCCGTGTGTGTGTGTGTGTGTGTGTGTGTGTGTGTGTGTGTGTGTGTGTGTGTGCGCGCGCGCTCTCTCTAACAGTTGTTATTGTCATTACGATGCATCGCCACATGGTGGCGCCTCCTTCATCTGCTCTGTTCAGCAGCTCTGTCTCTTTCTCGCCCCCTGTCTGTGTCTGTTGTGTACTACACTCGTGTCGTGGATGCGGCGTGTGTTCGTGCACGCCGTGCTCGCTCCAGTAATGTGTGTTAGAGTTGATCTCACTGCTCCTGACGTTAGAATATTTCAGAGTGCGAAGCAGCCAGTCTGTCTCATGGATTCATGCGTCCGTGGACAGCGTGTCTCAGCCGACACCACCTCGCATTACAGTGCACGTGTGCGTGTACGTGGTACAATCATAACAATGCGACTGAAGGGCTATGACCCATCCGGGAGAACCAGCCCACACGGGCGGCTACCCACCCCGGGCCAGTACACCCCCCAGCGCTCCGGCCACGCACCCCGAGATCCAGGGCATCACCCCCCCCCCCCCCCCCACCCACCCCCCACCCCCCCCCCCCACCCCCCCCCCACCCCCCCCCCCCCCCCCCCCAACCCACCCCACCCCACCCCACCCCCCACCCCACGACCCCCACCCGGAACCCACCCCCCCGCCCGTCCCCCGCCCGGCCCACCCCTCCCACCCCCTGTCCTCTCCCGCCTCACTCCCCCCCGCCCCAACCCAACACTCATACCCACTCACTCATACTGACACACACACATGCACACACGCACACACACAACCACTCATCCCTAAACCAAACGCACACACACACACACTCACATTCCAACACACTCACACCCTCTCACGCACACGCACACGCTAACAAGCACGCGCACGCACACGCACATACACACACACACACACACACACACACAGACACACAGACACACACACACACACACACACACGCACACACACACACACACACACACACACACACACACACACAGTCCATCCTACCCCAAACACACTCACATTCCCGCGTCATCCAACTGTCACATCCTGTGGGAGACCCCCCCGGAAGGCAAGGGAACACCGAACCCCACATCCAGAACCCCCCGCCACCCACAACTGCCGCCCCCACCCCCCCACCCCCCCGCCGCAGACAGGTATGCACCCCCCTGAGCCAGCAGCCCCCCAAACCACAGCCGCTCCAAACCCCTGGCCTGTGGGGAAAACAACAGCCCCCCCCGCCCCACCCCCCACCAGAAGGAACCTGGAAACGGGGGAGCAGAAGACCCCATTGCCCTCCCTCCCCCCCCTCCGTCTCTTGGGTGTTGATGGGAGTATATGTTGTTTGCGATTAAAATTTGAGGGTCAGTAACCACACCGTGCCGCGAGTGAGGCCAAACGAGCAGTCCCATCCACCTGAACAGCCCCACCCCCGACACAGCGCGCCAAGACCCCCCGATGTGTGTGTTTGTATGTATTTGGTCGTGTTAGATGACTAAGTGCAATTAAGACTGAGAGGCGAGCCACTGAAGGGTGCAGTGATTGGGGCCACTTAGATGGCCCCCTCCACCACACCCAACTTGATAAGCCCGCCTCCCCAAGCCCTACGTGTGTGTGCATGAGAGCGGGGGGGGAGAGGGGGGTCCGGGGATGCCGCAGCACCCCCGTCACCCAGGAGCCCCCCGATGAAGGACAGGGCCAGGAGCGCCACCCCCCCCCCCCAGGACCAGGGCGGACAGCGACCATGGCCAGAGAACCACCGACCCAAGAAGCACACACCCATCATGCATCAGGAGGAGTGAAGGTGATCAGCTGGTTCATGATTGGCTGCTGGACTGTGGGGGAACGTTTATCTCTCGAGGGCGTGGTTTCCTCAGGGAGGAGTTTGGTGTGACTCCCATTCATTCACATGTTCTGGGTTTTGGATGGATGATAAAGTTTGGAGTTCTTTGCTGAACTCGCCGCCTCCCACTCCCGTTCTTCGGCTCTACGCTGTAATTTTCTTTTTTTTTTTTTTTTTTTTTTTTTCCCTTGTCCTGTTCGGTAGCTGGGGCGTGCAATATTGTATGATTGTAGCCTTTTACTATCCGAACAGATTTTAATATTAGCAGCAGGATGAGACTGAGTCTCCTCCTGCTGCTGCCTTTATTTAAAGCTGGCATCCGGCATGGCTACCGGACAGGACCGGGACGGAAACGCTCAGAGAGCAGGGACAGAAAGAGAGAAAGATAAAGAGAGGGAGAACGGAAGGGGGGGGGGGGGGGGGGGGGGGCACAACCTATGTACAAAGTCACAATACAAAACAGTGTTGTCGACGCACCACACGCAACCTAGAACAATCCCAAACCCCCAATCTAGACAACACCAAAACAGGGCCGACAACCAACACAGAAAATTACAGAACCATACATACATTTTTTTTTTTTCCCCCCTTTTTTTCCAAACCATATTAGTGAACAGACCAGGCCACAAAAATAAAAGGAGGTGTAGGGGAGGAGGGAAATGCAAGGACACCACAAACCGTATTTTTTTTTTTTGAATATAGCTAGTCGTAACTAGTAGTAAACTCGGGGCGTGCATCAAGAGAGGTCTGCTACAGATCACCATTAGTCTAACCACCACAAGAAGACAAGGTAACCCAGTATGTAAAGAGTGATTAAAGATCAACGTGATCATGTGAATATGATGGTGACAGTGATGGTGATAGTGATCATGCATATATGACCTCTGACCTCTGAGAAGGCCAGAAGCAGGCCAGAGAGGCCCTCAGAGCCCAGACAGCCGGCGGACATCACAGAGCCCGGATCCAAGCCGCCCCCCCAGGCAGACGCCCACGCTCCGGTCCAGAAACGGGGCAGAGGAAAGCCCCGGCCGGGGACCCCAGCAGTCCCGGGGCCCGGGCCCCACGGAGCCATGACCGGCAGGAGCCGGTCCACCCCGCTGTAATTTTCTAACACTTCACACACTTTCTCACATCACCCCTCGCCATGCGGCCTCTGCAGTTATTCCCCCGTCAATCAGCCGTTATTCAGCTGCGTGTCTGTTCTTTACATGCAGTAATCTACACGAGCAGTCACTGATGGAAAGGAAATACTTTAGTGAAGGTGGCGTTAACACCAGACCTCCTGCTGGGTCGCTCGGCAGGCTCCATGCAGGCAGCGGATGCTTTCGGCTCGGTGCTGCAGCGTTGAAGCAGTGCTGTTATGAAAGCTGCGTCTGTCCTGCACTTCATCCTCTGGACTGCGACCGATTTAGTGCGACGGGTCTTTGACTGCGGCGCCGTGAAGAGGATCGGTGGAATCTGGTGTGAAGGGACCGCTCCGTCAGAAGGTGGAGAAGCTGATGTAGCTCTGTGTCCCTGCTGTGTGTTGGCGACTGAGCGGGTGTTGAGGGGAACAGTCGGCCTCGGCTGACGGGGGAGTCGTCTCTGGGCTGGTTTTGTCTTCGCTGCTCCGTTTGTGGAGAACATCCGTCTGTTCTGTTTTCCTTTTGGCTTCGCTCCGCCTGAAAGGACGCAGCTCCACCCGATCGCTCCGTGTTGACCAGCGTGCACGGCTGAACTCTCGTGCACGGCTGAACTCTCGTGCACGGCTGAACTCTCGTGCACGGCTGTACACACTCCTGGGCTCAGTGGAGAATCAGATGAAAGGAGCGTCTGGTTGGAATCGAGGGTTCTTCACACGGGAGGAACGTGGAGTCAGAGTTTAAGAGTCAAGTTTCAGAAAGTTCTACTGGAGAACCTCTTCAGCTCACACACACACACACACACACACACACACACACACACACACACACACACACACACACACTCCATCAGCAGTGTTTGGTGTGAAGCAGAGACTGTTGTTAGTATTTATTAGAATTCAGCCTCGGTTGCAGGAGAACCGTCTCGTGTTCTCAGCCTTGGACTTTTTGTTTCCTCCTCAGGTGATGACGAGCTTTAACGTTCTCCTCTGTGCTGGAAGATCCACTGGATCCGCTGGATCCCCTGCAGCTGAGCAGTCTGTGTTCAGAGAACCCTGGACTCCGGTCCAGCTGCTCCACCTCCAGACAGCAGACCTCCACCCACACACAGTGCACAGCTATTAAACACTGTAAGCTCCACCCGCATGAAGCTACACTGGAAACTGCTTTGAAGTGACGGATCCAGGGTGGAACTCCAGCGACGTGTTTGGTTGTTTCATCAGTTTCAGCTCGTATCTTTGATCCTCTGGACGTCTTGAACGCTCGTCCTGCAGGAAATCCTCTGCTGATGTTTGAAGTCATAAAGAGAGGTTCCTGCTCGCCGCTCCGTCCTGATCTGATGAAATATTGACCAGAGCTGAATAATTAATGTTCCTTCTTAATCAGCAGCAGAGCGTCGGCGCCGGGAAAGTCTCCCTCAGTGAAGGAAACTCTTATCAGCTCGTATCTCCATCAGCAGATCTTTTCCTCACTAAATGAAACTCGGCTTTAAAGTCACAGTCGGAGCAAACAGGCTCTGAAACCGGGATGCAGCGGCTGGATGAAGCCTGGCCCCTGGCCTCCTCGCTGCTCCTGCTTGTTTTCTCTGCTCCCCGGTTGGAACGGCAGCGATTGTTCTCCCCACTAAAGAATGGCAGGAGCGGCACCGTCTCGCCATTGATCCAGTTCCTCCAGAGCTGCAGTCCGAGCGGCTGTAATCCGGCTGTGCAGGTCTGCAGGTCGGGGCCGGCTGTCGCGATCGGCTGTACGGTGAACTGTCATCAGGACCGTCTTCACTTGTTCACTCTCCTTCACCACAACACCAGACGACATGAATGACAGCAGCTCTTTGCCAGTGGTCCTAATGTTTTGGCTGATCCCTGTGGTCTGGTGGAACATGTTCTAGGTTTGTTCTGTTCCACCTGCTGAGACTGGAAAGAGTTTCTATCTGAACTTTCCTGAAGGTTCTCTCTACCAGGATGAAGTGGTGACTGGGTGAAGTGGTGACTGCGGTCAGTGTTGGCTCATCACAGCTTGGGGCCTTGAGCCAGTTTTTGTTGATCTGCATGTTCTACCTGTGGACTCTGATACTGATCAGCAGACAAACGGATCAGATGAAGTCAAACGGCTCCAGAAACGTTCTGATGTCGCCGTCGAGCTTTAAGGTTTGGAAAGTGACTGGTTCCTGTGATTGGTTCTCCTGATTGGTTCCTCTGATTGGTTCCTCTGATTGGTTCCTCTGATTGGTTCCTGTGATTGGTTCTCCTGATTGGTTCCTCTGATTGGTTCTTCTGATTGGTTCCTCTGATTGGTCCTTTTCTTCTGAAACTTTCAAAGAATAAATTAAAATGTGTGAAGCTGCATTTCAAGGTTCTGGAGTCGAGTCCAGCAGAAACAAGGAGAAAAAGCTGGAGACAGAACCAGAGTTAGTTTAACACTGTGACGTTCTCTCTGGTTCTCTCTGGTTCTCTCTGGTTCTCTCTGGTTCTCTGGTTCTCTCTGGTTCTCTGGTTCTCTCTGGTTCTCTCTGGTTGTCTGTGGTTCTCTCTGGTTCTCTCTGGTTCTCTCTGGTTCTCTCTGGTTCTCTGGTTCTCTGGTCAGGATCACTGGTCTAAAGCTGGAGTTCTGTGGTTCCTGCTGGTCAGAACATGAGACTCGGATGAAGCTGTTCTGTCCAGCATGAAGAGTTGGAGTTGGATGGAGTCGTGGCTCCGCCCCCCCGGCCTCGGCACCTCCAGCCTTCCTGTTGCTCTCGTCTTTCCCTGACCTCTGACATATAAACGGCGGCGTCCGTGTTGCGGCGGCCTCGGTGACACGGCGGCCGGGGACGGCGAGCGGCGTCTGAATATTCATGGCCGGGCGCCGTTTCACACCATCAGCTCCGTGCCGCCTGTTCACCGTCCTCCAGAGTGAGGAGAACCAGGGCCAGGAGGAGGAGGAAGAGGAGGAGGAAGAGGAGGAGGCTGTGAAGAGATAGCAGGACAGCGACGGAGCGACGGGTGGATGAGAGCTGAGAGGAGTGGAGGTGGGGTTTGTGAGGAGGGTGGAGGAAAGATGAGTGAATGACAGCAGAGAGAGAGACAGGAGGAAGCAGAGCAGAGACCACCTCCACCCTGGACCCCGGAGCAGAGACCACCTCCCCCGGGGAGGACCCCCCCCCCCGTCCATCCTCTGCTCTGCCCCCCCCCCAGACGGCCGGCCGTGGCGAGGGCCTCGCGGCGCCGCTCGCCGCCGCCTGCCGCTGGGCTCTGAGGAAACGGCCAGCTGTGAAGTGACGGTCTGTCTGGAGGTGGCGCCGTTTCCAGTCCTGCGGCGGGAGATCTCTCTCCTCCCAACAGTTCAGCTCAGACTGCAGCAGAGAAGCTTTTAAGGAGGTTATTTCTCGTCCCGCAGACGATACTTTCTAAAAAACACTTCTGGCTTTTAGGTGAGACTTCAGTAAACAGAAGTTCCCCGAGTGAATCCAGCAGGATTCTTCACGGCGCCGAGGAAGACGGCTTCAGATGCCGTCCGGCGCTGGGTTCCCATGGCAGCCGGCAGTCAGGCGGCGAGCTGCATGTGGACAGAATTCATTTCTCAGAGTGAAGCCGAGGAGGAGGGAGAAGAAACCAGACGGCGTCTGCAGCAAACCGCCGCCGTTTCGTTCTGAGGTTATTCAGGAAAATGTTTTCTGAGCCAAACTGAGCCGGAAGAAACTGTTTGTGTCTGTTCTGAGGAAGAAACTGTTTCTGTCTGTTCTGAGGAAGAAACTGTTTGTGTCTGTTCTGAGCCGAGCGGCTTCGTCTTTCCTCATCAGCATCATGATGAACACAGAAGTGGGATTTTAAGCTGAGATTATCAGATGAGTGTTGATTAAAACGGTGATCTTCATTTTCGTCTTGGCTGTTTTCCCAACCAGAAACCTCACGGTAACTAAATCTAGCTTCTGTTCAGTGTTTCAGACATGAGCAGCAAATCTTCACGTCTGAAACAGGAAGTTAAAAACAAGAAAGTCTGATTAAAAACCACCAAACTCCCTGGAGATTCATCTCTGATGTACCTGGAAGACGGTGACTTCAGGACCTCAGAAGTTTCTCTTTACTTCACGTGATTCAGAGTTCAACATGCTAGCAGCTGGTGGAGGTCAAGGGTCATGCCTGGGCATTCAGGTGGAGCGTGTCAGCTGTGGGATTCGAACCTGGAACCCTCCATTCAGAGTGTCTAACCTTCAGGAGCTCCAGCTTCATCAAGAGTTTAGTGAAATAGTAACTGAATGAACAGGAGGAGACGGCAGCACAGGGACGGCTGGATGGAGGGATGAAGGATGGATGATGATGATGAAGATGAATGGATGATGGAAACTCCTCATGTCTTCCTTGCGGAGCTCCAGTCTGGACCGGTCCTGGTTCCAGGACCAGACTCTGGTTCTGACTGGACTGAGTGGAGTTTCTGACCTGGACCTTCAGAGGAAGCGGCTCTGGACGCTGCTGAATGCTGACTTCCTGGACGCTCCAGAGCGTTCCGCCCCGTTCCACGTTTTCATGGCAGCGTTGTGAAAACGATGCCCGTTTCCACGGAAATGATGAACGCTGAAAACAATGGAGTTTTCATGTTGGGCCACTAGTTGGTGCTGTTTTTGTCATATGGTGACATCTAGTGGTCACAGCCGGCATGTTCCGATATGTTGGGATATAAAAGTGGCATGAGCAGCAGACAGCTGTGAAAGACAGGCTTTTATTCTGAAATACAGGTCCTTCAAGAAGGCGGAGCAGCTCCTCCTCCGCCCTGCAGCTCCACATGGTGTGTGTGTGCGTTCAGGTCAGGTGTGTGTGTCTGCGTTCAGGTCAGGTGTGTGTGTGCGTTCAGGTCAGGTGTGTGTGTGTGTGTTCAGGTCAGGTGTGTGTGTGTGTGTTCAGGTCAGGTGTGTGTGTGTGTTCAGGTCAGGTGTGTGTGTGTGTGTTCAGGTCAGGTGTGTGTGTGTGTGTTCAGGTCAGGTGTGTGTCTGCGTTCAGGTCAGGTGTGTGTGTCTGCGTTCAGGTCAGGTGTGTGTCTGCGTTCAGGTCAGGTGTGTGTGTCTGCGTTCAGGTCAGGTGTGTGTCTGCGTTCAGGTCAGGTGTGTGTGTCTGCGTTCAGGTCAGGTGTGTGTCTGCGTTCAGGTCAGGTGTGTGTCTGCGTTCAGGTCAGGTGTGTGTGTCTGCGTTCAGGTCAGGTGTGTGTCTGCGTTCAGGTCAGGTGTGTGTGTCTGCGTTCAGGTCAGGTGTGTGTCTGCGTTCAGGTCAGGTGTGTGTGTGCGTTCAGGTCAGGTGTGTGTGTGCGTTCAGGTCAGGTGTGTGTGTGTGTGTTCAGGTCAGGTGTGTGTGTGTGTGTTCAGGTCAGGTGTGTGTGTGTGTGTGTTCAGGTCAGGTGTGTGTGTGTGTGTTCAGGTCAGGTGTGTGTGTGTGTTCAGGTCAGGTGTGTGTGTGTGTGTGTGTGTTCAGGTCAGGTGTGTGTCTGTGTTCAGGTCAGGTGTGTGTGTGTGCGTTCAGGTCAGGTGTGTGTGTCTGCGTTCAGGTCAGGTGTGTGTGTGTGCATTCAGGTCAGGTGTGTGTGTCTGCATTCAGGTCAGGTGTGTGTCTGTGTTCAGGTCAGGTGTGTGTGTGCGTTCAGGTCAGGGTGTGTGTGTGTGTTCAGGTCAGGTGTGTGTGTGTGTTCAGGTCAGGTGTGTGTGTGTGTTCAGGTCAGGTGTGTGTGTGTGTTCAGATCAGGTGTGTGTGTGTGTGTGTTCAGGTCAGGTGTGTGTGTGTGTGTTCAGGTCAGGTGTGTGTGTGTGTTCAGATCAGGTGTGTGTGTGTGTGTGTTCAGGTCAGGTGTGTTCTGCTCCTGAACCAGGCCTGTGGAGGTTTCAGGGTTTCAGGGTTTCAGGGTTTCAGGGTTTCAGGGTTTCAGGGTTTCTGTTGCAGCTGAAGCTTCTGGAGTTGGAATCCTCCCTCTTCAGTGGACGTTTCAGTGAAGTGTGAGGAGGAGCAGAAGCAGCTGAGTGTCGGTGAAGCTGATCGCTGGACTCTGATCTGTCAGCAGGAGAAACGCTGAAGCTGAGTTTTCATTCATGCAGCTGAAGTTTGTGGTAAAAAGCAGAAGGTGGCGCTGTTCAAACCTCAGAATGTAAAACTCTACATTAGATTAAACCACAGAGGTGTTCACTCTCACAACACGTCATGTCTTCATATCTCATTCAATCGTTCAATCATTCATTCATTTTCATGGTCTCAGCTTGTGCCTGAGCAGCATCTGACCACAGGTCCAGCTTCTTAAACTGACTCCGCCCTCTTGATGCTCTCCTCCTCCTCCTCCTCCTCCTCCTCCTCCTCTTCCTCCTCCTCCTCCTCCTCCTCCTCCTCCTCACCCGTTGTTCCAGTCAGTATCTGGTCTGGTCTGGAAAACTGATCTTGGGTTAAATGAAATCTTTGTACTCTTGATGACTGGAACCAAGAAGCTCTTTCTCCAGCTGAAGTGAAGCTGAAGTGAAGCTGAGTAAGTGGAGTGTGGCCTGGTGCTGACAGCAGCTCTTTCACCGTCTTTACCTGGAGAATAAATCCACTTCCTGTCGGCTGGTTCTCTCCTCCGTCCTCTTCGGCTCCAGGCTCCGGGTTTGTTCTGACTAGAGGCGTCCCCAACTAAGAATTTCCGTAGTCGAATCTGATTCGTCCGATCCTGCCAATAGTCGACTAATATTCGAATCTATCATCTTGTTTGGCGGGGGGCAGGGGGTGGGGCAGGGGGTGGGGCGGGGGTGGGGCAGGGGGTGGGGCGGGGGTGGGGTGGGGGGGGGGGGGGGGCTGCGGAGCGTGGTTACACGGGGCGTCAGAGCAGCGCAGCGCAGAGCGGAGCTCACACAGCACACGGAGCGTCGGGGCGCCTATGCCTACAGCCGGCCCTGATTGCACTAAAAATAATAATAATAATAATAATAATACTAATAATAAAACAGCGCAGGCAGGTAAAACAACACATATTTTTTTCCTACACACTGAAACACAGACTGGAACAAAGTGCCGTAACTCTAAACATCAAACAAATGAAGTATAGTTCAAGTGACCAGAACCAAACCCTCTTCTAACAAACGGGCTACAGCATGTCATTTATTTATATCTATAATCTCTGCAGATAAGCTCACATTGTTTGGCTAAACAGTTTCTCACATTATCTGCTCAAATTAAATGAAATAGGCTTAATTGCACTGTGTCGGTCCGTTTCGCAGCGCAACATCCACGCAAAAACAAACACTAAATTGAATAGAATTAGCCTTTTAGATAAATAAAAATAATAATATAATAATAACCTAAAATATTACAATTAAACGAAATAAAAGTCAGCATTAAAAATGAGAATTGAGTAACAGAACCGTCTTTTATTAGCCCAATGATCTGGATACTGACCTGTTTAAGGTGGAAAGCCATGTTGTTGTGAAGTGAGATGAAAGGACACAACTTGCATTTGACTTTTTTTGGATCATCTTTGACTTGGTCTGAAGTTCTGTTTTTTTTTTTTCCCCACATTTTGAGCCTTTTAAATTTCAGCCAAATCACCACCGAGATGCTGCTCTGTGACGGAGCTCTGTGCGGAATGGGATTGTGCCACTCACCATGGTGGTTCATTCACAAACACTAAATAGATAGAATATTGAATAAAACTACAAGTTAAGTACATTTTTCCACAGTGTATTTGATAGGCTAACATGTATATCAAATAGGCTTTATATCATGTTTACTTGGGAAAAAAAACCAAGCAATTCTATGTAAAATCAGTCCTTCAGCACCCCCATACAGCTGGAATGGAATGATCCTGGTTTAATAAACAAATTTTTTCGATGCTTCGACTGCGTGATTGGCCGTCGAATCAGGCCCCTTCGAACAAATCATCGAATCGCCGACTATCTGAGGACACCCCCAGTTCTGACGTCCAGCTGAATGTCATCAGACTGAAGTGAAAGAAGACTTTCCCAAACCTGAAACCTCTGGAGTTCCTCCAGTGGAGACCGGCTCCTTAGAATGATTAAAGACTCCAGATTAGCGTTCTTCTGGAGCAGGAAGTCTGGCCGGGTCTTCACAGCGTCTCTGATTGGTTCCTTGTGGCCTCTTTAGTGCCGCAGATCAAACGCTGCTCTCTGGAATATTAATCCCACTAAAGAGTTTCTACGTCTGCAGCCGCGTCGGCCTGTTTTCATTCAGTCATATTCATGGACGTCCAGAGATCCAAAGACCTGTTTTCCTCTGTTTTTGTGCTGTTTTACTGTCTGCCAGCTCCACAGACTGATATCAAAGCTCCATGTTCCTCGGAGCGGCTTCACTTCGTCTCAGTTAGTTTGTTAGTGAGAGACGAGCGAAAGGAAAAGATTCATAAAACCAAACCTCCAGTTTCAAGGTGCTGAAAGGCTCCAGAGAGCTGAGAGAACGCTTCATTCTGTCACAACTCTCTGTAGGTTAATGGAATAGGAAAGGATATCATCAGACAAGGGTTTTAACATTTACTGAGACGATGAACTTTCACTGGACGAACATATGGAGAACCTTATGGAACCACATGAAGGAGCTGGAGGACGAAGATAAGTCTGGTCTGAGCTCAGAGCCTCTGGTTCTGGATCCCTGAGAGATGAAAACACAGCTCAGCCGGTCCAGCCGGTCCAGCCGGTCCAGCCGGTCCAGCCGGTCCAGCCGGTCCAGCAGCAGGGGTCCTCTGAGATTCTGTCTTCTGTCTCGGCAGAAGGACTGAGCTGCTGGTTCTCCAGTCCGTCTTGTGTTTCTTCCTCCTCAGTGGAGAGTGTTCTGATGACTCCTGCTGACCTCTGACCCTCCTGCAGGTCAGCAGGTGGAACATGGCTGCAGGTCACACCCTGGCTGACCTCTGCACCTTCCCAGAATGCTTTGCTGCCTGCGGCAGACAATGAGAGAATCATTGTTTGAAACAAGCCACCCTGTGTGTGTCTGTGTGTGTGTGTGTGTTTTTTTTTTGAACCTGCTTCAGGTTTATAGAGAGACGTTCTTTCGTTTGGTTCTCCGGTTCCGTTCTGCTGCTGACGGAACCAGCCGGGTTCCAGTTCTGACCCGTTCCTCGTCCTGTCAGTGAGGTTCTGTGTTCCATGGTGGAAGTTGGATTCAGTCGTCTTCTTGTCCGTTTTAACATCCGGAGTCTGGAGTCGGTAGGGTTCTTCACTTCAGACGGAACAGCGGTTCTGGAGATTCAGGCTGGAACCGGTTCCATCAACCTGTTGGATGAACTGACTGGTCGTCCTCTATAGTCCGATCCAGCCTGTCTCAGTCGTCCTCTCACAGTCGTCCCCGTCCTCCTCAGTCCCGGTGTCCTCATCGTCTCTCGGCGTTTGGAGGCTCTGACTCTTCTCTCTCAGCTCCTGAGCAGCGACTCGTCTTTTCTCTGTTTCATCTGTTTTCCTTGAAACTGGTGAAAGACGAGCAGCTGAGTGAGAACTGTCTGAACGGGGGGTGTGAGTGTGTGTGTGTGTGTGGCCATGCACAGAAATGTATGTGTGTGTGTGTTTGAGTCTTAATGAGAGAAGTGTGAGGCAGAATGAATCATACAGTGTGAGTGTGAGTGTGTGTGGAAGCTCAGCCTTTCTGGACGGCCACTTTACTTTTGGCTGTGTGTGTGTGTGTGTGTGTGTGTGTGTGTGTGTTTCCTCCCCGGTGGCTGATTGGTGTGTTGCTGGATCCTCTCCTGATAACAAACTGCAGCCTGTCGGGAAGCCGAGCCGGCAGCCGGCAGCCCGTCCTCCATCTCCGCCCGTCCTCCATCTCCGCCGCCGTTTATGGAGGCCATCAATAACGTCTCTGTGTTTAACTTGGTTTCGGGAGGCGGCGGAGCGGCTGCAGGTGGAAACGTGGCGCTGGGTTCATTCAGGGGTCACCAGAGACCCTCAGAACCGGGCCGGACTCAGGCTGGGTCCAGAAACCAGCACCACTAAAATGGATCTGTGAGATCCAGAACCTTTTCACAGAACTGTGGTGAAAGCGATACTTCAACATTTTGGCAAATTGGCCCATTTAGTGCAACTCCTCAGTCATTTGAACAGCAGACTGACTGTTTCTGTGAGGGTGAGCTGTTGTTTATCCAGAGGTGAGTCGGGGAAGGTTTTCGGGACGGACACAATGGAAGTGGATGGTATTTTTGTTCCCTCTCGTCAAACTCATCAAATACACAATCCAACAACCCCAAAACACTTTGGTGGACACGTTATAATCCACACATTCACTACGCTGTGAAATATTAATGTAAAATTACCAGATTGAGTTGTTTATGCGAAGATTGCTAAGACGGAACTACTTACTAAACATGGCGTCTGGGCGTAGTGATTTCAAAAGAAAAAGTAGTTCCCAGTATTTGCTTCAGTGTTGTAACTAGGGCTGAACGATATGGGCAAAATTTCATATCTCGATATCCATGCCAGATATCTCGATATCGATACGATATATTACAATGGATTCAGTGAAAGTTAAGCATTTTTCAAAAAATTAAAAACATACAGGGCATGAAATTCGTCAAAATTTTAACAGGCCCTCCAAATTTTTTCATTGATGTTGTTCTGCAGCTGTGACGGCCTCATTCAGGGGTGGAGAACTGTAGTATCGCAGTAAATCAATAACTGTTTCGGCAGATTTACATATTTACAGTTACTACTGTTTACACCCATTGCTGTCATTGTGTTCTGAAGTATTTGTTGTTTGGAGTTCACAGCAGCGCCTGAATCCAGCAGTGCCTCCTTCAATCCAGCAGAGGGCGCATTGTGGTTGTTGATGCATAGTGCAGCGTGAAGCACAGAGAAGAAGAATGCAAAAATGGAATCCCAGAGTTACGAGGCGTGTTGGTTTTGATTGAGTCATTAAAAGAGAAGCAACGCAATTTCATGATAAAAAAAAGCCAACAAGCAGTAAGGACCTACTGATATGGCACCTAAACCGGCGGAGATTCGATCTCAATTGGTCCCCGCCGCCATTTTATAGGGAATTTCGCGCCCTGATAATACAAAAGGATGTAAAAAAAATGCAGTTTTTTTTTTTTTTTTTATGAGAACTCACTGCCACTACCAACAAATTCGTTTGTGCAGATTCTGCAACCGCCCTCTCTTCAGCACTCATGTTGTTGTTTTGCTTTCTGTCCGCTGCGTGTAGCACATGGGAGTGTGCGTCTCCGTCTCCCTCCTGCCTCCCTCTGATGTTTCTCATTGGCTGCCATCGGCTGTCAACCAGTAAACGAGGTTTGTGGTTGGCTGGCCTGACCTGTGCACGGGCAAGCTGACATGCAGGGCAAGCAGGGGAAATCTTGATATCGTCGATTTTGAGAAACTAATGTCCTGAATGTTCATATCCCGATATCGATATGATAACGATATATTGTTCAGCCCTAGTTGTAACGCTACAATATTATTTGTTGGCGTTCCAACTAGTTGCTGCTGCTGGTTGTAAATGTTCTGCACTCTGCATCGTCACATTTACTCATTCACACACACTTTCACACACCAGTGGAGGCGGCTGCCATGCAAGGTGCTCAGTCCGTCCACTGGGAGCAGTCAGGAGTGCAGCGTCTTCAATCAATCAATCAATGTATTTTTGTATAGCCCAGTATCACAACAGCAGCTGCCTCAGAGGCTTCAAGATGTTACATTGGTTGGTAAAAATAAAAACAGTGAATAAGCATAATATTAATATGTCAAATTCACAGTAACGAGACAAAACGAAGCAACCACCGCCTTAGACCCTCACATCTTGCCTAAGGGCACTGCAGCACATGGACGGGGATAGAGAATCGAACTAACAACTGACTGATTGCAAGACGACCACAGCTGTTGTTTCTGTAATGAAAACACAGAGAACAAGTCACTGTAAACATTAACACCGGAGAACACAGACATTCATGTTATTACAGTTACTGTAAACTCTAAAACTACCAAATCCAGGAGAATCTGGACTGGGTCCAGGACCAGGACAATCTGGACTGGGTCCAGGCCCAGGAGAATCTGGACTGGGACCAGGACCAGGTTTTGTTTGTGTTTTCATGACAGAAACAGCTGCACCAACATGCTAGCAGTGGTAGCAGGCCTCCGTCAGTCGTTGACTAGTTGGACGCCGCGTTGGGACCACGGCTGGAACAGCTTCAGTTGTGACTGGGGAGGCCGATCCGGGAGCGACACACTCTGCCCAGTGGATGCAGGTGTGAGCGGTCACCAGGTTGTCTCCAGGTGTGAGCGGTCTCCGGGTTGTCTCCAGGTGTGAGCGGTCTCCGGGTTGTCTCCAGGTGTGAGCGGTCTCCGGGTTGTCTCCAGGTGTGAGCGGTCTCTGGGTTGTCTCCAGGTGTGAGCGGTCTCCGGGTCGTCTCCGTGTCTCCCAGCTCTCAGTGTTGATGTCCAGAGCTTTCATGTCTCGCTTGCAGACGTCCTTGTAGCGCAGCTTGGGTCGCCAACAGGTCTTGCGCCAGACGCTAGCTCACTGTACAAGACGTCTTTAGGGATTTGGTCGTCTTCCATCCGGCGAACATGGCCGAGCCTTCGCTATCTGAGCAGCGTGTACGTTGTGGGGAGGCCGGCTGTGGGAGGACCTCTACATTTGACACCTTGTCGCTCCGCCTGATGCTGAGGATCTGGTGGAGGCAGCGCATGTGGAAACTGTTCAGCCTCTGCTCCTGGTCCTGCTGGATGGTGATGACAGGTGGCGTTTCCACACCCTGGACCAACACATCGGTCTTTTTCAATCTGATCGTGAGCCTGAAGTCTTTGCAGGCTTGAGAAAATCTGTTCATGAGTTCCTTGAGTTCTTGCTCTGTGTGTGAGGAGACTGCAGTGTCATCAGCAAAGAACAGGTTCCTGATCGTGATCTCATAAACTTTGGTCTTTGCTCTCAGCCTGGCAAGGTCGACAGCACTTCTCCTGCAGCTGACGAAGGGAGAAGATCATGTCCACTGTGGAGCGCTCTGCTCCAAAGCCTCACTGGAACTCTGGGTACTCGCTCTCCAGCTGTTGTAGGCGACTAGCAGGACTCGGGCGTACTCTTTGCCGAGATGCCTCTGTCGTTGCGGTCACTCCTCTCAGCCTTGTTCTTGTACAGGGTGACTATCTTGGCATCTCTCATGTCTTGTGGCCTCCTTCACCTCCTTCTCTAAAACACTGACAGAGGACGTCATGTCGTGTCTGCAGAAGGTGGTCCTGCAGCGCTTGATTAGGTCTGGTGGAATGCCGTCGGTTCCCGATGCTGTTCCACAGGCCAAGCTGTCGATGGCCTTGCCCAGTTCTTCTAGGATGGGTTCAGCGTCCAGTTCCTCCATGACTGGTAGCGACTCGATGGCGTCAAGCGCAGAAGTGACAACAACCTTTTCTCTGGAGTAAAATTCTGAGTAGTGCTCCACCCGTCCCTCCATCTGCTTGGCTTTGTCAGTAATCACTTTGCCGCTTGCCGATTTGAGGGGCGCTGTTTTGCTCTGTGTCGGTCCGAGGGTTTTCTTCATCCCGTCATACATCCCTCTGATGTTGCCTGTCGCTGCTGCATTCTGGGTGTTTTCACTGAGCTGTTGCCAGGACTCATTGCTTCACATTTCGTTTCAGTTCAGATAAATATTTATCAGCTGAGCTAAATCCTCACATCAATGCGGCGTCTGGCCTCTGTTCTCTGGGTTCTGACAGGTTAATGATCAGCGTTTGGCGCCGTGTTCTACAGGCGGTGAGAGCTGAGCGGCGCCGGACCCTCCTTCCTGCTCACAAACACGTCGCCGCTGCTTTTCTTTCATTCTCTGTTTTTGGCTTTTCTGCGTTTGGCTTTGATGTTTCCGGCCGTCGCCTCGATTCTCCACGTTCTCCAGAGATCAAACCAGACGCTTCAGGAGCAGAAAGAGCCGTTCGGGTCCTAACGACGGCCGCCGACATCTGCAGGCCCGCTGTTCACTCTGCTGTCTTCTCCACCACCTGATGGAGCTGCAGGGATTCCACTGGTTATCAGACACAAACGTTTCTCTGAAGAGTCTTTATGACCAAAGTCTTTCAGAGCAGTGTTCTTTCATCATGTAAACCAGGAATTTTTCTGAAACTAAAATATCGACCTGGCTCCTTTACCAGTCGCTGGTTTGTAAACGAGGCCTCATTTAAGCTCCGCCTCCTTGCTGACAGCTCCGTCCTCAGACCGGTCTACTTCCTGTTTGGGGGGTCGGAGGACTCGTCCGGGGGTCTCAGAACCGTCCCGGGTCCTCGTCCTCACGGCGCCGGCGTCGCCTGGGCGGCTGATTGTTTCCCCTCCCTCCTCAGAACCGCTGATTGCTGCTCTTTCAGCGTCTGAGAAGATGTGCTGTCATCTTCACATCAAGAGCGCTATTATTCAGCACACACACGCACACACACACACACACACACACACACACACTCACACACTCACACACACACACTCGCCAGGCTGGCATCTTCTAATTGAACGTTTCCTTAAGCGGTGTTCGTCTCCCCGGGAGTCTGCGGCTCGCCGCCGCCTCGCTGCCGGATGAGAGAACTCATTATTTCCTTCGCCGCCGTCGTCCCTTCATCCAGAAAACACAACTATTCATTTCATCAGCGCTGCCTGCGAGAGAGCGGCGAGCGGCGGCGGCCAGGAGAACGCACCTCAACAAGGAAGCAGAAAATCCAACCCTCCTGCTCCTCCACCCCCGCCTCCACCCCAGAACAAACAAGCCCCCCGAGCGCCGGAGCGTTCATCCTCTCTGGTTCTGCTTTGACAGCTCGCTCTGTTTCAGCTCCAGTCATGAGCTCTGAATCGGATCCGGGCGGCAGGAGAGGCGGCAGGATGGAAACAGTGGATGTGGCCTCCACCAGCCACCGGGGTGGGGGTGGGTGGAGCGGGGGGGTTCCTGTCCAGCTGGGAATGATGGCAGTGCACAGAAGCTACAAGGAGTCTGGGATCATTTTCTGATCCTCGGCTCTCACGCTGGCGGCGGCGCTGAGTGGAGCCCGGCGGCGGCGCCGGAAAGACGCCGCCATGTGGAAACGATTCACCAGAGGAAGAGTTTTCAATTGGTCCAAAGCGCGGCGCCTCCTCTGTTCTGCAGCGAGAAACGCTTCCTGCAGCTGCACTGATTCCAGATCAGTCTCAGTGAAACCAGGCGTCTCAGCAGGGCGGCGGCGGCGGCGGATTAAAGCTGCAGACACGGCGGTGATCACAGTCAAACATTATCTTCAAGACCTGAAGGAAGGAGGCTCAGTGGGCTCCTTCTCCTGCCTCGCTTCAGGGCGCAGCTTTTCAAAGGTGTGGGTTTGATTCCCAGCCCCAGAAGAGCCGGAATCCGTCTCTGAAGCCGACGGCGGGTTCCTGGTAGAACCGGGATTCATGGGATTCATGGAATCAGAACATCGTCCATGTTTTCATCATTTCACTCCGAGTCCCAGACGGAGGTGAGCCTCGTTTCCTGAGGATTCCTGACGACTGAGGTCAGAGGTCACGTCCAGGACCGGTGACACGACTGAGGTCAGAGGTCACATCCAGGACCGGTGACACAACTGAGGTCAGAGGTCACGTCCAGGATCGTTGCAGCAGCCCCAGCTGAAGGCTCAGAGCTGCCAGAGGCTAATGCTAACATGCTAAGATGGACCTGAGGACTCGGAGGTCCAGTCCGTCCACAGCCCGTCCTGCAGGCCTTCTGGGAGACCTTCAGTTTCAGAGTCTGTCCCCCTCTGGTCCACAGGACTGTCTGTCCCTGGAGGACTGATGCTGGACGCCGCCTCACTGCTCTGCAGTTCATCAACAGTTTGAGATGTCTGGAGTCAGAGGAGTCCCTGAACGCCTCATGAGGAAGAGATGAAGAGCTCCTCAGAAAAGGGCCTGAAGACCCAGGCTGGCTCTGGAGACCTGAGACCAGCAGGTCCTGGAGGTCCTGGAGGTCCTGGTCTCGCTGATGAAGACCCGGCAGGAGGAGCCGGGACGTTCTTACTGTGGACTGAGACGGAGCGGCTCCTCCCTCCTGGAACCTGAGGCTGCAGGGAACCGGGCCCGGGCGTCAAGGAGCCCGGCTCCCATCATCCTTTGCGCTCAGTCCTTTGAAATAAACAGCGACGGACGTTTTGAAGACGCTGTTCAGATTTCTGTCGGCTCTTTGATTCAGACGACGCCACGGACTAAATGACAGAGCGGAGTTTGGAACGAGAAGAGAACTTGAGGAACCGGGTTCAGGAGGTTCTGCTCTCTGAACCGACTCGCTTCTTTTCCTCCTGTTTATTCAAAAGTTTGTGTCAAAACCTCGAAATTCAAGAACATTTAAAACAGTCGGCCTTCAGCAGGGATCCTCCTCATCTTCCTCTGAGTCACTGAACCGACCAGTGAAGTCCTCCGTCTCAGGAGAGGACCAGGACAGGACCAGGACTTTGAAATGGTGCAATCCGTCTTGGGGAATTCCCACTTCCAGAGAGAGAGAGAGAGAGAGAGAGAGAGAGAGAGAGAGAGAGAGGGGGAGAGAGGGAGAGAAGGAGCTCCGGACTGGAAACAGCTGGAAGTTTGAGTCCAGATGTGGTTCTTGAAGGAAAACCTAATCCTCGTGTTTCTCCTCCAGGAGCTTTTAGGTTTAGTGGCAGAAAGTTTTTGCAGAGTTCATGAAGAATCCTGCTGTAAAGTCTTTCGGACCAGAGTTTACACAATTACCATGAAACGGTAATCTGATTACTAATGACTGATTTACTCCTTTGAGAAGTAACTTTGTTAATTTACTGATTACTTGATGTTAAAAGTAGCCCAGTTAGATTAGTAGTTACTACACACCGTGACCCCTGTCTGTACATGAACGTGGTCGTTAGGGTTGGGGTCAGGGTTGGGGTCAGGGTTCGGATTGGGGTTAAGGGTTCTGGTTTACCGGTCCGTCCCAGTCCGGATCAAACTGGACGGAACGTTTCTGCTGACCCAGACTGAGTCTGGCTGAACGGGACACTGCGGGGACTGAAGGACAGTTCCTCTGTCCTGCAGCAGGTGGCAGGACTGAGTCACCAGCTGTTATAAACCTGGTTCAACCAATGACTCAAAACACCACCTGGTGGTTCAAACCGGGAGTGCAAGAAGAAAGTCTGAAAGCTAAATAAGCCAGATATTAAAAGAAGCAGTTTTATCATGTTGTTTCTTGTTCATTTAATGGATTTCCATTAAAGGAGGAGTGGAATGCAGGAGTCGTTTCTCTGCTCTTGATTTATCTGCGGAGCGCCGGGTCCTGAGACCAGGCTGGTTTTCGTCTGACTGCTTTGTTGTTCTTGGGTCAAGCGTCACATTAAAACCATTTCTTTTTAACAACTCTGCAGGTTTTACAGGAACAGTTTGGTATTCTAGAAGCTGCGTGTCTGCTGAGAATAAATCACTCAGAGAAATGAAATCATATTCAGCAAACACAAATAGCTCCCCACGCAGATGATGTATTTAGCAGATGATTTAGTGAACTTTAATAGTCTGCCGTGTTTGTGGAGCGACGCTTTCAGCAGCAGAAACAGAATCATTTTCATAAACGTGACGCCGCCGCCTCGCTGGCTGGAACTTTACTGGCAGGCCTCCAATAAAAACAGGCTGCAGTCAGACTTTTATGATGTGTGGAAGTGAGGCTGCTGGACCAGGAGCAGGGACCCCTCAGGAGGTCTTCCTCTGCTGGACCAGGACCAGGAACCCCTCAGGAGGTCTTCCTCTGCTGGACCAGGAGCAGGAACCCCTCAGGAGGTCTTCCTCTGCTGGACCAGGAGCAGGAACCCCTCAGGAGGTCTTCCTCTGCTGGACCAGGAGCAGGAACCCCTCAGGAGGTCTTCCTCTGCTGGACCAGGAGCAGGAACCCCTCAGGAGGTCTTCCTCTGCTGGACCAGGAGCAGGAACCCCTCAGGAGGTCTTCCTCTGCTGGACCAGGAGCTTCTGCAGCAGAGTGAAGAATCCAGAACCTTCAGCCTCCTGATGGGAGAGAGAGGTTCTCTACTGGCTGAGAGAGAGAGAACCTCTCCAGAACAGACATGTCAGAGATGTTCTCTCCAGAAGAGACGTATGAGACATGAACTCAAAGTAAAGCAGGGAACAAGTCCATCCATCCATCCATCCATCCATCACTCCATCCATCCATCCATGAGTTTACAGTGTTTTTGTCTGAATCTTCTTCGTCTCACAGACCAAACAGAAACAGTCTCCTCTCCTCTCCTTCTCCCTGTCCTCCACCAGGACAGTCTTTCTGTCTGTCTTTTCGTCCTGGTGTCTAGAGGTATATGAAATCCGTTTTATTTTTTCCCAAATTCCGTTTTTTCCGTTTTAATATTTCTGAATTTGGTATTTTGTTTTTTATGCTCATTTTTATCATAAAAAAGGTGTCTGGTAAGTGGAAATGAATAAATGTCCACAATTTAATAGGATATAACAGTCCATTTAATGTTTAAAGTCCTGCAACAAAGAAATACTTTTCAATTAGTCGCATGCGTCTTTGCGAGTCCAGTCCACGGTACGTTGACAGCATTTACAAAAAAGCTTTTCCCCTGAGGCATAAAAGTCCGTGTTCTGTTCTGCTCTGTATTTAGCGCTTAGCGTGGAGTTTCATAACTTTTCTTGAATGTGTGAGAGGGGAGGGAGCAGCTCGCTTGGACATCGTGTTGTTGCGTCGCGTCTCATCGCGGCGGGAACGCGCGTTCACATTTGTTTTCAATTGTATTTTGACGCAAAATCACGGAAAGCATTTGGCGTTGTGAACGCAGCTTTAGCATGTTAGCAGCGCTGTGGAAGTGACGTACAGGTTGCAGCAGCTCGGGCGGTCCCCCCGGCATGTTTGCTTTGCACTATAAGGTTCCATTTTCTCCCGAAAACTGAATTTCAGACCAGATTAGGACGAATTCCGCAATATTCCACGTTTTATTCCAATTCCGTTTTTATTGGTCATTTCCGCGATTCCGTTAAGACGGATTTCATATGGCTCTACTGGTGTCCAGAGGCCTGCAGTGACTCGTCTTCACGCTCCGCCGCCGCTCTGTGGATCTCTGGGTTACGTTTGCTCAGCGATGTGGTCGGATTCTCAATAATCGGATGAATAAATCTAAATCAGCCGGAGCTCAGATCCTGTTCCGCCTCTCAGCTTCCTGCAGACAGAATAAAATGCAGTTTTCCTCTTCAGCTCTGCAGCAGCTGAAGCTGCTCAGCAGAGCTGTGTTCGCTGTCTGGGCTGGTCGTGACAACAGGAGGCTCCACTCAGAGAGTCTCAGCGTTTTTCCAGCCGTCTGTTTTCCTGACCTGCTCCGTTTTGTCACATTCTCTTCATTCATGATATTTTCCTCCACTGTGGACTTCCAGACTGATGAACTGTGTTTTAGCTGTTTTCCTTGAAGGCCTCCGCTGCTCGCTGTTTGTGCCGCTACGTGCTCAGATTAGAGGCAGAACTTCGCTGCAATTTGTATCAATATTAATGTCAGAATGTGTAATATACACAAAATACACAAAACACACAAAACACACACGGCCTTCTGCTCCGGCAAGACTGGAGCTCCAGCCGAGTCGGGTAATTCCTGAATAATGAATGAAGGAAGCCTGATGATGAATAAATCATCTTGTTACCTCTGTTGGTTCGTTCACTCCAGCTTGTGCGTCGCCGCGGCGCCGTCTTGGTCCGTATCAGCCGCCGAGCTTCACCTCAGGGGCCTTTCCTCCAGATCTGCTGTCGTCAGGTCGGTCTGGCCGAGGTCTGAGTGTGAAGAAGACCCGATCCGGGAACCGCCGCACGGCGACCCCACGGCGACCCCATGGCGACCCCATGGCGACCCCATGGCGACCCCACGGCGACCCCATGGCGCACCTCTGGACCTCCAGCTGTGCGGTCCGGTCCACATGTGGACCTATGATGGTCTGGCCTTGTCCGCTGGACCCTGTGGGACCGGTTCCGGGTCTGGTCCACCTCTGGTTCTGCTGGTTTTCTCTGGTTATCAAGTCTCTTCTTCCTTCTGGCTCCAGAACGTTCTTCCTCCGTTGTTCCTGACCTTCCAGAGACTCCCTGACAGACTGACGGAGCGCCGTGGTGAATCTGCAGCAGACTCCCTCTTCATTAGCAGTACCGGTGTTCGTCTGGACTGGACCCGGCGCCGTTCGCTCCGCCGCGCTCCGCCGTCGCCCGCTTTTCTCCAGATGTTTGATTTGAGCAGGAACCGAGGAAAAACAGAGGAACCTCTCCCGACCTGCGAGGTGCGGCGCCGTCGAGTCGCTCGCCAGAGAGCCTCTTCCCGCCGCTGATCAGTAAATATTCTGTGTAATGAGCCGTCGTCTCCCGCCGTTCCGCCGCGCCGTTAGCTTAGCGGCGGCGGCTCCTCAGCATGGACCCTGGGCTGTGCGCTGGTGGTGTGTTCGTGCAGTGGCTGCTTTCGGAGCCCTTCCCGGGGGACGTGTCGAGGCCGAGTCAATATTTCTGAGCATTGCCGCCGTGGGCTCTTCCCTAATGGCGCTCGGCGGCCGAGGCGTCGTGCAGACGGGGCGCGGCGGCGAGCCGGAGGGCGGCCGTGATGAGAGGCTGAGCCGGCTTCCTGCCTTTGTGATGCTGATGAGAGGCTGTGTGAGTCTCTGTGTGTGACGCCGTGCGGCGAAGACACACTTCATTGTCGTCTTTCATACGATAACAACAGGCTGATCTGTGGCTGAGCAGCGTCCGCCGCCTGGAAAAGCCTTTTCAGACGCCGGCGGATCAAAAGCCGGAGTTCTTCTATCGAGTTCCGCTGCTTTTTCCACAGAGTCGCTGCCTTCCTGTTTCTGCAAATTACGTAAAAAAACAAATCTAGATTTTAATTGTCTCATAAAGACGTTTTTCAGTTGAGTTTTCCTTCCTGGAAAAACAAAACTGAAATCTTGAAGTCTGAGCGGCTGAGCTGTGGATGTGTTGATCTTCAGGATGTAGCAGGATGATCGGCCTCTCAAAACGCCGCCGCTCGGTTCCGCCGTTCCTCTGTTCCGCCAGCAGCTTCTCTGCCTGCCGTTCTGGATCCTTCTCTGTCAGAACCAGCTCCCCTCCAGTCCTGGACGCCGGTCCAGGCGGAGCTGTCCTCAGACCCTCGCCGTCCTCCGTCTCGGCGCCGCTCGCCGTGACGCATGGTTACCGGCTGCTGCTCCCGCTCTGCGATGGCGGCTCTCCTCTTGGTCCAGATGCCGATGGAGCCCGTTGATTGGTTGATCACAGCTGTTGTCTCCTGTCTCCTGACTGCAGCTCTGCCGCCGCCGCCGCCGCTCACTCATTACCTGCTCAGGTCGGGTTTTTATGGAGCGGCCGACAGTTGGTAGCAGCAGTTTGGACGACACTCGCTGAAATATGTGAAGATTCAACATTAGAAGTGGAGGGTGAGACATAACTCAAGGCTGACTCACTCTTCTTTAAAGGCAGTTTACATAACGGAACACGATTTTCCCACAGTCCTCAGCGCAGGCTGCACAGGACACACCGAGTTCTGGCTTCTTTAGTTTGGACAAAATTAATTGAAGGTTTCTCATTCGACACAATAATTAAAAAAAACAAAAGAAAATTTCAGAACCGACTTGCTTCCTGCTGCGTCTCACTGCGCTGTCAGTCTCTTCAAAATAAAACTACATTGGTACAAAACTCTGACTGAGCCTGAAAAGATTCACAAAAAACAAAACAAAACAACATAAAACAGCAAACAGAGTCTCTAACAGGGATTAATTCTGTGTGGAGCTTTAATCTGACGACACACACCGGCGCCGTGAGCTTTCACAACTCGCCGTTCGACCAGCAGGTGTGACTGTAGCCTGGCGGCTGTGAGCAGCTTCAGCAGCAGGAACGTCCATCAGACCGTCACACGTCGCGCTGCAGCCACCGGAGGAAACAGCCGGTCCAAATGGGCCTGTTGCTCTCAGGAAGGTCAGAACTTCCTCAGAGGCGCTCTGTGGTTCCAGCCCCAAACTGTGGCGTTATCGCAGGGATGACTCTGAAAACAGGCGCCCTCTGGTGGTGTTTCCTGTCAACAACGTGTCGTTTTCCATCCGGTTACATGAGCTTAGAAACACTTGAACGTCCTCACGGGATTTCAGTAAAATGTGGTGAATCTTGTTGCTGCTGCAGGTGGAAGCGTCGCTGTGGTGCTGAAGAGCAGCAGTTTGACTCAACGTGGGAAACCATGGAAACCAGAGAGAAGAGCCGGAGTGTGGACGGTCAGCACCACGGACAGCAGCAGCAGGACAGCCGGACCTCCTCTCTCCTCTTCAGCACCACGGACAGCAGCAGCAGGACAGCCGGACCTCCTCTCTCCTCTTCAGCATCAACATTTGCGATGGACGCAGCAAATAGGTTGTCATTGTAGTGGTCGGGAGCAGTTCCACATCCAGCGTTCACTCGCGTGCGTCACCGACTGGAGCGGCGCGCTCAGCAGCGTCCGGGATAAAATACGCGTCCCAACTATTTTTTGCCGCGTCCGCACACGAGCGCGTCAAGCCCCGCTGTTCGGATAGCTCCAAACAGGAAAGACAACTGAAACAACTTCCGTGTTTTCAAAATTAAATAATTAGAAACGTCTCCATTTTTGGTCATTGTCAGAGACGTTCACTGAAGTATCTTTGTATAATCTTTAGTACTTATATTGTGCCAGGATACAAGATATGGTTAGTCATGTAGTTATACACCTATTTGTAACAATATTGTTTTATATATGCATTTGAAATAAAGCTCATTACAAATATCCAAAAAACTGAAAATGTGCATATTTCGATATTTGAATACATTTGTGGAGTCAACAAAATAGCATATGGTTTGTTTTCCATGGTAATGTTTGTCCTCTTAATGCAGTACGTTCGTGTGCTCATTTTATTGTGAAAGGGTAATGGAGTTAACGCGGGACCTTGAACATCTCGCGCATGCGCTTCACAATGTTTTTGGAGCTCTGTGACGGAGCGGAGCGCAGGAGAACGTGCAGTGGGCGTTGACATGCGCACACACAAACGGACGTGAACGCACAGCAGCGCACCGCAGGTGGGATCAGTGCTGTGGGATCAGGGGGTCAGACCAGACCAGAGCAGAGCTGAAGGACATCTTTCCTCTTCAGCATGAACTCAGACTGACTCCGACCAACATGGACGTCGTTCCATTCTGGCAAAAATTAAATGACCGATTAATAGACCGATTTTACAAAAAAGAACAAAAGAAAACTTCCCTGTGTGAGCGACGCGGTGCAGACCCCCCATCAGGACCCATCAGGACCCATCAGGACCCATCAGGACCCAACAGGCTCTGAGGAGGGCCGGGTGGGGGTGGGCGTCGCCGAACCCCTCCTCCCGCTTCACTTCCTCCTTTCAGACACTTCCTCTCACTGTCCTCCATCTTTTGGCGTGTTTTAGTTTCCGCTCTCGACAGTGTGTTTCTGTTGGATAAATGTGGATTTGAATTGAATTCATGGCAGAAAGCAGCTGAGCAGCAGCATGAACCGAGTCCAGGGAGCTGAAATCATTCTGCCACTCAGCAGCAGTGGAGTGGAGGAGCGGCAGCAGTGAAGCAGGGCTTCAGGAAACACTGGTCTGCATGCAAAGCTGGAAGCAGCCGGTGTTTAGTAGGAGTTAATCTGACAGCCTCCACACAATGTGCTCCTGCATCTGTAGTCCAGGACGCTCTGAATCCTGATGAGAAGGTTTCTGACGGCACAGCAGCTCCTCTCCTCTTCTTCACCTGCAGCAGCAGCTCCGTTTGGCTCCACCGTCACTTTCCATGAATATTCCTGACGGCAGATGAGTGTCTCTAATCAGCAACCGGCTGAGACAGAAGCTGTGACTGTGATTCATCCCCTCACCCACCTTCAGGAGGAAGAGGAGCTCCAGACAGCTCAGTCCATGTGGAACACTGAGTGATGAAGAGTGAATGTCCTCCTGCTGGGTGCTGTGTGGGAGTCTGCCTTATCCGACGGAACCGGCGCCGCTGGTCGGGGGGATTCTCATGAATATTGCTGAAAAGGAAGCTACAGCTCAGCGCTGAACAATAACAGATTCATCAGCGATGAAAACATGAACACAGGCAGCAGCGGGGCTGGAGCTGGACTCCAGACCAGGAGGAGGAACGTAGAGCAGCAGCTGAGGCCCCCGGCCTGCAGACGCCCCCTGGTGGCCAGTCACTGCAGAGCAGGGTCAGCAAGAGGTCAGCAAGAGGTCATCCTTTGGGTCAGCATGATGTTGACATGAGGTCATTATGATGTCATCGTGAGGTCAGCATGATATTGACATGATGTCAGTGTAGTACCGTATTGGCCTGAATATAAGACGATATTTTTTTCCAGAAATGGTATTCTCAAAAATGTCGTCGTTCTATAATGGAGGACTGGATGGAGGACTGGATGGAGGACTGGATGGAGGACTGGATGGAGGACTGGATGGAGGACTGGATGGAGCCAGAGTCCCGGGGAGCTGTCCTGCCTCTGCTTCATGCAGTGGCTCCGCCCCCCGTTAGGGGGAGCTAGTGAGCTGGACAGAGTGTCAGCCTGCAGCAGTGAGAGAAGAAGACTGAGCAGTGTGGCTGCTGGGGGTTTTTCTAAGGTTCATTTCAAACAGCATCAAGAATACCTCCCTGTAAGTACTCGAGTATACTTAGCTGATGTTCAGGATAGAGGTGAAAATTACACTTGTGAGTTTGTCAGTTTGTTTTGACGTTTCAATGCAGATGCTAATTCTGTTAGCATGTCAATGGCGTTTCCATTAATAGTTAGCATTGAGCTAGCGGCTCTGATTTTAAATGCTGACTGGTTTAGTTTCTGGACAGTGATGTATGTTGTGGTACATCTTGTGTTTATGTTCACTTCTGTGTTTATCTGGTTTGTTTCAGTTTTACAGCCTTCAGGAGAAAGTAATAAAAGCTCAGAGCAGCTGAAACCTGCTGCTCTCTCTCTGAAGAACTGTTCTCTACAGGCCAGACTGAACCCAGCATCCAGGAGGCTGAATTATTAATGTTCATGAATAGGGCTGGGTCCCGCTATGTATTTTTCAGGTACAAGTACTTTTTCGATACCGCACGTACGGTACCGGTTCCTGAACGGTACTTTTTCGGTACCTGCCTTCACGGCGCACAGACGACGCCATGACTGCATTTGCACTTCATGCCACTAGGTGTGCTGTTTGCATGTTCAACCTTATTTTACACAGACACCACAGAGGAAGACGGGCTGCAGGCTCTCTGAGGCTGTGTTCGAAACCGCATACTTACGTACTACTCATACTAACTTATTGAGTATGCAGTGTGTTTACACTGGCAGTATGCGATTTTGAGTATGCGAGAAGTTCCCGGATGCATACTGCATTTGCCAGAAATGTTGAGTATACATCGTGTGTTCACTACTCATACTGAAATTGCCCAAGATGCAACGCGACGGACATTTGAATAAACTTTATTCAGTTCACAATGACCGTTTCTTCATGATGTACATTTAGCAAGCTGAGTATGGTTCTAGATTTAATCTTCCCTCCATTGTTTGTGCTCGTAGGTATGTTATGTTACGAGATTTTTGATTGGATTGACAATGATTAAAAATAGTAAAAAAAAAAAAACAACAAAAAAAAAACCTTACATCTGAGAACAAGTCCATGCTGAAAGCGACCATGATGTACCGAAGACGGCGAGCCGATCTTTGTTGAAGAGCCGAAAAAACTCTCCGTCGGTAAAGCATCATAATTGGCATAGTAAGTCGTCCGTTAACGGGACACCGGTCCAAACGGCGATGTTAAGCGAGATATATTGCTGAAAGGTTGCCTTCTTGTTTTCAAAGTAAAAGCACAGATTTATCACTGAGGTTTTTTGCATGAGAAAGGGAAAGGGGTGGCTTATTTTGGTGAAAATAACCGGAAGTGCGTTGCTCACTGCGGCTGGCTTGAATTTCGCCGAATTCGTCCGAACAAAATCCTAAACGGCTGGTATTCGGTCAAATAAACGACACACTCGGACTGTAAACCACCACTTTGTCGCCTAATTTTAAAAAAAATCTCGATGAAGTTATACATTTGACGAGTTTAGAGCTAAAGTGAAATCAGCTTTAGCAGATCGATTTCTGCTCTTGGAAGAAGTGCAATGCATTGTGGGTTACTATGTAGTATGCTGTAGTGTAAACGCTTCGCATACTGTTTGATGGACTGAGTAAGCAGGATGCAGGATGGATAGTATGAGTATGTAAGGATGTAGTAGACAGTATGCGGTTTCGAACACAGCCAGAGGCTCTCTGCATGCTGTTACAGAGTGTTCACGGCAAGACGTGGTGACATGTTCAATGATCGTTTTTTCAGTAAAAGAGAAGAACTGAACGATCGTTTCCGCGCATGTTTATTGACCGCGCAGCCACTTTAAGAACCGAAACCGAACGCGCGTCTCTTGTTCAGTACCAGTATATACCAAAGTTTTTCGGTCGGTACCACTGAGGTACCGTTAAACTGTATCCAGCCCTATTCATAAAGTTGAATAGATTCATGAAATTGAATTTGATGCTTATAAAGTTATTTACATCATTAAAGGGCAACTCCGGTTATTTGACACCTGGACCTTATTAAAGGTGTGTGTCATGCTCATATACTCACTCAGACAAACATGGTGCAGCTCGGAATCCTTCAGAAGTTATTTAGATCCAGCGGGTCCACGGCAAGGGAGCGTCAGCGCGGGACATCATCTCTGCAAAATCGCTCATTTCGACTTTATTTTTTCATCCATCGCCAGTGTTATCATGAAGTCAGCTCATCTTCATGATTGATTAATTTGTAAGCTGTGATTAATCGGATTAAAAATTGTAATCATTTGACAGCCCGACTTAAATCCCGTGAAATGTTTTCTCTGTTGTGAGTTTTTGAGTTTAAATCATTGTACAATAAAAAGTTGTCTTATGAATAACCTTATTGTCTTCAACTTATTTTTATTTTCCCAAAATGATTTTTGAAAAATCGGAGTCGTCTTATAATCAGAGTCGTCTTATATTCGGGCCAATACGGTAATTTGATTTTTCTAAAGGAGTCTATTTGGTTTACTGAGATGTTAAAAGAATTAATAATGATACACTGATGTGTGTGTGTGTGTTTTTTTTTTTTTTTGGTTTCATTATAGGACTAAGACAGATAAGAACAACATTATTTCATGAGTTTTGTTGAAATGTGGATTTTGCATTGCGTTAAAAGAAGTGAAAATGTTAAGAAGGTTATAGTTTTGTTCGGGGCTGAATCTATTTAGTATTTAGTTACGTGTGTGATGTTTGATGAGGGGGGGGTTTAGACCGGGAGTGTTACTGGTCCATGAGAACCGTGTGGAGTCAGCGCCTCTGGGCGTCTCCTGCTGCAGCACGTGGAGACCTGTGAAGGACGGCAACAGGCCAAAGTGAGCAGAGTCCGGTTCCCTGATGGCCTGGACCGTGACTCCTGGCTTCCTGCGAGCTGCTGAGGAGTTCAGCCACAAACCGCACCGAGAGGAAGTCAGCTGGGCTAAGCTAGCCGGATGCTAACGCCACTACGACGGGCTGGTCGCCTCGTTCTGCCGAGCAGAGCTGAGAGACGTGTGGCTGGCTGAGAGCCTGGACTCACCTGGTGGAGGAGCAGGGACTCACCTGGTGGAGGACCAGGGAGGAGGGACTCACCTGGTGGAGGACCAGGGAGGAGGGACTCACCTGGTGGAGGAGCAGGGACTCACCTGGTGGAGGAGCAGGGAGGAGGGACTCACCTGGTGGAGGACCAGGGAGTCACCTGATGGAGGAGCAGGGAGGAGGGACTCACCTGGTGGAGGAGCAGGGACTCACCTGGTGGAGGACCAGGGAGGAGGGACTCACCTGCGGCGTTGCTCCGTTCCACCCAGGAGGAGGTTTTCCCGACAGACTGGTAGGATCAGGCTTCCCACACTCTCCTCTGGATCTGAGCTCCAACGCGCCGTCATTTATTTGAGCAAGTGCCAATAACCCTGAGAGGGCATTTTAAAAAACGAAACCGAACTTGATGAAACATGGATTTAATTCTGTGCTGCAATATTTTGTTTTAAACTCAACATTTTGTGTTGATTTGAACGTTACTTTAATACAAAGAGTCTGAAGCCTGAAACTGCTTCACTGCAGGTTTTCATTTCTTCATACAAGCAGGATTACCTGAGTTATTTAGATCTATTTACTCATTTTAAATTCTGGGAGAACTTTTTGTTTGAACTTTTGTGGGAATCATATCGGCTCCTCGACACAGTTTTCTACATCGGAATGTCTCTTTTACCAGAGTGTTTATGTGGGGAGGAAGTCACGTGCACGCATTGATAAATTACTTCCTTATTATAACGAGCTGGATGGCATAAGGGTTACATCAGCATGAGGTCACCATGATGTCATCATGATGTCATCATCATGTCTGTGTCTGAGTCCTGCTGATGGAGCCTTGAACGTCTCTCAGCCTTGGAAACGAGCCGCTTGCAGCAGAAGTGGATCTGTTCTGTTTGTTCTTCAGAAAACCTGAATCAAAGCCCAACCCTTCAGCTCCACAGTAAATCGATGAAGAACGTGTACAGCGAGCGCCGCACGAGGATCTTTATGAACAAATTTACCAGAAATCCAGAAAGTCTGACTTTCATTCACTCCTCAAAGAAGTTTTCCTAAACATCCTCCAGCAGATATCAATGAAAAACCTCCAGGTTGCTTTTAAACCAAGGAAGAAGAGAACCAGCACTTTCAGTGGAGGACAAACTGAAGTTAAATGTAACATTTAGTTCTGAACACACACTTTTAAAGTGTGTGCTATAAACCCCCCAGAGGCCCGGTGCTGGATTGCTGTGGAGGTTCTTTTCTGGGTTCTGCTCCATTAAGTCACCCGGACCCTGAAATCCCGCCGTCCCAGTCTGGGACTCCTTCAGAGCGGATCCTGAAGGAATTCATGAGGAGAACTGCTGTTCTCCCTGTGGAAGCTGGAGAACCCGGCTGAGCCGCTCCCGGCTCCCAGGGTCTCTGTGGTGCTGCTGATCCGCCTCCCTCCGCCGGCTGCATTTCAGCAGGATGCAGTGAGAGTGATTCTGACGAGCCGCCGTCCGGGACCGCGAACGCCTCGCGTTGCGTTTGGGTTCTGAAACTGAGCAGGACAGCACAGCGTCGCAGCAGCTGAGCGCCGAAGCCGCCGTTCTAAAGGAGACCGACAGAGAACCTCTTCCAGGGTTCTGACTCTGCTGGCAGCGAACCTGGTTACTGGACCAGGAGCTGACCTGGTTACTGGACGGGACAGTTGTGGTCCTGGTCCTGGTCCTGGTCCAGGTCCAGAGTCTCCTGGGACGATACACTCTAAACATTATGAACAGAGAACTGGGTCGGTGTTCTCTGTTGTTACTGAGCTGAAGGTGTGTTTTAATGACGGCTGGATGTTTGAGTCCGATCTGGTCAGAGAGCTCAGGAACAGACTGGATGTGAGGAAGACGCCGCTTCTCCTCTCCTGATGGAGCTTTCAGGGAGAGTGAAGTGGAAAACGAGTCCATGAAGGGTTCAATCCCAAAACCAAGCAGCAGATCAAAAAAAAGAAAAAGCCCTCTCCCCGGGTCAGAAGTGAGGGACGCTCAGGACAGAAAGTTTGCTCTGCTTTTCTGAAGCTGCTTACATCCAGACGGCAGAAACTCATCAGTCCTCAGAACTCATTTCATCGTTCTGGAGGAAAACGTCCTGAAATGCAAACTGGAAAAGAGTTTCTGCTGGAATGAGTTCCGTCTGGTTCCTCTGCAGAAACGCCGTTATTTCTAAACAGCAGGATTCTTTTACTTCATCTGCTTCCAGAGTCTGTAATGAAACGGACATTAAAGAGCCCGAAGACAAAGGAATCAATAAAGCTTTTAATAGACGGAGGAAGAGAAGCACCGGAGAGTTTCATAAACCAGAACCAGCTCCGTTCAGCTGATATTAAACCACTTCAGCCCTTACCTCCAACATAAAGTGAAAATTATGAAAAAAAAATTTCTATTTTTCCCATGGAAGGTCTTACCAAAGCCTCACCTCCAAAATAAAGTGAAAATTATCACACTTGTTTCCTTTTTCAATTTTCACTCATGGATGGTCTTACCAAAGTGAAATATATATATATATATATATATACATACATACATATATATATATATATATGTATGTATATATATATATATATCTATATATGTATGTATGTATATATACACATCAATTTCTACTCTTGGATGGTCTTACTACAGCGTTACCTCCAAAATAAAGTGAAAATTATCAAAAAAATTTATTTTTTCAGTTTTTTTCTAATGGATGATCTTACTATAGCCTTGCCTCCAAAATAAAGTGAAAAATGATCAGTCTTTTTTTTTTTTCAATTTTCACTCATGGATGGTCTTACTGTAGCCTTACCGCCAAAACAAAGTAAAATATATTTTAAAAAAGTTTCATTTTTTTTCGTGGATGGTCTTACTGTAGCCTTACCGCCAAAACAAAGTGAATAGTATAAAAAAAAAAAAAATCAATCTTCACTCATGGATGGTCTTACCAAAGCCTCACTTCCAAATTGTTTTTACCAATCAATGTAAAGCCTGAAGCCTCTGAGGCAGCTGCTGTTGTGATTCTGGGCAATACAAAAATACATTGATTGATTGATTGAAAATAATGTCACAATGATCAAACTTTTTTTGTTTTCGATTTTTTACTTGTGGAAGGTCTTACCTTACCTCCGAAATAAAGTGAAAATGGTCAAACTTTTTTTTTTTTTTTAATTTTCACTCATGGATGGACTTGTCTCCAAAATAAAGTGAACATTATCAAACCTTTTTTTATTTTCACTCATGGATGGTCTTACTTCAGCCTCACCTCCAAAATAAAGTGAAAATGATCAAACTTTTTTTTTCATTTTTTCACTCACTGATGGTGTTACTGTAGCTGTACATCTTGAATGAAGTGGAAATTAAAAAAAAAAAAAAATATATATATATATATACTAAAATTTTCACTGGACGGTCTTACTGCAGCCTTACCACCAAATTTCAGTCAAAATTGTAAAAAACTTTTTTTTTTTCAAATTTTCCCTCATCGATGGTCTTACTGCAGACTGACCTTACTGATGATGTGCCTCCCGCTGGGTTGCACAGCGGCGCCCCCTACTGAACCCTCTCACTGAACAATCCGTGTTACTCCTGCAAGTATCGATATGCTGCGTCTCAAGAACCCTAAAAGATCAAGAAAGTATTCACAAGACCCAACTTCATATTCAACTTCAAAACATTTGAGGCTTAAAACCAACGCATTTCCAGTTATTCAGGAAAACACATTTTTGGGCGGACAGCCTTGATCTTGGCGTGGCCGGCGTTGTTTCCGGACTGGGTGGAGCCACGTACGGAACGTCCTGCTGGAACCGGAGACTGAGCGACTTCATGATCAACTCCTGAAGGAATAAAGACGAAAACCCTCCGTCTGGAGCCGAAGCCGTGTTTCTTTATTAGGTCCAACTCGTGTGTGTGTGTGTGTGTGTGTGAGACACGCTGTATGGGTGTTCGGATCGGCGTCACAAACCTGCCGAACTCGCCGCCGTTCGCCAACAACACGCCTGACCGTCGCTTCAGAGGGTGGAGGAGCTGCAGTCGCTCCGCAGTGGGCGGAGTCAGCCACGCCCCTCTCGCCCCTCACACACACGTTGACAGATATAAGACTCTTCACACACATTTAGAAAATAGAAAGCTGTTCTCCATCTGCCACGACTTTCATCAAACTCACAATAGATTTTTTTTTCTTTGTACAGTTGTGACGAGGAACTGAAGGAGTCTCCAGAACCAAACACTTAAAGCTGAATGAACGGATGAATGAATGAATGGAAACATGAAGCGTCCTCTTCCAGTCAATGTGACGGACGGCGGTTTGAGTCTGAACTCTTCACAGCAGCAACTGAAAAACACGACGACAGTCAGACTCGCGGTGAAGAGGCCGGATCGGGACGGAACGGATCCCTGATCCCTGATCCCAGACAGACCCTGATCCGAGGAGAGGAGCGGCGAGAAAACCCCTAAAACCCCTCCCCCGCCGCACAGGAACGTCCACATGGAATAGATTTCTTCAACATTGAGGAATGTTCAAAGGCAAAAACAAAACTGAAGAAGAAAAAATCTCTTTTATACATTTTGGGGGATTTTTCCTGCTTTTCCCTCCACAGTGTCCTTTCACTGTTTAATCTCCTGAAGTGATTGGCTGTGTGTGTGTGTGTGTGTGTGTGTGTGTGTGTGTGTGTGTGTGTGTGTAGCAGGAAATGGCGTGTGCTTCTTGGTTTGGCGGCCCCTCCTCCCGGAAGGCTGCAGCGCCGAGTCATGATTCACCGAAAGAGATTTTCAGGCGTGGCTGTGGTGACGGGGTGAGGGGCGGCGCCCCCCCAGCTCCAGTCTGCAGGCCCCGCCCTCCTACGGCAGCCGGCCGAGGCCCACCGGGACCAGGAGGAGGAGGAGGAAGGAGGGCCGGGCCGGCGGGACGCCGCCGTCCGAAAGACCCGGAGAGGACGGAGTGGAGTCTCCCTCACCGCCCCACAGTCTGTCGTTCTCATTGGTCTGGAAGAACACACACACACACACACACACACACACACACACACAGACAGACACACACACACAGACAGACACACACACACACACACACGCTGGTTAGACGTGTTTCACCGCAGACTGGGTCAGGTTTGGCCCGTGAGGCGTTCAGGGACTGGTCAGCCAGCTTGGATTTCACAGCGCGACACGTTTCCTTCCTCACCAGCTCTTCCTCCCAGTCAGACCCTCCAGCTCTCCAGATGTGCAGAGAGAGAACATGCAATCTCCACACAGACGGATCGCTGCCGGAGGCTTCCTCCTCTGCAGGGAGAGGTCAGAGCTCCAAGACGGGCCAGGAGGGTCCTGCTGGTCTGGGGTCGGGTCCTGCTGGTCTGGGGTCAGATCCTGCTGGTCTGGGGTCGGATCCTGCTGGTCTGGGGTCTGGTCCTGCTGGTCTGGGGTCAGATCCTGCTGGTCTGGGGTCGGGTCCTGCTGGTCTGGGGTCAGATCCTGCTGGTCTGGGGTCGGGTCCTGCTGGTCTGGGGTCGGGTCCTGCTGGTCTGGGGTCGGGTCCTGCTGGTCTGGGGTCAGATTCTGCTGGTCTGGGGTCGGATCCTGCTAGTCTGGGGTCAGATCCTGCTGGTCTGGGGTCAGATCCTGCTAGTCTGGGGTCTGGTCCTGCTGGTCTGGGGTCAGATCCTGCTGGTCTGGGGTCTGGTCCTGCTGGTCTGGGGTCAGATCCTGCTAGTCTGGGGTCTGGTCCTGCTGGTCTGGGGTCGGATCCTGCTGGTCTGGGGTCGGGTCCTGCTGGTCTGGGGTCGGGTCCGGGTCCTGCTGGTCTGGGGTCGGATCCTGCTGGTCTGCGGTCTGGTCCTGCTGGTCTGGGGTCTGGTCCTGCTGGTCTGGGATCGGATCCTGCTGGTCTGGGGTCGGGTCCTGCTGGTCTGGGGTCGGGTCCTGCTGGTCTGGGGTCTGGTCCTGCTGGTCTGGGGTCGGATCCTGCTGGTCTGGGGTCGGGTCCTGCTGGTCTGGGGTCGGGTCCTGCTGGTCTGGGGTCAGATCCTGCTGGTCTGGGGTCGGATCCTGCTGGTCTGGGGTCGGGTCCTGCTGGTCTGGGGTCAGATCCTGCTGGTCTGGGGTCAGATCCTGCTGGTCTGGGGTCAGATCCTGCTGGTCTGGGGTCGGGTCCTGCTGGTCTGGGGTCGGGTCCTGCTGGTCTGGGGTCGGATCCTGCTGGTCTGGGGTCTGGTCCTGCTGGTCTGGGATCGGATCCTGCTGGTCTGGGGTCGGGTCCTGCTGGTCTGGGGTCTGGTCCTGCTGGTCTGGGATCGGATCCTGCTGGTCTGGGGTCGGGTCCTGCTGGTCTGGGGTCTGGTCCTGCTGGTCTGGGGTCGGATCCTGCTGGTCTGGGGTCGGATCCTGCTGGTCTGGGGTCAGATCCTGCTGGTCTGGGGTCTGGTCCTGCTGGTCTGGGGTCGGGTCCTGCTGGTCTGGGGTCGGGTCCTGCTGGTCTGGGGTCGGGTCCTGCTGGTCTGGGGAGCTGACCCCAGACCAGCAGGACGTCTCAGCAGATCAGTAAGCAGGGCGAGCCGCTCGCAGACCTGGAGGCTAAAAATAAAGTAAGAAGCTGAGATTTGGGTTTCTGGCTCCGCTCTGCAGCCCCTGAGGAGTCGAGTCAGTGGCCTCGTTCTACATTCAGCCTGTGAGCTTTATTCATGACTGCTGGCAGATTCTCCAGGAAGTTATCTGCTGAGTGGGAGCTTCAGAAAGTACCAGAAGAACTAAATAAATCAGAGTTTTAAGAAATTTACTTAACATCATTAATGTTTTAACATCTCAGACAAAAATAAGCTTCAAAATAAAAAAAAATCTTTGTTTGGGATAAATTAATGACACACGACCCATTCTCTCTGCTCAGGGGAGGAAGATGCTCGATAATCTGGATGTTTGATCTTGTTCAGAGAGCAGATCTTGAACGGGTTCCTAATGATCCAGCAGAACAGAACGGTTCCTGAGGCGTCGACCAATCAGCTCTCATCAAACAGTGAGGAGTGAATTTAGAGTCCTCTCTCTCTCTCTCACCTGAGTGGGTATCTGTGCTCGCAGGATGCTCTGCTCCGTTTCCATGGAGACGCCCGGGCCGGTGGTTGCCAGGTTGGGACTCAGGCTGTCTGCTGCTGGACTTGGAATTCCAGGCTGGCCGGTTTTCACATCAGATCCGTTCCCGAAAGCCAAGATGGCGTTTTCTGGAGGACAGGAGGCCCAGAGGAGAGTTTCGCTCTGTTCACATATTTTCTTCACGTCTTCTAAAGCAAACGCTGAGATCAAGACCAACACTAATATTACCAACACCTGATCCGTCACTGATGATGCCGATAATACTAATACTGAACTGAATACCAGCGCTAACATTACCTCCAGCACCAGTCGTTAAAGAACACTCATATCAATACATGCAGTTGATTGTGATCAGTGGTTGTGTTCTTCCAGGTAACAGTGCTCTTTCTCTCGGCCCGAATCGAAAGCAGCTGAGGCCTCCATGTTTCTTTCAGATCCACAGCAGCTCCTCTCTGTTCTGTCGCCTCTCAGACGTGGTGATGGAGATGAACTCTCACTCTGCAGATAATCCTCACAACCCAGCGCCGCTCTGAACGGCTGTAATAATGATTTAACGGTTTTATTTTAGACTCTCTTCAGAGCAGCGACTGGCCTCCAGCGTCTCCAGGCTGAACAGGAAGTTGGTGGGACTGAACGAGACTCGTCCTCCCTCAGTGTCCTCCTGCCAGCGGCTGTGATTGGTGGCTTCATAATGAGACGCTGGGGGATTGTAATCACACGGCGGTCAGCCTCACTGCGAGTCATCAGCCTGCCGAACGGACCGATCTGCAAACAGACAGCAGGCTCCCCGTTAACGCTCCTGAGCAGACGGCCGTCCGTCCTCGGCTCCAGGAACAGAGACCCTCCCTGGACGATGGCGGCTCCCTTCCCTCCATCTGAACATCCTGTTTCCGTTCTGACGGAAGAAACGACCGGCCGACGCACGGCGAGTCGCTGCTGCCGGGGACGAAGTCTGAAACGCCGCAGAAAGAAAAGGCTTCAGTCGTCTGCGGCGCCGAATCGCTGCTAACTGAAAACACAGGAGAGCTGCGAGAGCAGAGACTGGACGTCCTCTGAACTGAGGCCGAACAGAAGAACCAGAGCCTGACGGACGCTTCGGTTCCACCTGGAGGAACCTGAGAGGACCAAGCTGCTGCCGCTCAGAATGAATGAATGAATGCATGAATGAATGAAAACCCCTCAAAGTCTGGACGAAGGAGAATCTGAGGCCTTTCAGACGATTCAGCTGAGGAGCTGCAGGGTTCCACACCTGACCTCCACCCTGTTCTCCTGACCTCCACCCTGTTCTCCTGACCTCCACCCGGTTCTCCTGACCTCCACCCTGTTCTCCTGACCTCCACCCTGTTCTCCTGACCTCCACCCTGTTCTTCTGACCTCCACCCGGTTCTCCTGACCTCCACCCTGTTCTCCTGACCTCCACCCGGTTCTCCACCTTGTTCTCCATGTTCTCCGTCACTACAATACACTCAAATTCTCAAAAAGCACATGGGGTGTAATCAACACAGTCTTGCACAAAGGCAAGGTTAAACCCATAATTCCAAACTATATAACCAAAAACAAAATAGATATTTTTGAAAAAGTAAGTAAAGATTTATATAGCACCTTTCACAGACAAAGAAGCCACAAAGTGCTTCACAGCATATATAAATAAGACAACAATTAAATACACACAAATAAATAACACAAAAAAATGAGATCAAACAGGCCCAAAAAACTAAGCAAATGCTTGAGAAAACAGGAAGGTTTTAAGTTGTGTCTTAAAAGTGTCAACAGACACAGCTGAGCGGAGAGAGAGCGGGAGGTCGTTCCAGAGCCTGGGAGCACCGGCCTGGAAGGATCGGGCTCCTCTGGTCCTGAACCGGGTACGCGGCACCTTTAAGAGATTCTGGTCCGCAGACCTTAAAACCTCACAGGGGAGTCAGGCTGGAGCAGGTCGCGAATATAAGAAGGAGCTCGGTCGTGCAAGGCCCGAAAAAAAGGACATTGTAGAGGAATTTAATAATTACTTTGTGGATATAGGAAAAAATCACAGCTGGTGGAAAAATACAAAATAATGAACGTAGCATCTTTCTTGAGCCTGTACAAGCAAGTGAAATATTCAGTATTGTTCGCAAATTTCCAAATAAAAAATTCCAATGACTACACAGACATGAACATGTCACTGATAAAACAAATAACATATGTTGTGATAGAACCCTTTGAATGCATCTGTAACTTGTCATTTACCACAGGAACATTTCCAGAGTATGAAAATAGCCAAAGTAATTCCACTTTTCAAAAAAGGAAATAAAAATGATGTCTCCAATTACAGACCCATATCGTTACTTCCTCAGCTCTCTAAAGTGTTAGAAAAATAATTTGTGATCAGATTAAATAAATTTACTGATAGACAAAATTTTAAGTAACAATCAATATGGATTTCAGACTAATCACTCAACCGCCACAGCAATTATGGAACTGGCAGAAGAAATTACAAATGCAATGGACAAGAACCGTGTTTTAGTAAGTGTCTTCGTGGATCTTCAAAAAGCATTTGATACTCTAGATCATGACATATTACTGCATAAATTACAGAAGTACGGTATAAGAGGTGTCGCTCATAAATAGGTCAAAAGTTACCTAAAAGATAGAAAACAATTTGTTCAAATTAATAACATAAAATCTAAAAATCGTTACGTAACTTGTGGGGTTCCTCAAGGATCCGTCCTTGGACCAATACTTTTTCTTCTCTATATGAACGACATTGAAACTGTTTCCGACTTATTGAAATGCATCTTGTTTGTGGACGATACCACGTTGTACTATGCTGGTGACAATATAAATGAAGTATTACAAATTGTGGAAAAAGATTTTGAGAATGTTATAAAATGGTTCAACGCTAACAAATTATCTCTGAATATCAGTAAAACCAAATATATTATTTTTAGTTTGCAGAAGGAAAGATGTCGACACAACACTGACAGTGGAAGTTATAGAGATTGAAAGAACAAAAGAAATTAGGTACGTCGGTGTGTTGCTGGATGAACAACTAACATGGAAATCCCATACAGAGCACGTTAAAACTAAGATCTCTCAAACCATCGCCGTTAAGTATAAATTGAAAGAGTCACTTCACAAGAATTCTTTGTTTCCGTTTTACAATTCAATGATCATACCATATCAGACCTACGGTGTTGAAGTCTGGGGAAATGCTTGTCAGACCTACATTGAACCACTCTTCCTTTTACAGAAACGAGTGATTTGTGTGGTGAATGGAAGTGGTTACAGAGACCACACGAATCCAGTATTTATAAACTCAAAATCCTTAAAACTCAAGGAATTGGTAGAACTAAACCTTAAGCTCACCGGAAAATATTACCATATAACTTACAGAATAGATTTGCAAAGCGAGACAGTCAATATCGATTAAGAGGAACTGAAGTTTTCAAAGTACCGGAGGCAAGAACCAAACTGAAGGAAAGAAGCACCACAACACAGATTTTACAGAGAAATGAAGAGGTCTCAGTCCGGTCACATCTTCAGTTATTGGGAGGGAACGACTCTGCCGGAAAGTATGGTGAAAAATTATAATGATCTTTTTTTTTTTTTTTTTTGGGAAATATTTTGTGAAATGGTCGTTTTTTTGTATTTTCTTTTTGTGAAATGGTTGCATTTGATTTTGTAAATGTTTTGTGAAATGTTACTGGTTAACAAATCTTGACAAACTGACATTTATTTTCTATTTAGACCGTCGTGAGACAGGTTAGTTTTACCCTACTGGTGATGTGTTGTTGCAATAGTAATCCTGCTCCACTATTTTCCATTTATTTCTACTGCTTTTATTGCTCAGGAGGCTGAACTCCTAAACGTGGGCCGTTCAATGGATGAGCTTATGAATTTGTTTGATGTTACCTGCACTGGGATCCTTGATCTTGTTGCTCCCTTAAAAGCCAGACGGCCAAAGCCGGCCGGGGAACCCTGGCTTAATGTCACTACTCGTGCACTCCGACGCAACTGCCGTCAAGCTGAGAGAAAGTGGAAAAAAGACAGGCTGCACATTTCCTTGGAAATGCTCAGGAACTGTCTTTCGGAATATCAGCGAGCTGTTAAAGCTGCAAAGTCGGAATACATGTGTAATCTTATTTCCAACAATAGTCACAGGCCACAGGTCCTATTTAATGTTTTGAATAGGCTGGTCAACCCTGTTGCTTCTAATGGTATCGTTCCAAGCACCACGCTGTGTGAAAAGTTTTGCTCCTTTTTTACTGAAAAAATTGTAAATATCAGGTCTCAATGTGCTGCTGCCGGTTCTGGTTTAGATACTGGGTGTTCCCTTGATTCTGTGGCTCTCAGTCTTTTTGAGCCTGTGTTTTTGTCGGAACTCTCTCAAGTGGTCCAAAGCCTAAAACCATCTGACTGTCCACTTGACAGTCTCCCCCCAAAACTTTTAAAATCTGTTTTTGATGTGATCGGACCCTTCATCCTGAAGCTGATAAATACCTCATTGAGCTCAGGCTGTGTTCCTGACGGTTTTAAACATGCTGTCGTTCAGCCTCTCCTAAAAAAGCACAGCTTGGATCCTTCAGTGTTGTCTAACTACAGGCCAATCTCGAAGTTGCCCTTTCTGTCGAAGGTTTTAGAAAAAACTGTACTTTCTCAGCTGCAGTGTCACTTGAATTTAAACAAAATTGCAGAAAAATTTCAATCTGGTTTTAAATCATGCCACAGCACAGAAACGGCATTGATAAAAATTTTTAATGATCTGCTTTTAACAATGGACTCTGGTCAGCCAGCTGTCCTGGTGCTTTTAGATCTCACTGCAGCCTTTGATACCGTGGACCACGAGATTTTATTACTGCGGCTGGAATCATGTGTTGGAATAAAAGGCACTGCTTTGGAATGGTTCAGGTCATATCTTACTGGGAGACAGTTCTCTGTAAATGTCGGCTCTTTTTCATCAGCTAAAGCTAGGCTTACGTGTGGAGTTCCCCAGGGCTCTATACTGGGTCCGACTCTGTTTTCTTTATATTTGTTGCCACTTGGCTCAATTTTTAGAAAACATCAAATTTCCTTTCATTGTTTCGCTGACGATATACAGATCTACATGCCACTCACATCTGAAAGTGGGTCTTTCCAGTCTCTTCAAAATTGCCTGAAGGAAGTGAAAGACTGGCTGAAATTTAATTTTCTGAACCTAAATGAGAACAAAACTGAAGTAATTGTGTTTGGTGAACCTGTTCCTGCCTTTGACCTCGGAGTTCCTCACAGTTTTTGTGTAAAGAACCTCGACGTCATCATCGACAGTTCTTTTAAACTAGAGAAGCAAATCAGTGCTGTGGTGAAAGCGAGCTTCTTCCAGCTGCGACTGATCGCCAAAGTGAAATCCTACTTGCCCTCTGACCAGTTGGAAAAATTAATTCACACATTCATTACGGCACGTCTGGATTATTGTAATTCCCTATATTATGGTCTGGACGCTTCATCCATTCGTGGCCTACAGCTGGTACAGAATGCCGCTGCTCGCCTCCTCACAGGGAGAAGGCGCTTCGATCATGTTACTCCTGCACTTCAGTCACTTCATTGGCTCCCTGTGTCTTTTAGAATTCAATTTAAAATTTTACTGCTTGTATTTAAATCTTTGAATGGTCTGGCCCCCGAATATTTGTCTGAAATGTTGTGATTGTACGCTCCTGTAAGAGCCCTGCGGTCATGTGACCAGCTGCTCTTAACCTGTCCCCGATCGAGACTGAAAACCAGAGGTGACAGGGCGTTTGCGGTCGCTGGTCCTAAACTCTGGAATGAGCTCCCTCTGAACATTCGTTCTGCTTCATCTGTTGAGTGTTTTAAGTCTTTGTTAAAATCACATTTATTTGCTCTGGCGTTCAACACAGGCTGAGCTGGACATTTTTGTAAGTTATTGTTTTTAAACTTTTGTATTTTTCTATTGTTTTTTTCTTTATGGTGTTATCAACATGTGCAGCACTTTGGGCAGAGTTTTCTGTATTTAATGTGCTATAGAAATAAACCTTGACCTTGACCTTGACCTTGACCTATTTTATGTTGATAGCAGCAGACGTAAGTCTCACTTCTTTCTGTTCCTTTTCATTTCTTTTAAAGAGTGAAATAAATAAAATTACTAATTAATAACTGGTGTCAAGTTCCTCCATGAAAGTTCAGCTTAAAGTTTTTAATCTTAAATCACAAATCAAAACAAGGTTTTAGAACTTAAATCAATTTCAACATGAATCTGAGAAATAGACAAAACCAGAAATGTCAAATCACGTCCCGACGACATTCTCACTAATCACACTTATTGATGACAGACCCTGCAGTCGGTGGAAATGTTCCAACTTAAATTATAAAGTAAATGTTCAAACACTGAAACAAAGCTTTCAGGAAAAACCAGAAAAAAACGCTCTGATACCAGTTTAGTTTTTTTTCCAAACAATACCAGCTGCATCAACTCACGTTCATGAACCTGTGAAATCAAACGGACTTGTTTTTGCACAGATTCGACGTAAAAGAACCCTGATCCTCACAGGACAGGAACTGATGGGAATAAACACCGGCGGTTAATATCGGAGTCGTTTCACTCGCTGGATCCACACTGGAGTTAAAAACAGCCGATACCTCGTACTTCCTGGACCGTCCGGTATTTAAATCACTCTTTATTTTCCTGCTGTTAGAACCGACCTGCTGTTATCAGAGAACCAGACCCGCCTGCAGGCCTTCACTCCCGCCCAGAACCCAGAGAGCAGACCGGGTCTGGACCAGCGGCTCCAGCTCCACCATCCTCTGAAGCTTCAGCTCTTCTGAACATCTGAACTCCTGCTTCGTGTCGTTCATGATTGAGCCGCAGCGACAGGTTTTCAAGGAAGGTCAGAATCAGACGGATTCTGCTGCAGGACTTCTGTCTTTCACCAAGCTGTCATTTACTCAGTGGAGCCCAAGGATGTGACACACACACACGCACACGCACACGCACACACACACACACACACACACACACACACACACACACACACACACTGTGGAAGTGAATCATATCATTATGAAATGTTAATATTTCTCTCTGAAGCGAGACAGAACAGAAGCTCTACAGGCTGAAATCTGCAAAACAAACTGACGGCGGAACGTTTTCATAAAGGACACACAGTTTATGACTCCTCACAATGAAGCCATGAAAGAGCGGAGACGCAGCTGCTGATTGGCCGCCGCCGGTCGCAGCCACTGCCCTTGATTAGCACTCCAGAAGAAAAAGCAGCAGCAGCTTTTTTTTTTTTTCACAGTGCCATGAAACAGATGCATCTGTTCCACTCCAGAGAGCAGTTAACTCCGCAGCCTCTGCATATGCCTGACATCAGCGGTCACCGGCGGTAAACGGCCGGCCCCGCCCACAGGAAATGGGAGGAAATGAGCGAGCGCAGACGGTTTGTACAGCTGCTCCGTCCACCAGCTGAGTCACAACATCCAATCACCAAACAGCGGCTCCCGCCGCCGCAGACGGCAACGACCTCCCTCAGACGGCGGCGGCTGAACGGAGTCGTATCATCTGCAAACAGTCGTGAATTTCAACAACAACACGCCGGTGGGGAAAGACCTGCTGTCTTCTGTCTTCTACGGTTTCAGGTTCAGGCTGTTTGGTCTCTGCTCGTGTTTCAGTTGTTGCAGATAAAAACCTTCCTGATCGCTTCTTCCTCCCATTTCCATCCTCATTTGAACACAATTAAGTATTAAAACAAGCTCAGTTTCTGGACTTCCTTCTGAACGGTCTGCTGAAAAACTTGAGATCTGAGCCAAAAACATGGAGCTGGAGTTCTTCCTGTGCACAGAGCTCAAACCTGGAGGAGGGTTCGATCCCCATATGAACCTTTCCTCTGTTTACGATACGTTTTCACGTAAATGTGAATCTTTCCTGGAGTGAAAATAAAAGCCTGCAAAAGAGCCTGAATCTCCTTTTTCACCTCGCAGCTTGACTTTTTGACTGACCTACTGGCTTCCTGTTGCTCTGCAGCTGAACTGGAGTGGATTTGCTGCCGTTGAGCTTCTGAAGCGACCTGACATGTGCTTTGTGTTTCATGTGTTGGAATCCAGCTGAAACTGAACGTTTGCTTCGTACATTCAGAATGTTTCCTCCGCCCAGACGGGAAACTTCACCATGTAGAAAGTGTGTGTTTGCAGCCTGGAACCTGCAGGACTTGTGTTTTTTGATCAGTTCAACCGTCTTTGATCTATTAAATCACGATTTGCTGAAAAACTGCTGAAGGTCGCTGAGCTTTGATTGTGAGTCGTTTGCTTTTTATCTTTAGAGGAACGTTTCTGACGAGCAGAACGAATTATGACAACCTGTCAGCGTCTCTTGGAAAGAAACCAAAGGAAAACATCTTTCTTAAGGGAAGAGAAGCTCGTTTCTTTGTTCTGTGTCGTGTTTCAGAAGAGACTCCGGCTCACTGGAAACTCTCCACGTCTGTCCTTCTGCCGTCTCCTCAGGACTTCTCATGCCTCACTTTGTCCCATTCTGTCCTGCCTCGTCTTGTGTCTCATCTCACCTCATCCTGTTTTGTCTTTTCACATCAGAAACTCATTTATTCCTTTCAACAGAGCGAAATTCACAATGTAGTGGAGGTTCTTAAAGCTCCGTTCTTCACAAACTGCTTCAGACCTGGAACATCATGAGCTCTCCGTCTTCACACCATCAAACCTCTCATTAAACCCACTGAAATCACACAAACCTTAAAAACCATCCTGTCTGGGAACGTCCAGGCTTTTCTCGTTTCTTTAAGCCTGATTGAGTCGATAACGATCAGATTTTCTCAAAAAAACAAAACAGGACGCCGATTCAATGAGGTGATGAACATTCTGGTAACTTCCCAACTGATCAACATCGCCTCTGAATAAACACAACAGCATCCTGGGATTGAAATTCTACTTCTGTTATTTAAATGATTGTATTTTGAGAACGACTGTGCAAAATGTACAATCTTCAATAAACTACACTAAAAGACTTTTGACTTTTCCATTAATTCACACAAAAGTATATCATGACAGTAGAAGCACATCATGATAACAATCTAATATATATAACTGCAGTACTACAGTTAAAGCGATACTTCAACATTTTGGCAAATTGGCCCATCTAGGGCAATTCGGTAGTCATTTAGAACAGCATACTTACTTTTTTTGTGAGGGCGAGCTGTTGTTTATTCAGCGGTGCGTCTGAGGAGAGCTTCACGGCGGACATAATGGAAGTGGACGGTACAGTTGCTTCACCTCGTCAAACTCATCAAATACACAATCCAACAACCCCAAAACACACTTTGGTGGACACGTTATAATCCACACATTCACTACGCTGTGAAACACCAACAAATAATATTGTAGCATTACGACATTGAAGCAAATATTGGGAACTACTTTTTCTTTTGAGATCACTACGCCCAGACGCCATGTTTAGTAAGTAGCTCCGTCTTAGCAATCTTCGTAAAAAAACGCTCAATCTCGTAATTTTGCATTAATATTTCACAGCGTAGTGAATGTGGGGATTATAACGTGTCCACCAAAGTGTGTTTCGGGGTTGTTGGATTGTGTTGGATTGATGAGTTTGACGAGGGAAGCTACTGTACCGTCCACTTCCATTATGTCCGCCGTGAATCTCTCCTCAGACGCACCGCTGAATAAACAACAGCTCGCCCTCACAAAAAAAGTAAGTATGCTGTTCTAAATGACTACCGAATTGCCCTAGATGGGCCAATTTGCCAAAATGTTGAAGTATCGCTTTAATAACGGAATAAAGCATGAATGAAAAGAGGCAGATTTCCTGGGAATAAAAGGCTCTTTTTGCAGTTTCTCTGCAGTTTGCTGATCCTTCATAAACCTTCAGGTTGACGCCTTTATGTGCATTTTGTCTGAAGCATCATTGACTTTGTGTGACTTTTTATTTATTTATTTATTTTTTAATCTAAAAGAGAAAAGCCGTCAGCTGGAGCTCTTGGATTTACCACAAGCAGAATGACTGATGACCGAATGATGGATTAATATTCGATAGGCATTCATTCTCGCTCAGCTAATGGGCTACTCGGCAGCAATTACGCTAGCATGAAAGTCACTTCAATTCAAATTTGCTCGGATGAAGACATGAACGAGAGAGAGCCATCAATGAATATCCCGGGACTGGCGGTGAGGGATGATGTGTGGTCGTATTCTCCATCTGCTCCCAGCGGAGGGAAAGGAGAGGCGGCGCTCGCTGCTGATCACTGATGGGATTTCAGCGAGCGGAGCGGAGAGCTGGGCTGTGACACACCGCCATCCCTTCCTCACAGGATCAGAACAGATCGATCCATTCTCTGGAGGGAGTTTGGCTTTGCGAACTGAACGCTGCCATAATCAATGCAACACGGAGCTTCAAGCACAACGGCCTGGAAACAGAGGGGGGTCCGCACGCCGTCCTCGTTAGCCCTGCAGCTAATTAACAATCTGCATGACGCTCAGGAAAACAAAAGCTCTGAGTCAACAGGGAGGAAGGCAGATGAGCGTCTCCAGATATCCACACCTCGCAGCAAGGCTGGACGCTAACGCTGCCGCGGGTCATTAGCGTCGGCAGGAACGGCGGAAAATGGAACTCAGGAGCTCAAAGTGTGCAGTTAGCGCCGCAGTTAGCTTTTACAGCTAGCCCCTGCAGATAGCGGTTAGCAAGGTGACCGTCTGATTATAAACCACATTCCCAGCTTCTGTCGCAGGGTCCCCGACTCCCAGCTGCTCCCCGCCCTCCCGTCAGCGCCACACCGTCCCCCCTGCTGGACTTGGCGCCTGGCGGGCCCACGTAGCCGTCCTGTGCTGCTGGTTCAGGCTGGGTCTCGCCGGTCTAGCTGGTCACCAGGTGCTGACCGGTGACAGCCTGGGCCTGGCTCTCGGGGGTCTTCCTGGTGACCCTCGTCTCTGCAGACCTGTCCGTCTTGGGAGGTTCTTCCAGGATCAGGTGCTCTGGACGGCATCGCTCTAGGCCACCCTACGGTCCAGGAACAGACTGACCCCCAGTCACCTGGAGGAGGAAGGGACACCGAGGATCTTCTGGAGTGTTTGAGCTCTCAGGGTTTTCATTAAAATGTTTTCTCAGCCACCGTCCAGTTCTTCCACTTGTGCTTGACTTCCCTACTTCCTGCTTCCTACTTCCTGCTTCCTGTTTACTGCGAGGTCATCACGTCACTCCGTACGAGGAAACGCACGGCAGAACCAACAACCCGCTCAGGTTCATATGAGGCAGGAGCGGATTATCGATCGGTGTAGGCGACCTCGTACAACCGGATCCCAAATATAATCCGCTCCGAGTGAATCGGATCCACTCAGGTGTTTATATGACTCATTTACAATCCAGGTCACCTACAGTCCCACGAGGAGGATCTTTAGACCCGCGTAAACGTGCCTAGTGTGGATTCTGTCCTGGAACGACAGACCAGGAGAGTCCAGGAGAGTCCAGGAGAGTCCAGGAGAGTCCAGGAGAGTCCACCAGTCCAGTCTGTGTTCTGCAGACCAGGAGAAGGTCCAGTAGCTCTCTGATCTCGTCTCTGTGTTGGAGTTTCAGTTTGCAGAGACCGACGGTCCATCACGTCATTCAAGGTAAAACATGAAGCACCTCATTTAGAGCCGCATCAGCGGTCTGGTCTGGTGTTTCTGAAGTCCGTGGCGGTCCAGTACTGCCCTGCAGAGATGAAGCCACACTGATATCTTCAGCATTTAAGCTGTTCTCAGAGTAATGTTTCCTTCTCTTCAGGCGGGGGCTGGAGGGGTTTCCCGGGGGGCCGACCTACAGAGCACACGGCTCGTTCTGAAGACTCTCTGGTGAGCCACTCTTCTTCTCTTCTTCCACGGCCAATTTAACTCCCAGGAAAAAGAAAAAGTGGAATAATTGTGGAAATAAATGAGCTTCCCCTCCATCTGTGCTCTCACGTTTCCCGACTGGCTGAGCTTTCTGGAGCTGCTGCCGCTCTGCAGAGTGATGTGTCCATTACCGAGACCAGGGGTTCCAACGGGCCGACGGCTGTTTTCAAAACCGGAGGTTTCTCCTCCTCCGCTCCACGGTTCCCCGTCCTCCGTCGGCAAACAACTGTCTTCTTCCCTGCCGCCGTCCTCTCTGTCCGCCTCATTAGCTCGGAGGCAGGGAACCAAATTAGGCTCGATTACAAAGTCATCAAAGGCCATCTGAAGTCCTGCCTCAGCACGGCGGCCCGGCTCAGCCGCTCACCCCGCCTCCACCGCAGAACCGCACAGAGCAGCACACGCCGGGAGCAGCGGTCTGATTCCCCGAGCTGCTTTCTGCGTGGAAAAGACGAGCGTCGGCGGAGGACCGGACGGTCCGCTGGCTGCCGGAGTGAACGCGTTTCACTCTCTGTACGCTGCGATTGCACGAGGAACCCGGAGGAGCAGCAAACATGCAGCAAACATTCATTCTTCCAATTACTGGCTGGAGTCCCGCCTCGCCGAGCCAAATCATGACGTCCCCCAAACTGAAGCGTGGTCGGCCCGAAGCGGGAAAAAAGAGCTGAACGTCGTGAGCGGCGCTCGGCTGCTCCGAGAATCGCCTCTCACATTAGAAACCTGCTCATCCTCATCAGCACATATGCAGGGTTTGGCTCCAGCCGTTTGCTGGGGGGGGGGACTCGGGGGACTCGGGGGACCAGGACAGTCTGGCTGAGGTTTGTTTTTCTGCTCTCTGAGGAGCTTACAGTAAACAGCACAGCGAGTCTGAGTCCTGACTGCAGGAGGCTCAGCGGAGCTCCGCTGGAGAAAACAAGACATCCGTCAAACCGGCTGCAGAAGGTGTGTGTTATTCTGGGAGACGCGACTCGGCGGGGGATTTCACTGCACGGAGAGACGTTCACACACATCAGCATCCAGCAAATAATGTTCACGTCTTCCTCCTTCACAAAGAAACAAACATTTCTGTCTTCATCAGTGTTTTGGAAGTGACTGTAAAATCACTGTGCTGAAGCAGAAAATCATCACTTCACTGAAATCTGCTGGAATTTACTATTTTCTTTACTTTGACATGTTTTTTTCTCAATGGAGCTGAAGTTACATCATCTAGAGGAGGAAGATGCTCTAAGATCTGGATGTTAATTAAAACGAAGAAAAGCTGGATGAATGGACTGAGATAATCGACCGACAGGCTGAAGCAGAAGAAGTTTGTCAGAATAAAATCTAAAGCTTATTCCAGACTGCTAATGCTAATCAAAGCTGAGGACGCAACGCAACTTTTCAAAAACGCTGAGGCTCCGCCTCCGTGTAGACGGAAGAAATGCTGAAGTTACTCCACAACTCCATGACGGGGAAAAGGCCCGTCTCAGGAAAAAACTACATTTATTTAAATATCGGCCAAACAGAAGAAGTGAAGGTCAGATCTCAAAAAACAACCCTGAGTCGCTCCTTCAGTGAATTTATCTGAAATCAAGTCTGATGAGACGTTTCCACTACAAACCCTGAGAGATCTGCAGTTTCCCAGCGATTCTCTTTCACTCCTCGTCTTTTATCTGCACAGACTGAAATCAGCTTCCTGCAGGATGGAAGCTTCTGAGCAGCGGAGACAACGGAGAACAGAAACGTTTCAGCAGAGCGGCAGAACTTCCCGCTAAGCCAGGAGCCGCTCGGCGCTCTCGCACTAATCCCCAGTTGAAAAGGTGGCGAGCTGTTTGTCAACGCCGTCGGTGCGCGGCGCGGCGGGCATCAAAAGACTCGGGTGTCACGGATTATTTCGTTCGAGGCTTCACACTTTCTTAATTCTGCCGCTGGCTCCGGCTCGCTGCGGCGGCGATTGTTGGCGGCGGCGGTTACTCACTCAGGCAGACGTTGTCATGGAAGAAGGCGAGGAAGTCGCCGCATTGTTCCCGCTGGTTGCCGCTCGCCGCGCAGGAGCACCACGGCCCCACGTCCAACGTGGAGTTGTCAAGGTAGTTGGGAGTGATGGTGCTTCCTGGAGAGAGAGAGAGAGAGAGAGAGAGAGAGAGAGACAGAGAGAGACAGAGAGAGAGACGGTGTGTTTACAGGCAGCTCCGACCGAATCCCACCTCAGAACCAGGAAGCTTCTGGAAGCCGCCGCTCCTGCAGCTGCAGATGGAGGAACGCTGACGGAGGAGTTCAGGGTCGTCGGAGCGAATCCTGCCTGATTTAATCTGGTTCTCTCAGCCTGATTACGACCTTACCCTGATTACCGTCATCCAATCAAAGCATTTACGCTCCATTTCTATCCAGTCAGCCTCTCTCATCACAACACTTCCCTCATCAGGTGAAGCCCACTTCCTGGTTTCGTGTCATGTCTTCCCCCAGAGCCGTGAGAGGAACGGCGATGCAGGAGCAGAAAGACCCGGGCCGGGTTCCTCAGCGCCCGTCAGCAGCAGCGACTCGCCCCGCACGCCAACAAGGCTTCGATCGGCTCGGCGCCGCTGAATTCCACCACATGTGTCTGTTTCACTTCACAGGCAGAAGCTTCTCAAAGCGGCGGATTCAGACCGAGCGCCGTCGGCCACGGAGGCCGGTCGGCTCCGGTCCGTCTTCATCAGAGGACCGGGGACGGACCGCCACGTCAAGGTTTAACAACGATATCGACACCAGTATGGGGTCGGCACTGAGCGGTCCCCGTCCTCCAGAAAGATGTTTCCTGAAGAGCTTTTCAAGATACGGTCTGTCAGCAGCAGGAAGACCAGCGAGAACCTGGACGTCAACGAGGACGACTGAAGAGAGACGGTCCACGATGTCCTGACGCCACACCGAGCGGAGGAGGAAGATGGCTGCTACAGCGTTTAAGAAGCACCGTGCTGGTACCAGCACCAGGTACCGAGTACAGGGACCTGGTACTGGTGTGGGGTGGGGGGCCTGGTGCGGGTATGTAGCTGAAGTTTCGTGGTTTGGCTGCATCTCCAGTCAGTCAAGAATTCCTCTTGTTAGTAACTGAGGGATTATTTTTGTGTTCCAGAGCTTCTGTGTGTATTTGGAGGTTCTGCTGGAGGTTCTCTCTCACAGACCTCCAGGGTGGAGGTTCTCCGCCAGGTTTCCTCATTGTAATGATGATAAACAGATTCCTGGGTTCCTGACTGACGGCTGCTGGTTCTGCTGGATCAGATCCTCCACCGCACCTCGTCTCTATTTTCATGTGATTTCTCGGGTTTGCGTGGCTTCTGGTGATCACATGTTTATTCGATGTGTATTATTTATCATATTTTCCAATCAAATTATACATTTAGAGCAAATCTTTAATGAAAGAGAAGCTGATTAAATCAATTATGTACATAAACAAACCTTCCTCACCGCCTCATCGCGGAGCTTTCACGCCGCCGGGACTCTCAGGATTACAGATTACATCCGGCAGGTTCTGCTGAGTGGAGTGAATCTGCTGCTCTGCAGCTGGCTGTGGTCAGCAGGAGGTCCGGACATCGTCTCAACGCTTCTGCTTCTCAGGACTGTGGTGAAGTTTCTGGACGTTTCGTCAGATTCATCAATATTCGGGTAAACAACACTTCAGCGAGTCCTGACAGAATCAGAGCCACGTGGCGTCCGGCGAACGCAGGAAACGACTCCGGCTGCCGTTTCCATGGATACGATCAGAACCTGCTCGTCCTGATTCCACTCTGAACAGAATCACCGTGTTTATATGGAGCAGATCTGACTGATCGCTTTAGGTCTGTGTGGAATCGGCTGGGTTCTGATGTGAGAACAGAAAGATGGAGCGATCTGTTCCTGGGTGGAGCAGCCCCCCCGGCCCCCCCCAGAGCCTTTCAGCAGGGAGTGATGGGAAGTCTTTGTCCAGGACGGTTCGTACAGCCTTTCTTAAAAGCTGCTGAGGAATAAAATTGCTGCACTTTGAGGCATTGTGGGAAAAAAAGAAAGGCTTCAGGTTTACCTCCATCGATTTTCTGGGTTTGAGACTTCCAAACAACAACAGCAGAGTCCGACTCCGACTGCAGCTGTCAGCAGCGGCCAATCGGCTGCTGTCCTTCCTCCTCCTGCAGCGTCGCTCCAGCTCGCCGTCTCCTCGCCGCCGGGTCGTTTTCCCGTCATCACATGTTGAAGCCACTGCTGTTTAACAGCCTTTTCTTCTAATGTGTGATCTTCTGTCAAGTTCTTATCTGTTTTATCACAATAAGCCGCTCCACGCCTCCGCCCGCCCGCGCTCATCCTCACGCCGGGATAATTCTCTCCAAACAGCCGTCAGTAGTTGGAACTGCAGCATTAGAACGGCGGCGATTTGGCCCGAAGGCGCCGCAGCCTCATTAACCAGCTCCTCATTTCTGCTGCGTGCACGTGACCGTGCACGCGCCCCGCCCCGGGTGGAGGTCTTACCGATCAGCCCGGTGTAGGCCAGCAGACACGCTCCGTAGTTCTCCTGCTGGCAGCCGCCGGCGCTCGGCTCCCCGGGCTGGCAGTCGTACTGGAACTGCGTCCAGCGGGACCTGTAGGGGGCGACAAACCGCATCCGTCAGTCACTGGGGGGGCAAGCATGGAGCCAGCGACCAGAGGCCGGGGGCGGAGCACTGTGTGGATGAGAGGACGAGAACCAGGAGGACACACCGACACCGTCAACCAAAAACAGTCAGAAAATGTTCACGACATGAAGTGAAGCTAAACCGTAAAACTCCTCAGATCCAGTTGTTGTTTGAAGCTTCCTGAGCTGCTTTCTCCTCGTTTTTAAGGTTCAAAGTTCTTTCTGCTCCAGAACGACTGGACTCGGCTGAAAGTCATAAAAATGGTTCTTTTGGTCATAAAGGCTGCAGAACCCTGATCCGGATCCTTCCCTCCTATTGGCCGACCGGTCGCTGAGTTCTCTCATGTCAGGCCTCATGACCGCCGCCATCATCATCATCATCATGATCATCATCATCATCGTCGTCGTGGTCACGGAGGCCGCCGTCGCCCGGTTCTCTCAGCAGGTTCTCCCCCGAGGCCGTCCGCCCGGCGCCGCCCTCGTTTGTCATGTCGCCGTAACGACGGCGTCCTCGGCGGGCAGCCGGTTAATGCCGCCTGACTGGCGGGGGCCTTGAGCGGCGGCGGGCGGGGGAGGGGGGGTGACGCCTGATCGATAGCCGTAACAGATGAAGTCCTTTGTCTTCCTGACATTTGAAGAGGAACCGGACTAAACGGCGGCGAGCGCTCGGCGTGAGAACCTGGCGTTCCTGGAGAACCCCTCTGAATCCCAATGATCTGGGCCGCGCTCTGATTGGACGGTTTCAATGAACCGTCCCGTCAGGCCGGCGTGGCGGACCCGGCGCCGGCAGAGGGTCCGCTCTGAGCCCGGGACTGGCTGATCCCACCGGCGCCGTGGCGGCGGAGCGTGAATCCCCGGTGATAACGGCTCCTTCAGACGCCGCTCGCCGCCCGGCTGCTCGCCTCAGAAATTAATGCAGATTTTAATTGAACCAATTAAACACAGTTAATGAGGAGAACAATGGAAATAATTAAACACAGCTGACTAATTAAATCTAAATGAACATATCACAGCAGCCAGACCTGTCTACACACACACACACACACACACACACACACAGACCAGATCAACAGCTCTTCATGAAGCAGCCATGCTTTAAACTTGTCTCTGTCTCTGTCTGTCTCTCTCTGTCTCTGTCTGTCTCTCTCTGTCTCTGTCTGTCTCTCTCTGTCTCTCTCTGTCTCTCTCTGTCTGAGAAGTGAATTAAATCTGATCCTGACGTTTGTTTCAAGAAGCTGAAATAAAAACACTTTAACTCCGTCAGTGAAACATTTTCATCTCTTTGTTAACAGTAGAGGCCATCGGCCCTCAGTGTCCTCCACTCTGAAGACATCAGGGATTTAAAAAAAAAACAAAAACAAACTTTTACCGTGTCCTCGGTGGTTTAATAGACGGGATCGGAGCCGGACCTGAATGCAGCGTTGCACGCACAGAAGCATATTTGCAGTAGCTAGCATGTCAACAAAGCAAGTGTGACAAGAAAACGCTCCAGATCACGGCTCCACTTTTCAAAACACGAAGCTCCTGGAAGCTCCTGGTTCAGAACCAGATCCCCCTCCAGGCTGAGCAGAGACCAGCCTCAGGTCTACGGCTACAACTCCTGCATTCAGCACCGTTAGCACGCTAGCATCTGTTAGCACGTTAGCATCTATTAGCGACTCGTCTGCAGCCAGCAACAATTTAACATTTATTACCACATAAACACACACAAATGTACCGGTGCTGATTCCCAGGTACCGGGTCTTGGTACCGGATCGGTTCAGATGTGAACGGTACCATCCCTGATCATCACACAGCTCACACCTGGACTTAAACGGATGTAAACTCAGAAACAGATGCAGGTCTTGGCTCTGATGTGAAGATATGTTCATTTCTCTGTTATTAAACAGAAATGTTTCGGGTCAGAACCGTGGAAACATCTCGGTCTTCTGGAGAGTCTGGTGTTTTTCTTGGAAGCTGAATTGCTTGTTTTTCTTTCCATCCTGTGCGTGGGTTTGGCTGCTCGGACATGTTGGGATTTCACTCTCAGGAAACTGTGAACTGGTGACTAATGGCCACATTTCAGAAAACAGCTTTGAGTTCAGTTCTCAGTCAGATCTCATAAAGACGGTGGCTCGGAGGCGACAAACCAAAGAGTCATTCCACCAACTTTTCAAGTCCCACTCTGAGGCTCTATTAGCAACTTTAAAACCTTCTCAGGAGTGTCTGAACTGTGGTGAAGTTTTTAGCCAGAATCACTAAACCTGTGCCATTTTCCAGGCTCTATCTGCAGAGCTCCAGAGCTCAGTAGCAATTCGCCGATGGGTTGTGGGCGGAGTCAGTTCTGCTTCGCACGCCAGAGACCCCCCCACCCCCCCTCCTTCTCACTGAAAGTTAGCTCCTCCCACATCAGTCAGTGGTTCTGCAGACCACCCTCCACCTCTGTTCCTATCGGGTGGCACGAGTTGAGCACGGCTGGGGGTGGACTGTCCCACAGCGCCCGGTGTTTCAGATTAACTGGTTCCCCTGTTAACCGGTGACTGATTTCAGGAAACACATGCTGGTAACAGCAGATGTTAAAATCAGACTCACAAAAGGCTTCAGTTCACTGTAACTACAGATAACCGTTTGCCAGAACAACTACAAGTCTCGGTCGAGTCCTCAACATCCATCGGTCACCAGTTAGCAGGGAAACCAATTGGTCCGAAACACTGGACTGATAGAGTTATTCCCCGCTAACAGCAACTAGCGTGCCGTGTCTTTGCTAAGCTGTGAAACTTCAACATTTTCTCCTTTTACTTTGATAAACGTTGGTCTGGAACAATCTCCCCTCATTAAGATGCACTTCAGCAGCTCTGGGCTAAACTGAGCCGCCGAGGATTCATCCACTTTACATTTTCTCACTGGCAGAAAGTTCAAGTCAGACAGAAAATATGACAAACACTAACAGACTTGGAAGGTTTTCTCCAGAGTGTGGAGATCAAACGGGATGCGGATGTGTCAGTAACCTGAGGCCAATGTTCACTAACAAGTTCAACAAAGGCTCCGATGACGCAGCCAATCAGAGGCTTTCTTCACTTCCTGTCTGGAAACGCTCAACTCAGCTTTTTACATCCAGCCCCGGACGTCAGAGACGCCGCTGATCAGTCACAACCACCACCGTCACACCGGCGGGCCGACAGGCGGAGGAGAGCCAGAAGGACCGGGAAGAAGGTTCAGACGAGCCGCCGGAGGGCGGAGCCTCCACCCAGAGACTCGGACCGCTGAAGAACTGTCCACGAACATCATGACTCCAGCTGCCAGCGGCGTCGGTCGGGACTTCGCCGCTCGCCTGACCGCCACTGGGACGGCGGCCAGGGGACTTGGCGGTGACCGTTAGTGTATCCAGGTGGCGCTAGAGATCATTTTGGCTGTGATGGCGTTAATGTCACCATTTGATCAAAGTTTCACCGATCATCATGTTTGCTCCACATTTGGTGAGTTTTGGATTTAAGGGGTCAAACGGGTTTATAGCCACATTCACCTGGCTCTCCAGGCAGGCCTGCTGCCCGGGGGTCCAGGTCCTCATAACCAGGAGGAAATGAAGTGAATCTGAATCTGACGGAGCGCCGGCGCCACTTTTTGAAAGTGCGAGAGCAAACTGCAGTTTCACTGCTGCTACTTCCAACACCGAGTACCGATACAAGTACTGATTACAATAAGGAAATGTATCCTCCAGAGACGATACGCCGAGGCTATGCACCACCTCCACCACCTCCACCAGCTGAGTCGGCGCTACGTCACCTCCACCAGCCTGCCAGTCTGCAGGACTCACAGCAGGTGAGGGTTCTACGCCCTCTGTCCATGGACCATCTGGTACTGGGCCACAAATTGAGGATAAAAACTTTTATTTTGAAAGCGCTCACTGAAATGTGTCTTGTAAGCCCATGAGGGCTGGGCACTTATGTGCAAGACACTATAATCAAATCAAATCAATCAATCCTCCAGCGCTCATTTCCTCCCTGAACTCTTTCTTTCTCGAGCATGTTTCAGCGGTCGGACACCGTCCAGCCGGTCCTGGACTGAGGGGACCGGACCGCTGTGGACTGCAGACCGAACACACTGCTAATGAGGGAATCAGTAAGAGTCTAATCATGTTTAGCATGTAGCATGTAGCATGTAGCATCGCTGGAGCCTGAAAACCTTCAGCATGGAGCATGTCGCCTGTATCGGAGCAAAATAATGAGCGACACTGTTCCAACTCTGCTGCTGTCGCCACAATCTTTCTTCTCAACAAGTAAGATAACAAACGAGAATAATGTAAAGAAATAAAATAAAAAAATCCCAATTCAAGGTCAAAATAATTAAAATCGACTGTAACCAACATGAGAGAATATAAAAAGACAAGTTAACAGTTTAAGAGAAATAATAATAATAATAATGCATTGGTTTTATATAGCGCTATTCTGGACACTCAAAGACACTTTACATTGCATTATTACAAGTTTCTACCTTTAACCTAATTTTTCCTCGAAGCAGCTTCTCTCTGTATGTTTTAATGTTTCAGACTGTTTCTCATGTTTTCATGTCCATCAGTTATACGTTGTTCATTATTTCCAGTGTTTTGAACACTTTTCATCCTCTGAAGTTCAGGTTGATCGTTCTTGTATTCTCCCTTCATTCCTCATTTTATCAGCGTTCCTGTTTTGCTCTTTAGTTTGATAAAACTGAATGAAAACTGCTCCAGAAATAAAGTTTGACTTTAAACTGCAGTGATGCAAAACGCAGCTTGAAGTCTCCCTGACTCCGCCCAAACCCTCCGCCTGCAGTGAGACCTGCAGACCGGCTGCGGCTGCGCTCGGCGCCGTACCTGCAGACGTAGTCGGCCTTGCAGACGCGCAGCTGGGCCAGGCAGTTGGGCTTGTCCTTGTCCTCGTAGGAGCAGGCCGGGACGACGGTCTGCCGGCGGCGCTCGGCGCAGGCCGTGTCGGTGCAGGGGCAGAACAGCAGCTCGTGGGTGTAGTCGGGCGGGACCCGGTCGAAGAACTTCCTCAGCGCCTTGCTGCACTTGGGCCGGTTGCACGGCCCCGAGCGCGCCGACGGCTGGATGCAGGCCGACACGTACTCGGTGCGCAGCTTCTGGCACGTCTCGTCGATGTTGCAGGCCTTGGTGGCGTCCAGGCAGCGGTTCACCGCCGTCACTTCGGACTCTGCAGACAGAAGACAGGCGGCGTTTCACTCTCCCGCCCGGCCGGAGCCAATCAAAGCCAGCCCATGTTTACAAATGACTTCAAGGCCCGATCGGAGCCGGCATCGACCCGCCGCTCTCACCTCCACCGCCAGGTGAAGAAAACAAACGCTCCTCTGGAGGAACAAACTGAACCAAAGGATGATTATCTGTAATCCGCCTCGGGTGATGAATAGAACATGAACGGCGTCTAAATGCTGCATGAGCCGCGGCTCTGGACGAGTTTCAGCCAAGGCCTCACGGCTGAAGGTTTCATTCTGCTGGGTTAATGCAGATCAGCAGCAGCGGAGAAGCTTCTCCTCCTCCTCTCCAGCCGCACAGCAAGGCCTGCAGCTACAGCTGCTTCTCCTCCACCCATCCATCCACCCATCCATCCACCCATCCACCCACCCATCCATCCACCCATCCACCCATCCATCCACCCATCCATCCATCCACCCATCCATCCATCCATCCATCCTCCTCCTCCTCCAGTAATGAGGCGGTGCAAAGTCTCCTTCATAACCTGCTTTTTGGTGACGGGGCAGCGTTATTTCCCCATCCATCATGGAGTGTGTGTGTGTGTGTGTGTGTGTGTGTGTGTGTGTGTGTGTGTGTGTGTGTGTCCAGTGAGACGCTCAGCTCCTCTGCAGACGAGCCTCTCATCAGTTAGTAAAGTGTAGTTGTGTCTCTCGGTGAGTTCCTCTCTCTCCAGCTGTCATATAAAACATGTTCGTCCTCGGAGAACCAGCTAACAGCCCACTGCCAGCACAGCTGATTCACAGCTTAACCACAGAGAGGGTGGGGCAGGTGGAGCGGGCGGGGGCTGACAGATTGCAGGCAGCGGCCACAAGGTCTCAAACCGGATTCTAACCCGGAACCCAGGAGTGTCCCGGACCGGGCCCAAAACAGAAACTACCGTCTGAGGATCCTTCAGCAGTTTAACTGGTTCCTCAGACACAACTTCTGTCTCCAGACTTCATGACGGGATTTTTCTCGGATCTGCTTCAAGCTGACGTGACGGATCATCTTCATCATCATGATCATCTTCATCATCTGTTTTCCAGAGTCGTTCTCTAAGCTGGGAAACGATTCAGTTCAGACCACCATGTTGTTCAAACCCCCGACTGAAAGTTCAGTCAGTTCAGAATGTTCAGACAGGATCTCAGTAGATCTCCTTTAATCAGGATCTCAGTAGATTACCTTTTAAACAGGCCCTCAGTAGATCTCAGTAGATCACCTTCAAACAGGATCTCAATGGATCACATCTAACCAGGGTCTCAGTGATCACCTCTGACTGGGATCTCAGTAGATCTCAGTAGATCAGCATCGTTAAACCCACTGAGCCTCCACGCCTTCCAGACGAGCCACAAATCAGGAGGCTGACTCCTGCGTCTCGTCCTGTCCAGGCGTCCACATGTCCAGGTGTCCTCTGGACAGACGTCTTCCTGTCGGAGGCTGAATCAGCTGATTTGGTGAGAAGGTGCTTCTTCCTCCGTCACTGCAGGTTTACAGAAACTGGAGAACCGAGTCGCTGATGAATCGTCCTTCGTGCAGCTCTCTCCACACCTCTCTCTCCCTCTCTCTCTCTCCCTCTCTGAAGGCTGCCTTTACATGAAATAAACCACTGACCTTTGACCTCCTGCAGGATCAGAGCTGCTCCATAATTCAACCAGGTAAAGACGGTCTGAGAGTTCTGTTCCTGGATGTGCAGCTCCGGCGAGCGCCTGGTGAGAAAGGTCATGACCTTTAGGGTCGTTGACCTTTAGGGTCACTGACTGTTTGAGGGAGCGGCTGTCTGCCTTGTTTTGGCAGCAGACCAGTGGAGATGCGCGGCGTTGACGTCCACTCTGAGGCGCCGCTCCACTGGAATCCACCAGGGGGCAGTGCAGGAACGTAACGCCGTCTGCGTGAACCCGATCACCATGAAGAAACTGATCCGGAGCCGCAGAACCGGAGAAGTGAGGCTCTGGAGGAAAAGCAGCTCCAGCAGACGATTCAGGACCGTTTGAACGTTTTTACTTTTTTTTGTGGGATTTTCTTTTTTCTTTTCATTTTAAACATTAAATTGCTGGAGCTGTTTCAGGCCCTGTCGACTCTCCACTGTTCTGCCGTTTCTTTTTCTCGACGTTTAATCTCTTTTAGACAGTTTTCCATCATTAATCTTTTTAATCTTTAGCTGTTTTATCTGGTTTTTGACTCTCGGCAGTTTTGCTTTTTAACTTTTTTCTTCTGTTTCGAGTAGTTTGAACAGTTTGAGCTCTTTTTAAAACCTGAGGGGTTTTATCTTATTCGTTTACCGTATTTTACGCTCTATAAGGCGCACGTAAAAGCCTGTAATTTTCTCAAAATCCAGCAGAGCGCCTTATAATTCGATGCGCCTTTTTTGCGGGTATTACGGTAATCACCCCGATCACATGAGCAAACAACCCCTGCTAGCTAAGCTGCTAAGCTAGCTAGTTTAAACAGAACGGAGCACGGCACACGGCTGGACGCCGGGCAGCAGCCTCCACGCTGCGACTCCGAGAACGGCCGGCCCCGCCCGGCAGCCCGCCGCCGGGACGCCGGGAGCGGCTGAGCTGTCGGTGGAGGACTTCACTCAGGAGACGGCAGCCGGCTGAACCCCGCTGACCGAGCCAGTTCGACCAGTCGCGGCCGCTCTGAGCTGCATCCGTGAAGAGCAGCGATCCTCAGTCAGACTGGCTCTGATGTGTCACTTTACTCACACATTTCAACCGAGAATGTCACCACCTAGACGGCCAGTATGTGTTTCTCTCATACTATTCTATACATCCTCTGTGCCTTAAAATGTGGTGCGCCCCATGTATGGATTTATTTTTAATAAAAACCATTCATTGACTGTGCGCCTATTAATCCAGTGAGCCTTATAGTGCCGAAAATACGGTATCTTATTTCAACAGTTTTGAGCCTTTTTTAAAACAGAAATTCTACTTATTTTTGCCACTTGTCTTGTTGTTTCTAGTTTAATCTGCTTTATCCATCTTTAATCATTTCCAGCAGAGTTTGTAGTTTTATCTGATTTCTGACTCCTTCAGCTCTTTACCTCTTTTCAGCACTCAGTTCACTCTATTTGCCTTTTTCAGCTGTTTTTGGTGACTTTTGACTCATTTAGCTATTTTGACTTTTGTTCAGCAGTTCAGTCTATTTTAGCCATTTTTAAAAATATTTTCTTAATAATAATTTTATCTGTTTGTCATCATTTTTGACTCTTTTGTCCATTTTGATATTTTCTCTTTTTCCTTTTCCTGGTTTGAACTGTTGGAGAATCGACCCGCTTCAGCTGTTTGCTTTTAGTTGTTTGTAGCTGCTGTTAATCTCTGAGCTGGTTTTAGTTTTTCCCTTCAGGTTTTCCTCTGAATTCCTCTGTTTTCGCCATTTGAATCATTTCTTTCAAACCTTTTCATGTGTTTCATCTTTGTGGCTTTGATCTTCTGTCAACCAGATAAAAATCAGGATGACTGGATCAGCTGATCCACCTGTGGCGTCCTGAAAGCCTGAGATCTGATCAGCGGTGAGACGGATCGGTTCCTCGGTTCTTCTTCTCCGGTGTGGTTTCTGCTTCCCTCTGAAGAGCTGAGCCAGATTATCCTCTCCTCTAATCTCACGTCTTCATTCTGCGCAGCGAGGCCGCGGGAAACGAGTCGGCGGAGGAGCGGAGCGAACGCCGAGCCCGGATCTGCCGCACGGCGCCGTGAGAGGAGCAGACAGGAAGCGGTGCAGAACGCCAACGCGGCGTTTTAATATCAGCCACAGCCACGGCTTCATGATCCCCCCCGAGCGGAGATGGTTCAGTCCGATCACTGATCACTTCCTCTGAGCCCGACGGAACTTTAACGGTCTCTGCTGTGAGGCGGCGTTCGGTCCGGCCGCCGCTGGTCCCTGCTGGAGAATCATCGCTACAGCGGCTGGATTTATCTTCACCAGGAAGAAGATCCTCATGCAGCTGCTGAACATCGTCGGCCTTTCTCTTCCCCGTGGCGAGATAAAAAAAAGCAGGAGCAGTTTCCCCACGTCAAGTCGCATTAGTTCAGGTTTCAAATCAGAAAATGTGTGTTTGACGCTGATCCCTGGTCGCTATGAGCAGCTGCCAACACGCTAAACTACCTCGAGCAGTTTTAACCTGAGGAGAGCTTCAAATCCCCGGCTGCACGTCACCAACATCAGAGGCCATCAGGACGGCCGCCGCTCGCCGCCTCGTCCCCCCGGGGCCGCAGCATGGCCGCCGGCAGGAAGCCAGCCTCATCTGTCCTGCAGTCCACGTCCTCATCAAGTCCCCTGAACTCCAGGCTGGGTGGAGCTGGGTGGAGGTGGGTGGAGCTGGGTGGAGGTGGGTGGAGCTGGGTGGAGGTGGGAGGAGCTGGGTGGAGGTGGGAGGAGCTGGGTGGAGGTGGGAGGAGCTGGGTGGAGGAGGGTGGGGCTGGGAGGAGGTGGGTGGAGCTGGGTGGAGGTGGGTGGAGCTGGGAGGAGCTGGGTGGAGGTGGGAGGAGCTGGGTGGAGCTGGGAGGAGCTGGGTGGAGGTGGGTGGAGCTGGGTGGAGCTGGGAGGAGCTGGGTGGAGGTGGGAGGAGCTGGGTGGAGGAGGGTGGGGCTGGGAGGAGGTGGGTGGAGCTGGGAGGAGCTGGGTGGAGCTGGGAGGAGCTGGGTGGAGGTGGGTGGAGCTGGGTGGAGCTGGGAGGAGCTGGGTGGAGGTGGGAGGAGCTGGGTGCAGGTGGGAGGAGCTGGGAGGAGCTGGGTGGAGGTGGGTGGAGCTGGGTGGGGCTGGGTGGAGCTGGGTGGGGCTGGGTGGAGCTGGGTGGGGCTGGGTGGAGCTGGGTGGAGGTGGGAGGAGCTGGGTGGAGGAGGGTGGAGCTGGGTGGAGGAGGGTGGAGCTGGCTCTGACACCGTTTGGATCCTCATCTTCAGAAGGAGGATCAGGAATCATGCAGAACAGCTTTCAAAGGTGAATCTGTGGATTTTAAACGGCAGGATCACCTCCAGCTCCTCCGGTTTTCATTTCCTCCAAACGTCGGCGTCTGTCGGCGGACAACGACGAGAATCACGATGTTCTGCGGCGAGCGTGCGCGCCTTCCATGTTCATCACTTCATTTCGGTCAAACTGTCCGTCTCAGCCTCACTCATCCAGAGGAGAGGAAACACTTGACTTTCTGCTGAAGAAACAAACTCCTGGTTTGTGTTCGGCTCTGACTTTTCTAGACCTCCAAAAGGGAGAGATGCTGTTGATGAGTAAACAAACAGAAGCGTCTCTCTCCCTCCTCCTTCTCTTCCTCTAACCTCCTGCCATGTCTCTCTCTCTCTCTTCTCTCTCTCAGCGTTCTGCTGCTTCCAGCTGCATTAAAGCAAAGAGGTAATTAATGGCTGCCTCGGGGGCGAACAGCAGCACATACCCCGCCTGCGGCCTGCCCACGGGCTCAGAGGCAAGGCAGCGGCTGCTCATCAAACGCTTCACAGACCCGCCACACATCCGCCCGTCAATAACAGCTTCATTCGCTCTGGCTCAGTATTCCTGCTCCTCGCCAGTCCCATCAGCCTTTTCCCGCGCCGCCTCGCTCCTCCTCGCCGCCGCCGTTCAGCCACTCACCTGCAGCGATGGACGCCAGGCGCACGTAGTCGGAGCCGCGCTCCTCCGCCTCGTACGGGAAGCTCTCCACCAGGCTGAGTCCTGCAACACAGCCAGGAAGCACCGTTACTGCAGCAACGCACCAGCAGGGGGCGGAAGTACCCCGAATCACAACAGAAACCCGCCCAACCTGGCAACACGGAGCTGCTCCGGTCACAGAGCTGTTTTGTGCCATTTTGGTGTCGTTTGACTTTCCTGCAGTGACGAAGTACAAAACCGTTCATTCTTCTAAAGCGTATAGTGACGACATCACGGAGTTTGTTCTGTTTTCTACCAGAAGAAGTTAAAAATAGAATATTAAGGCAAAAACACGACACAGATTTTATTTTGAAATCACTTATTTTGGAAAACGTATTGCGTTTCCTTCCGGCGCCCGACTTGCTTCTGTCTGAAATGACGCGGTAGGGCTCCGGGTCCGGAAAAATAGGATCCTTGTGGAAAGAGACCGGAGCTCCGCAGAGGCTCCGGAGCCGGACCGCAGCCGGACCGGAGCCGGAGCGGAGCCGGACCGGAGCCGGACCGGAGCCGGACCGGAGCCGGAGCGGAGCCGGACCGGAGCCGGACCGGAGCCGGACCGGAGCCGGAGCGGAGCCGGACCGGAGCCGGAGCGGAGCCGGACCGGAGCCGGACCGGAGCCGGACCGGAGCCGGAGCGGAGCCGGAGCGGAGCCGGACCGGAGCCGGTGTGAACCACAGCACTGGTTTTAATGACGACGGATTAGCTGCGGTGTCCGTTCCGCAGCCGAACGCATCCAGTGTGCATCAGGCGTACGGACAGACGATACGTCGGCCGGCTGATATTTCAGTTCTTTATTCGTGTCGCATCGGGCCATAAGTGCGTGGATTTGCGGGTTTATTTTTCCCTGGCATGATTTACAGACAGGCATCCACGGGCAGCTCAATAAGTGTAAGAAATGCTTCAGCTGTCTTAATGATGTTGAAATATTTGTTTTATTTTATTTCATAGGCATTATTTGAATAATTAAAAGCACCAAACACGCTTTGTTCATTTTAAAGTATGCTGTGTAAAGCTGAACAAAGCTGTTATCATTTTTTACTGTTCAATAAATATTTTCAGCTTTGAGACTGTAATATTTGTTGTCATTGTGTCATTTTTTGATGTGAACTGAGGGAGCAGAAGCAGTTCCGGCTCCAAATATCGTCTCTAGAAAATCAGCTGTTCATAATCGGCCATCGGCTGAAGGTGATGGAAAAACATCGGGATCGGTACCGGCCCTAATAAATCCATAACGGTCTGTCGCGAGACACGACCTGACAACATGACAACACAACACAACATGACACAACATGACAACACAAGAACACACTGTGAGCAGCCATCAGACTGGACGGCACACACACACGCTCCTCGCCACATGTCAAACATTCTACAAACTTCCTGGTTCTCTGAGCCTCACAGAACCTCACCATGGTTCTCCCTGGAACGGCTCAGTGGTTCCGTTGAGGTTCTCCTCCTTCACAGACTCACCAGACGCCATGTTGTCTCCCTGCTGCACTCAGAGCTCCATGCAGCCAATCAGAGCCGCTCCTACAGACTCCGCCTCATCGGGGCCACCTGACCAGCTGCATTGCATCATGGGCCAATTATGAGCATTTCCTGTTTTTTAAGAGAGAGTTCTGAACTGGGGGATGTGTGATATTAATGAGTGGATTTCTATTTCCATTCTACTGCTGTTTAATACGATTCTCTGTTTGTTTATTGGCAAAGATGCTTTTTTTTAACATATTATTTTGTGTGTCACGCCCAGTGGGAGGGGCTTAGGGAGGATAAAGCTGCCCAGTGGGAGGGGCTTAGAGAGGATAAAGCTGCCTATTGGCTGCTGACAGAGAGGTCAGCAGGGTTCAGTGATTGGCTGAGCTGAGGTTTTCAGATGCAGGTTCTTGGCAGACTGAACTACAAACACTGTGTTGACTGGCCGTGACTGAGGAGCAATGGAGGAGCTCAGAACAGACCAAAGCCTTCTGGGAATACTGTAAATACTTATTTTGTGTATTTTTCAAGCTTGTAAGCATTTTTCTTGTCACTGGAGTTTGTGGAGCCGTTAAATAAACAACTGAAACGGCAGATCTTCAACTACAGCATATTTGTGGAAACGTTTAATGGAAAGAAACACAATTTTTCCAAAAGTAAAATGAAACAAACAACACAACACGACTTGACACAACACGACAACATAACATGACAACACAACACGGCATGACATGTGACATGGCCTGGAGCGACTCCATGATGCCTTAAGGCGTGGCTGGTTGATGTGGCATCCTCTCATCTCTTCACAGAAACTGAATGATAATGGGAGACACTCTGAGCTCAAACACAAAGACCACAGAGGCTGTTAGCGGCTGGAATCAGTGAGACGCCTTTTAAAGCCGGCCGTTGTTTTAATCTGTCACAAAGAAAAGTCCTGAGATCTGTGACGGGAATCAATAGTGGACATAAAGTGTGATCAGAGAGCGCGGCGGCGAGCAGTGGGCTGGCTGGATCGTCTCTGTTCTCACATCCTGACATCTGAAACCTCCATGTTGAAACACATGAGCGTCCGCTCTCATCACACACTCCTGATTTTCTTCAAGCAGAATCCCAAACTAATAATAGTTCCAGTGTGGGACGAGGAAAACAGATGAAATAAGCACAAAGTGAGAAGAAACAAAGAGCGTGGGCAACCAGAGGAATCGCAGCTCCATTATTTTACACAGCGATGATGGTTTTCATTGGAGGATGTAATCTGGTGAGCGGCGGCGGCGGCGGCGGCGCGGGGGCGGCTGATCCCGGTGTAATCCTGGTTCTGCCGCCGCCCCCCTCCCGGCCTTACCGTGCAGCACGGACTGGTGCAGGCTCCAGTAGATGCTCAGGCAGTTCTTCTCCCTCTTCATGCCCCGTTTGCACTGGCAGCCGCGCAGCGGCGTGGACAGCAGCGCCGTCATGGCGTTCTCGCACTGGTTCCGCGCCCCGGGGCCCAGCTTGACGCTGCCGTCCCCCGCCACGCACTGCCGCAGCGTCCGCAGCCGCGGGCTGCACGAGTCGTCGCCGGAGCAGGCGTCCCCGGCGCGCAGGCAGTCGCTGCCGCCCGCCGACAGCGCCAGGCGGGGCACTCCTGCAACGCCACAGGTCAGAGGTCACACGGGGGGAAACAGGAAGGATGGGGGGGGTTCATGAGGACGATCACCAAATAACCACAGACTGTGTGAACATGGATTCGTCTCACAGCTCAGAAACAAGAGTTGAGGAGAATCAGTGACTCTGAATCATCGGTGTGTTTTCAGAACGGTGTTCTTCCCATTTGTAAAAAGATTTCCAGACGGTCTGACTGCAGCTGCTGTCACAGGAGACATTTCCTCAGCTGGATCGCCACGGCTTCTATCTGTAGACTTCACTGAAACATATTTCAGTGTCGTGAATCAAACGTCATGAAAGATCTTTTGTTTTTCCACCGTGAGTCAGTCCGACGCGTTAAACTCCACGGTGTCACATTTCATTTCATGCCTGCGGGGCTCAGGGCTCCGTCCAATCACTGCACGGCAAACACAAGCCGACAAACAGAAGCAGAACACACACACACACACACACACACACACACACACACACACACTTAATGACCAATCTATTGAGTGAGAATCCAATTTAACAGGCTTTCCGCAGCATCTCAGTGGATCTAAGAGCAGAAAAACTGAGCACATCTGTAAGCAAGAGATATAATGTTTAATTGAAAACATAAAATCGCGGCAGTGCAGCCCAGAAACCAGCAGGACCGCTGAGTGAGACTTGGATTCTCCACAGCGGGGCTTTGACCTACAAGCAAACATCCAGACGCAGAAAGACTGGCGCTGCTAAATGAACCGTTTCACAGCTTCAGCAGTCAGGAAGTCACTGATTTCATCCGTCACGCACACGGCGATGGAGGCGATGGAGGCCGGGCAGTCAGGGGCGCAGTGGTTCGTCCTGCCTCACAACGTGAAGGCTCACACCGTTCCACATCTTCTCCATCTAAAGCCATGTTTTCACTTCTCAACTACAGGAAGGAGGGTGAAAAATAAACGGCGACAACAAACCAAGAAGAGCAGAAAGCAGCTGCCGGTTCACAGAGACGAGACCAATAAGACAGAGAGTTCAGAGGAAACGGAGAACGTCCACGAGGCGAAGCAGTGAAGCAGACGTCAGTCAGACCCGGAGACGCAGCAAAGCAACGATTCAGCAGTAAATGGTAAATGGAGTGCACTTATATAGTACATAGGACACTTTCCTCTGCATTAACAGACCCAAAAGCACTTTACACTGCATTAACACATTCACACACCAGTGGTGGCGGCCACCATGCAAGGCGCTCAGTCCATCCACTGGGGGCAATTTGGGGTTCAGTGTCTTGCCCAAGGATACTTCAACACGTGGACAGGGGGAGACAGGAATCGAACTAACAACCTCCCGATTGCAAGACGACTGCTCTCCCCACTGAACCACAGCCGCCCCGTACTGCAACAACCGGCAGGAACAGTCCGCAGGTCCAGTCAGCAGGTACATCACCGCCACCGGAACACAACCTGCTGTTTTTAATCTCAGTCGTTCTATCAGGAACGTTCCTTCAGGGAACCTCTGAGTTCCACCAGCTTCACTGAAACAGATTCAAACCTTCTGGACCTTCTTGATGTCAAACTGGCCTCAGAGCCGGGCTGTCAGGGCAGTGTGGACAAATACCCAGAATGCAACAGGGAGAGGAGAGCCGAGAGAACAGCTGACTGGAGCTGCGTGGTTAAAACTGGCTTCATGTTGGGATCTTCGTCCTTTTCTGGAGGAAAATATCAACATTTGAATCTCAGAGACTCTGCAGCACAACGAGGAACCTTTCAACTTCCTGTCTGGAAGTTTAAAGGTTCAGCACCAAACAGCCTCGTCCTGACAGAACAGGCGTGGAGCCGGACGGGCGGATCCTCCAGGTCTATTCTGATGCTGTGGGTCACACCGGTTCGATCCCAGGTTCGATTCCCGGCTTTACGCCTTCGGCTTGTTTTCCTCCGGTGCTGTTAGCCGAGATAAGCAGAAGCCGACCCGGATCAATACGGCTGAAAGGAAACTCAATGAGCGCTGATGAGAGCAGGGATGGAGGGTGAACAGATGAATAGATGAACAGATGAATAGATGAATGCATCAAACTGCTCTGAGAGCCACTTAATTATCACTCAACATGTCCATAAAACGCCGCAGAGCATCACACTGTCAGGATGTGGAACAGGATGGATTTATGCTTCAACACAATATAGCTGGAATATCAATATTTAACACACACACACACACACACACATACACACACACACACACACACACACACACACTATTAAATCTTTCATGGGGTAAACACACTGACAGGAAGTGGAACAAGCAGGAAGTGAAATCCTGCCAGGCAGCTGGAATAAGATGCTTTTCTCGACTCTGAAGCTCTTCAAAGGCCAAAAGGGGAAACTGTAAAGAGGTTGATTAAATATCTCCGTCCCACAGAGCGGCTGCGTTAAAGGAAACGGCGCCGAGTGTTTTCTCCGTCTTTCACCAGGAATTTGTCGAACACGACGGAGATTAGTGAAGAATGAGTTCTCTGCTGTCTGACGGATTCCCAGGAATCCCGTCCAAAGAGCCGCTCAGAGACGCTCTGTCAGCGGCGCCGCTCGCTAATTCAATCTCCATCAACGCTGATTCCATCACGCCGTCGATCCGGAACTCCACTTGATGGAGCAGCGGCCGGCGCCCAGCAGGACGCCTCCCCACCCGCTGATCCGGCAGACAGCAAGGCATGATGGGCCGTGGAGGAGGAGCCGGGCTCCACCGGGTCCCGACAGGCGGCGCTCGCGAGCCAGCTTCAGCAAGGCGAGGGGGGAGGGGCGGCGAGGAGGAGCCGGATCACGTCCTTCTGATCGGCTCCACGCCGGCTTCCCCGGATCAGGAGACGGCCTCAAGGCGAGCGAGGGACCAGCAGGAGCGACTGGAGCTCCAGGTGCAGCAGGACCCCCCGGTCCTCTGGTCTCCTGCTCTGCTGCTGAAGCTCCTCATCAGCAACCAGGAAGTGGAGAGTTTTATAGAACTTCACACTCAACAAGCGGCACAAGGCCAGAGACTGAGAGGACTTCATGTTCCTCCTCCTCCTCCTGTGGCTTCATCACTCCATCATCATCATCCTCCTCCTGTCCTGCTCCGCCTGTTTCTACACCATCAGAACTCTCCTGGTTCAGATGTGGAGAAATAAACTGCTGAGTCGAGAAAAGCTGCTAAAGCAGCCGGAGTGAGGAGAGTTTCTGTTCTTCGCCACGGTTTGAGTTCTTTCCTTCTTCTTCGCTCTTCATAACAGACATGACTGATGTGAAAACAGCCACGGCTTCTACAACACCCCAACGTCTTTCGGTCCGTCTCTGGAAACGCTGCTTTGACTCTGCTTTAGCAAACAGAGAGGAGCTGAACACTCTTTGTTCTCTCAGTCTCCGCCGGCTGCAGCGTCTCTTCTTCTTCGTTGGTGATTTGCCGAGCGGACAGAAAGCGGGTTTTCTCTTGGTCAGCGGCTGAACGGCTCAGCGACTCGCTGCAGACGCCGTGATGGATCCTGTTCCGGAGAACAGGCTCTGGGACTGTTTGGTGAATCTCTGACAGCGGCACCGGGGGACCGGATTCCGTTACCGAACGCCGGAGCTCCTGATTAGCGAACGGCGTCTCCCTCAGCGCCGCTTCAGTGAGACGAGTCACGGCGCCCGGCGAGGCCACACACACACACACACACACCCTCGTCCCCCCGCCTGCCGGCTCTCGTCTGGCGGCGAGGCCGTGCTGATCGGTGTCATTGATTCAGCAGAAACATGATGAAACTGGGCGGGACGCTGCAGGCAGGAGGCAGAATGCTAATGTCCTCGGCGGAGTCCTCGGAGTCTCATCCGTCTCCAGAAAGTCGATATCGCTCCTCAGCTGTCCAACAGGAACCGTGCAGCTGCAGCTCTGCCTCTTTTTTTTCTTCTGTCCTCTTCAAACTCAAAACACACTTCATCCTAAAAAACCCTGAAAGAATCAGTTGGTCCAGAGAGAGGAGAGCTCGACCCTCTGACCTTCTGCAGGACGATCCTGCTTCCTCCCACTGATTTACCCATCTGCAGCCGTGAGACTGACGCAACGCCGAGAGGAGAAGACCGGAGCGGCGTTTGAAAAGAGACGAAGACAAAGACAGACGGTTCAGTCGGCGGCTGAGAGACGACCGAGCGGGACGTTTTCAGGGGAGGGGCTTCATCAGAAACATCTAGAAACATCTAACAGAAGGAATCAGCTCAGCACGGTTCAAACATTCTAACTTTCTAGAAGTTTAGGATCACGCTGTTCTGCACTTTGTGGGGAACTCACTGAAAAGTCTGGTTAAAATTATATTTCTATCACTGAAAATCACACATCGGATCATCTGTTCGGATCATATCGGGATTAAAAGCTGCCTGAATGTGTTGAATGACTATTGTTTCATGTGACGACGGGTTTTTTCCCAAAAGAAAAACTTTACAGGTGATTTTTCAGTCATTTCCAGTAGTTTCCTGTGAACATGATGACTTTCCAAACAGATTTCTCACTTATATTTTAAAGACAAAGGCAACAATCAGAACAACACCTGGTTCCATAAAACAACCAGAAAAAGAACTCCCGTCTGGTTCACTCGGCTCAAGAAGAGGATGGAACAGCTGAAACGCTCCGTCTCCATGGAAACGCAGGGAAACCAGGAGTCGGGTGAACCGGGACCGTCAGAGTTCCTGGACAGGATTTACTCAAAGCTCTCATCTCCAGACCAGAACAGAACCAGACCCCTGGATCAGCAGCAGAGCCTGGAGAACCGGAACCCTCAGACCGGAGCCGGGACCGTAAAGGATGAAACAAACGGCCCCGATCGGCCGGGCCGCTCTCTGACGGAGAAAACCGGCAGCAGTTCCAGCGGGACTGACACCGGGCTCTTCCATCGAGGCCGTGGATTTCCTGGCAGAAGAAGAAACCCGTCCGGCTGCAGAGCGCTGCGTCTCTCCGGAGCGTTCTCCTCCCAGAGGAGCCGCTCGCTCCCGGCGGGCGGCGGTTCCAGGACGGTGTTCTCCAGCACCGTGTTCTTCAGCCGGCCTTCTGGTCCCGGCTCGTCTCGCCGCTGACCAACAGGAGCTGCGAACAGCTGTTCTGCTTCGTGTGGCCGAGTTTGAGTCCGGGGCTCCGGGTGGAGTCTGCATGTTCTCCCTGTGCAGCGCGGCTCTCCACCGAGCAGGGGAGGTGAGGAGTCACTGGAACCCGTCACCACGGCAACGCTCACCCAGAAACAGCAGAAGGACTGAAGACGTCCCATCTGACTCCGCCCACCCCACCTGGCTCCACCCCATGAGGCTCCACCCGCCCCACCTGGCTCCACCCCGTGAGGCTCCACCCGCCCCACCTGGCTCCACCCACCCCACCTGGCTCCACCCTGTGAGGCTCCACCCACCCCACCTGGCTCCACCCTGTGAGGCTCCACCCACCCCGTCCGGCTCCGTCCAGTCCATCCTGATCCACCTCATTCAGCTTTAAATAGAAATGGATTCCAGCTGAATCCAGATGTTGCTGGTCCAGACCTCAGATAAGACGTCTGAGGACAGGAGCTGTACTGTCCAACATCCTGAGGTCTTTCTCAGGGCTGCAGGACGCTGAGACGCTTCAGTGAGTCCAGAGTTTCTCCAGGAAGCCGACGACCACCGAGACACCAGGAAGACGTCTCCGGCTCCGGTTCCTGCCGGTCAGAGAGAACCGGTCTTCCTCTCAGGAGAACCCAGAACTGCCCCCCCTCTGGCTGCTGCTGGTTTTGGTCCCGAGGGGACGTTTCCGTCCTCCAGCAGCATCGTCCCGTCCCGAAGCGCCCCGGGTGTCGTCTGTCAGTCGGAGGTCAGAGCCGTTCTGATCTCCTGCCAGGACTCAACGTCTAGAACTGCAAACGTTCGGCGAGAACAGCGGCGAGGCCGGGAAGACATCAGCCTCCATCACAGCTGCCGTTTTCCTCTGGTGTCTGCTGGAATCAGCTCCCGGCGCCTCGTGACGCCGCAGCAGGAAACAACAGAACCCGACGCCGGGTCCAGAGTTACTGTGAAGCAGCTCGTTCTCCACCGCCGGAACCTTCTGCCTCTTTTAACTGCTGCTGCATCTTAAAGCTCCGTCTCACTAGAATGTGCAGAAATGTGAAAACTAGAAGGAATTTTCCCCTGATATCACTGAAACGCTTCTTCAGACATGCTTGAATGGTGCATCTGATGATTCTTTCCTGAAATCTGAACAATATTTGAGATTTTGATGCATTGTGGGCATTGCTACTGTCTCCCAGCAGGGCGGGATGTTGTGCTGCATCAATCTGAAAGAGAATGAGCCGAAAATAGAAATATCCGGTTTGCCTCCGGTCCAGAGAGAATTCATCTCCAGACACCAAGCTGGATAAAAGACATGGAAGGAGCGGCGGAGGACGAGAGGTGGAAACCAAAACGAGACGATCTGAGACGAGTCCGGCATCTGGAACTGACCCTCGCCTCAAACAGCATCTGTGGGATGAGCAGCGGGTCTGAAGACGTGGAAACCAGAGCCGGTCAGCTGCAGCGTCTCTGAAGACCAGCTTCCTGCTCGTCCCACAGACGAAGAAAAGTCTGTCTTCACCACAGAAATCCCCAGCGGTTCCAGGGCGACCCGAGTCCGTCCACTCCGCTCGCTCTGGACGCATCTCGCCATCGCCATCTGATGGACCGGAGCAGAACCAGCTCTACTGCCCCCCTGCCTCCGCCTCTCCACCCACTGCTGTCTCCACGCATCTTTGGCAACTTCTACGACGGCACACTGCTGCTTCCCAGTTTAGAGTTTCACCACATTTCTGTAAAGATACTGGAGCTTCTTCCTCACAGAGCTGCAGAGACACGGTGCTAAAAACCTGACTGCTGGAGAACCAGAACCTGTCAAGAACCTGAGGACGCAAGCGTCTCCTGTTTTAAACACAGGCTTTAAAATAGCAGCACTCCTGCCCCCTTCTTCAGAAGACACACACACACACACACACACACACACACACACACACATACACACACACGGTGGTATCGTGTTGTCATTAAACACTGCAGCCTCTCCTCGCTGCTCTTCCTCCCAAAACAAATTCCAAAGACAGAACTGCAGACAGTCGTCCTCACATGTCCTCAAGACGGTTTCCAGCCCTGCTCCCTCCCCAAGGACGGCGCCTCACGCTGAGTGTGTGTGTGTGTGTGTGTGTGTGTGTGTGTGTGTGTGTGTGTGTTTACCTTTCTTTACAGTAAATATGTGTCTTGCTGTTTCCAGAACATTCTCACTCAAACATCTGAGAACAAACGTTCCTCTGCAGGAAAGAATCTCCTGTTGGTTTGAATCCCGAGAGGGAAGAGAACCGGGACAAAGCTGCAGACGAGAACCTTCAGCCACAAACGGAGGAACTTCAGAGGTTCTGATGGGGGTCCAGACTCCAGGCTGAACAGGAACCGGTCTGGAAGAGAGACCCGGCGGTCCCAACAGGGCAGAAGAGACCAGGAGGACCTGCAGCAGGTGGAGAGGCAGACGACCGCTGCTCCACTGCACCGCTACCGACAGAGGATGGAGGACCAAAACCAGAACCACAGAGAGACCTGCTCCATGGAGGACCAGAACCACAGAGAGACCTGCACCATGGAGGACCAGAACCAGAACCACTGGCTCAGCGGTCCGACTCAATCCTGTATTTTTCGCTTCACCTTCAGTTTCCAGCGTTTCTCTGAAGAGAGTCCAGTCATGTGAGCAGCTCACCCATTCACCTCCAGCAGCATGAATATGCAGGAGAGGCTCGTCTGACGCTCATCATGCAGATAATCGAGAGGATGTATGTATAAACACATGAAGTAATGAGACAAGCGGCTCATTACTGCCTGAGCTGTAATTATTTCATTCACCTCATTAACACTTCGGATCCATGCAAACAAGTTAAAACGACACCAGAGCATGAAACTGCTGCTTCTTTCAGATCACCCCCCCCCCCTTCCTCCTCCTCCTCCTCCTCCTCTTCCTCCTCCTCCTCCAGCGTCTCACAGTCGGTTCCACCGTTCAGAACGTCACGCTGGATTCAAGGCGACCAAATGGGATTAAATCAAGGATGTAATGAAGATCATCTCCAAGAAATCCAGTCTGAGCTTCTGCAGGTTCACACAGAATGAAGACCATCACAGTAAAAACCTCATCTGCCTTCATAAATGTGAGTATCAAGTTTCTGTTGATCGACTGAAGCAGGAGGTGAAAAACTTACTGAGACTTATTGAGCCATGAAACAGATTTGATGGAGGTAAAATACTATTTAATGATCGCAATGCAGAGTAAAGTTTGTCTGTTTCTGAAGAATCCCAGCTTTCCAGTGGGAAGTTTCCAGCCTGACCAGAACCTGATGCAGACGTTCCAGTGTTCATGTCACTGGCTGCAGCTCTTCAGTCACAGCTGCTTCCCAGCAGACTGCTGCTCTGTCCGTGGTGCTGAACCTGAGGCTCTGTCTGTGGTGCTGAACCTGAGGCTCTGTCCGTGGTGCTGAACCTGAGGCTCTGTCCGTGGTGCTGAACCTGAGGCTCTGTCTGTGGTGCTGAACCTGAGGCTCTGTCCCTCGTGCTGAACCTGAGGCTCTGTCTGTGGTGCTGAACCTGAGGCTCTGTCCGTGGTGCTGAACCTGAGGCTCTGTCCGTGGTGCTGAACCTGAGGCTCTGTCCGTGGTGCTGAACCTGAGGCTCTGCCCGTGGTGCTGAACCTGAGGCTCTGTCCCTGGTGCTGAACCTGAGGCTCTGTCCGTGGTGCTGAACCTGAGGCTCTGTCCCTGGTGCTGAACCTGAGGCTCTGTCCGTGGTGCTGAACCTGAGGCTCTGTCCGTGGTGCTGAACCTGAGGCTCTGTCCGTGGTGCTGAATCTGAGGATCTCTAGAGAAACAGCTTCTCCTTCCTTCCGGACGTATCTCTTGACACAACCCTGATTTCAAACCTGCATCGCTCACACCAACACAACAGGGTTAAACCAGGGGTGTCAAACGGCCCACGGGCCAAATCCAGCCTGCAAGAGGCTCCGATCCAACCAGACAAACCATCAAGCAAAGGGCAAAACCTTTCCAAAAAAATCAATCATTTTTCTTCAGAGATACAACAGAGAGCTGAGCTGAGATACTGATGACGCTGGTATGAAAGCTAGCTTACCTGGTTGCTATCGAGCTAGCCTCAAAGCCATGCAGTGAGCAACAGCAAGAGCAGAAGCTTTTGCACCGGAAGGTCTCACGAAGAATGGCTTCATGTTGAGATTGTGTTCAGTTTCCGTAAAAACTGTTTGGTTTTATAAAAATATTGTCATTTTCATCATGTCTGCTCTGAATCCCAACAGAGAAAAGTTCCAATAAAACACACCATAATCTCACTGGAGTGAGAATATGCTAGAAAACAATATCAATATGGTGAGTAGAGGATAATCATAGCATATAGCAAACTCAAAAGTGCACTCCATCCGCCAGCTTAGCAGACTTCCAGTATAAACCATGCAGTTGGCGTCTCCCTCCAGTCCACATGCAGACTTCATCAATCCATCCGGGCAACACGCCAAGCTTCATGTCAAAGTCAGAAGTCTCATTTTCAAGGCTTTGACGCACAGTAACGGACATAAAAATACAGGTTTCCTTCAGGACGACAAGACAATTGGCACATTGGATGGCGGATGGCGGCGCGTGCACACGCAGCGGCTCCTCTCTGTCCCGACCAAACGGTGTTTCCGTGTTTTTTGTGCGTCCCAAGGAGAACTAACTCCCGCAAGCTTCTGCTCGACATCCGCAGAATCATATTCAGAAATGCATTCACGCCAGAGATTTCAGCGGACGTGGAAAAGCTCCGCTCCTATGGTCTGCTCCGGAGTCCTGCTCAACCCCCGACCCTCGCCCCTGCGGTGAGCCCACAGTGGAGGTGCCACAGGCGGAACAGGAGGAAGCAGAAGAGGGGTAAGCACGGAGGTATCCGAGCTAGGCTAGCTGCTAGCCCTCATCGTCCGGCTATCCCCACCATCATCCTGGCTAACGTGCGCTCGCTGGATAACAAACTGGATTACATCCGCCTTCTTCGGACATCTGTAAAGACTGTAAGTGAGTGCTGTGTCTTTGTCTTCGTGGAAACATGGCTCAATGACAGCGTCCCGGACTGTGCTATCCAGCTAGAGCGGCTAACATGCTACCGGGCTGACAGAGCGCTCGTCGAGGGGGGGAAGACTCGCGGCGGGGGACTCTGTGTTTACATCAGTGACGCCTGGTGCCGTGACGCCGTTGTAGTCTGTAAACACTGCTCACCACTGGTGGAGTTTATGATCATCAAGTGCCGCCGATTCTTCCTGCCAAGAGAAATTACAGCTGTTTTACTGGCAGCAATATACATCCCCCCTGGCTCCACCAACAACAGGAGTGGGGCACTGAATGAACCCTATCAGCACATCAGTGAGCAGCAGACGGCCCATCCTGACGCCTTCCTCATCCTGGCTGGGGATTTCAACCACGCTAACCCAAAGAGCGTGTTTCCACAACTCCATGGACATATTAACGTTCCCACAAGAGGTACTAATATCCTGGACAATGTTTTCACTACACACAGTGGAGCCTACAAAGCCACCCCCCTCCCCCACCTCAGGGCTTCAGACCACACTACTGTTATGCTCCTGCCAGCATACAGGCCGCTGGTTAAAATCACCAGACCAGCGAAGAAGACGATCCGTGTGGCCAGAGGGGTCGTCAGCGGCACTCCAGGACTGCTTCTCCACCACTGACTGGAGTGTGTTCAGACAGGTGGCCACCTTCAACGACACCATAGACCTCCAGGAGTACACAGAGACCGTCACTGCCTACATGAGGAAATGCATGAACGACGTCACGGTCTCCAGAACCATCTCCACTCTCGCCAACCAGAAACCATGGCTGACAGGGGAAGTCCACAGACTCCTGAGGGCTCGGAATGCTGCCTTCAGAGCTGGGGATGAAGCAGGCCTAAGGACAGCCAGGGCTAACCTGTCACGAGGTATCAGAGTGGCCAAGAGACAGTACTCCAGGAGGATCGCTGATCGTTTCACTGACAGCAGAGACACCAGGAACCTGTGGCGAGGGATCCAGACCATCACAGATTATAAGCCCGCTCCACAGACCTGTGACAGCACCACCTCTCTGCTGAATCAACTGAACGACTTCTTTGCCCGCTTTGAGGCCGACAACAACACCCCAGCACAGAAAGCCCCACCTCCTCCTGACGACCAGGTGCTGAAACTGAGCCCGGACAGTGTGAGGAGATTCCTCAAAGGGACCAATGTACGAAAAGCCCCAGGTCCTGACAATATTCCTGGTCGTATCCTGAGAGACTGTGCTGAGGAGCTCACTGATGTTTTCACTGACATCTTTAACATCTCGTTGAGCCAGGCTGTTGTCCCCACATGCCTCAAAGCCACCACCATCATCCCGGTTCCTAAGACGCCGTCTCCCGCCCACTACAATGACTATCGCCCGGTCGCACTCACCCCCATCCTTATGAAGAGCTTCCAGCGGCTCGTCATGCAGCACATCAAGTCTGCCCTCCCATCCACCCTGGATCCCTACCAGTTTGCTTATTGGTCCAACCGCTCGACCGATGACGCCATCGCCACTGCTCTCCACTCAGCCCTGACCCACCTGGAGACCAAGAACTCATATGTCAGAATGCTGTTCATCGACTTCACCTCAGCATTCAACACAATCATCCCCCAGCAGCTCATCTACAAACTGGACCGGCTGGGACTCAGCACCACCTTGTGCAACTGGCTGCTGGACTTTCTGACAGGGAGACCACAGGCAGTTCGGGTTGGCAGCAACACCTCCGGCACCATCATTTTGAACACGGGGGCCCCCCAGGGATGTGTGTTGAGCCCCCTCCTCTTCACTCTGCTGACCCATGACTGCACACCCTCATCCAGCTCAAACCTCTTCATCAAGTTTGCTGATGACACGACCGTGGTGGGTCTCATCAACAATGACGATGAGACAACCTACCGGAGTGAGGCGAGCCGCCTGGCCACATGGTGTCAGGACAACAATCTCCACCTGAACGTGGAGAAGACGAAGGAGATTGTTGTGGACTTCAGGAGAGAGCATTCCCAGCATGCTCCACTAACCATCAATGGTGCTGCTGTGGAGAGAGCGAGCAGCACCAAGTTCCTGGGTGTGCACATCTCTGAGGATCTCTCCTGGAACATCAACACCACATCACTGGCTAAAACAGCTCAACGGCGGCTCTACTTCCTCCGCAGACTGAGAAGAGCGAGAGCCCCGACCCCCATCATGACCACCTTTTACAGAGGCACTGTAGAGAGCATCCTGACCAGCTGCATCACGGTGTGGTACGGCGCCTGCACCGTGTCCTGCTGCAGCGCATCGTGAGAGCAGCCGAGAAGATCATTGGTGTCTCTCTCCCCTCCCTCTCCTCTATCTACAACACCCACCTCACCCGCACAGCCACCAGGATCACAGGTGACCCCCCCACCCTGCCCACAGCCTTTTCAGCCTGCTGCCGTCGGCCAGGAGACTGCGGAGCCTCCGGGCCAGAACCAGCAGACTCAAGGACAGCTTTCTCCACCAGGCAGTCAGGAAGCTAAACTCCCTGCTCTGCCCCCACTTCCTGTCTCTGCCCCCCGCCACTGACCTCAGGCTTGAACTTTTCTGTGTTTTACTGTGTTCTTAGTAAATTATTTTATTTATTACCTTGATCTTATATGTTTTGTTGCACCGTGGGTCCGAGAGGACTGTAATTTCATTTGTGCTGTATGTCTTTATGTATGGCATATTTGACAAATAAACTGACTTTGACAACGAAAACCATCTTTCTGCTGCAGCCGTTTGACTCAGATCTGAGTGTTTCTGTATTCTCCAGCTGATTTGATGTGAATCTGTTTATATTAATATTGATATTTTCATTAATTTTACAATATATTTCTTTGCATTTTTACTGGTTGCAACAGAGAAAACAGGCTTTCAATCAATGTTTCTGCTACTTGTTTGTTGATGTAAGATAGAAGCAACTGGTCATATTTGTTGATTTATTGATTGATTGATTTGTTATCTCGCTCTGCTTCACGGCTTCTCTATTTTTTCTACATTTGAAATGAAGCTTGATATATAAAATGGATTTATGGACACTGGTGTGTACCTGAAGGAGTTTTCTGATGATCGTTCTTCAACAATCTGGCGTGAAACTGCAATATTCTCGAGACGAGAAAATAAACCAGTTCCAGAGTTGCAGATTGCATGTCTGCTGTGAAAATGGCTTTTAGTGACTGGCTGAAGAGACTGGACGTGTCTGGAAATGTTTCTGTCAGCTCCTGAGTGCTCGGCTTCACGTGCGTGCTCGCGCTCATGCTCGTGCACGCCGGACCCTTGGGGTCGTGAAGCGACTCTCAGTCGCGGTCGTGTTTTTGGGTGAGATGAAGAGCGGGACGAGGACGCCGACTGCAGCCGGGGCAGTGAACGCATCACTGACCTCCCAATTATAACTTCCACAAAAGAGCAGAGGAAATGTGTGTTCTAAAGCGGAGGGGAAGGGTCGGCACACAATTAAATCACTCAGCAAAAAGAAAAAAAAACAGTTTTTAACAAGTGGAGAAACTAACCTTGAAAGTGGAAAATGGAGCATTTGGTTGGGAAGGTTTCCAGCCTGAACTCCGTTTTCATATCTCTTCTCATTAGCCGCATGCTAATTAGCCACGTGGCTCCGGGAGATAAAACTGGGGGCTGAGATGTTTGTGTGTGTGTGTGTGTGTGTGTGTTTTTCTATCCTTGTGGGGACCAAATGTCCCCACAAGGATAGCAAAACCTGGCACGATGTGCCTTGTGGGATCTTTTTCCGGTCCGAATGAGGAGAAACAGAGTTTTCTTGACCATGTTGTTGTTACTGAAAAAAGTAAAAGTGCAAAAACATTTCTTTAGGGTTAGGCTTTGTTGTGGTGTGGGTTAGGGTTAGGGTAAGGGTCAGGGTTAGGGGCTAGACATGAATGGGAGTCAATGGACGGTCCCCACAAGGATAGAAATACAAGACTGAGCGTGTGTGTGTGTGTGTGTGTCAGCCCGGCAGACTCTCCCCAAGACATCCAGCCACAGCCGTGTCCAGAAAGCCCTCCCCGTCCAGAGTATCAGTCCACCAGCGTGAGAGTTTCCCGCCGCCGACTCTAAATGCCATTTCAAGGACTTTTTCCACCAACAAGCAATTTGTGGAGCAGCGCGGCGCAGATGGAGGCTCTCAGCCTGCTGGTGGCGGCGGAGACGGAGCCGTGTGTGTGTGTGTGTGTGAGTGTGTGAGTGTGTGGGTGTGTGTGTGTGTGTGTGGGTCCAGCATGGTCTCAGGTCAGCTCCTTCCTGTCACACTGTCCCTGTTTCTCATTAAAAAGATGTTTCTGGCTCCGAGCCGGACGGGAGGAACCCGGTTCCAGCTACCATGAGGGAACATTAGCAGGAGAACACACACACACACACACACACACACACACACACACACACACAGAGCTGAGGACTCCCTTCTCAGAGACGTCCGGCGTGTCTCCTGATCCGCTCATGCAGAAGGTGAGCCGGAGCGTGAGGGAACCGGAGAGGGAGTCAGGAACCGTTCTGTCAATACAGATTATCGTTTCCCGCTGATTTGGAACGGAACGTTCTGCGAACCCGGACGAGCAGCGGCGCGTCCCGTAATGCGCCGGCCTGGCCAATCAGACGTCAGCTCACCTCCTCGCTCGTCACGGGTCACCTCCACCGGCACACACACACCAACACACACACAGGTTTGTATTTCTATCCTTGCGAGGACACTCATTGACATAATGCATTTACTAGCCCCTAACCCTGACCCTAACCCAAACCACAACACAGCCGAACCCTAAAGAAATGTTTTTGACCTTTTTGCACTTTTACTTTTTTCAGTAACAACAACATGGTCAAGAAAACACTGTTTCCCTTCATGGGGACCCAAGAAATGTCCCCACAAATGACATTGTGCCTGGTTTTCCTATGTTGTGGGGACATTTTGTCCCCACGACCATACGAAAACCCGCGCGCACACACACACACACACACACACACACACACACACACACACACACACACACACACACACACACACACACACACACACACACACACAGTGTTCTAGATCCTGTTTACATGAGAAAGATCAGTGTGTGTTCACCACCGACCAACAGTAAGTCCAACTTCCATCAAGCTGAATATCTGTTCATAAAATCTGCAAATAAAAGTGCTGGTGGGCCAGTAGAGGACCGGTGTGGAGCACTTGTTGAAAACCTGGCAGGAACCTTCACTCAGAGGTTTAAAGGGACATATTATGCAATTTTTCAGGATTGTCATATTGGTCTCCGAAGCCCAAAAACATTGTATTTAAGTCTTTTTGCCCCAAATTCATCGTTTGTTGGAGTTTCAGCGTCTAAAAAGTTTCTCTGACAAGTCCTCCGCAGAACAGGCTGTTTCTGAGCCTGCTTCCTGGTATGCACTTGAACGCATCTGGCCACGCCCACTCACACTCACACGGGTTGTGTTCGAAACCGCATACTGCCTACTACATACTTCCATACCCATACTGTCCATACTGCATACTGCATACCCAGTCCATCAGACAGTATGCAAAGCGTTTACACTACAGCATACTACATAATAACTAGGGATGTTCCGATCAGGATTTTTTGCCACCGAGTCCGAGTTCTATCATTTTGAGCATCTGCCGATTCCGAGTCCTGATCCGATTCTTTTCTAATGTAGAATATGTGCATATTATTATTATTATTTTTTTTTTTGTTTTTTTTTTTGGTTGCACTTTGAGATATTCAAATGTAAAGTGCATTAAAAATTAAAGGTATTATTATTATTATTATTATTATTATTATTATTATCTATAAAAAAAAAAACTAAAAAACTTATGAAAAGTTCTCCTTTTTAATTTTCTTAACGTCAATTCAAAACAACACATATTGCTGTCTCTCTGTAATTACATCTTTCTGTAGCACGGAAAACCTAAATACATCTCATTTAACCCATTAAAGCCGGGCACACATTACCGCTGAAGCACGCTTCAGTGAGCAGCAGCGGCCAGAAACGTTCAACACAGAGTTAGGAGGCAGTGCAGCAACACGATCTGGACCCGGAAACAGGATCAGTCATGCATATGCGCGAGTTTGATGGATTTCATTACCCAAGAAACAGCTGATTAGCGCAAAGACAAAAAAAAGACCCGGCGTCAGTGGTAGAACTGTGCAACAGCGCTTCCGGGTTTAATGATAGAATTGCGCAACAACGCCACTACCGTAAATGCGTCCCGGTTTCAATGGGTTAAAATCCAACCGAGTCCAAATCGGGAGGAAACTTCCGATCCCGATCGAGTCCGTAATCACGTGATCGGGGCCGATTTCCGATCACGTGATCGGATCGGGACATCCCTAATAATAACCCACAATGCATTGCACTCCTCCCCGAGCAGCCGAAATCGACCGGCTAAAGCTGATTTCACTTTAGCTCTAAACTCTTCAAATGTCTAACTTTATCAAAAAAAAATTTAAAATTAGGCGACAAAGTGGTGGTTCAGAGCCGAGTGTGTCGTTTATCTGTCCGAATACCAGCCGTTTATGATTTTGTTCGGACGAATTCGGCGAAATTTAAGTCAGCCGCAGTGAGCAACGCAGTTCCAGTTTTTTTCACAAAAATAAACCACCCCTTTCCCTTTCTCATGCAAAAAAACCTCAGTGATAAATCTGTGCTTTTACTTTGAAAACAAGAAGCCAATCTTTCAGCAATACATCTCGCTGAGCATCGCCGTTTGGACCGCTGTCCCGTTAACGGATTGGACCAGTTACGATGCCTTACCGACGGAGAGTGTTTTCAGCTCTTCAACGAAGGTCGGCTCGCCGTCTTCGGTCCATCATGGTTGCTTTCAACATGGACTTGTTGTCAGATGGAAGTGTTTTTTTTTTTCTCCTTTTTTTCACTATTTTTAATCAATGTAAATCCAATCAGAAATCTCTAACATAACATACCTACTAGCACAAAAATTGGAGGGAAAATGATATCTATAACCATTTGTCACGTCCGTCGCGTTGCATCTTGGGTAATTTCAGTATGAGTGGTGAACTCATGATGTCTACTCAACATTTCTGGCGAATGCAGTATGCATCCGGGAACTTCCTGCATACTCACAAATCGCATACTGCCAGTGTAAACGCACTGCATACTCAGTAAGTTAGTATGAGCAGTAGGTAAGTATGCGGTTTCGAACACAGCCATGGTGGGGGCACAGTCAGGGGGCGGAGTCAAATCCGCTCATTTCAGGATAAGCGGACCAAACTGAAACTCGACCGTTTCAGCAGGCATTTTCACAAAATGTGGTGCAGCAAGACAGAGAGGAAACAGACAATTTTCAAACTTGAACGTCACAATGAGGCGACTGCAACACATACTACGATAAGAAACTCTTCACAAAGTGAAAAAAGCATACGTCCCCTTTAAAATAACACCGAGCAGGAACCGAACCCCACCCAGACTCCCACAGGACGCCAAACACTCGCCGGCGTCTCCGCTCCGCCGAGCCGAGGAGTTATTTCTGACTGTCTGACGGGAAAATGAGTCAGTTCAGGTTTAAAATAGGAAATAAGTCGATTCACAACTTGTGTGATTAACAGAGATGATTTGAACTGATGAGCTGAGAAATCTAACAACTTCCTGGATAAAGAACTGAAACAGTCTGACAGCAGGAAGACTCCTCTAAGAGGAGGAGGAAGAGGAGGAGGAGGAGGACGGCCCATGCAGCCTGAACCTCCCAGAATGCCTCCTGTCTGAACAGCAGCCTTCTGCTCACAGACAATGGAAGCGGAATCGTGTCCTCTGCTGTGGACCAGCTCTGGGCTGAGAGCAGGAAACATTCAGGAGCTCCGAATGAGAATTATGGGAATGATGAAGTCCCTTCTGCATGCAGAGCAGCGCCAGCATTACGAGGGGAGGAGGAAGAGGAGGAAGAGGAGGAAGAGGAAGACTTGTGAATGTGTGACCTGAGGCTCCGGGTCAGAACCGACCGGATGAAGGATCCATGAAGCTCAAGTCTTGTTTGTTTCAGGAATAAAGAAAATTCTGCACTTTTCAAGCTGAATGGTTGGAAGAGAAATGTCAGCATGTCGCAGGTCTTCCTCCTCCTCCTCCTCCTCCTCCTCCTCCTCAGACTGGAGATGATCCTGAGAGCCGAGCTGTGATCAAACTCTCCTCTTAATCTCTTTCAATATAGACTCAGCCTTCTGATGTTCAGGATCTTGATCCTCCGGCGTCTGTTCTGCGTTCGCCGTGTCCAGAGCGGGAAAAACGCCGCCGAGCCGCCGCTAACGAGCTCCCATCTGATCTCTAATCACAAATTAGTGGCACAGAATCCATTTCAGTTTCCATCAGAGCAACAGTCGGATCAGAGCTTCTCTTTTTCAATCTGCTGAACCTGAGCTCTAATCTGCACCGAGCCAGAATCTGTTCACTGCAGTCGGACTCGTCGTCCTGGTTCTGGTTCTGGGTCTGACAGCTGGTCCGGTCCAGGCCCTGTCCTGCTGGGGGGGATTTGGTTGTTTCATGAAGGAAATGGAGTCCTGAGCATCTCGGCTGCTCTCAGTGACAAATGCTCTCTGTTTACTGCAGAACCGGAATGAAGGAGAGCTTCTCTGGAGGAGCTTATCTCTCCGGCTGGCCAAACATTTCCAGTAATAAGAGAAGAAAACTTTCTGAAACAAACAGCTTTTTTTCTCTCTTCCCCTTCTGAGGATCTTACAACCCCTGAACTTTCAACTCCGAAGCAAAACAGCATCGATAACGCCCTCAATTTAAAGCAGTTCCTCAGGAGATCTGATAAGGTTCTCCCAGAAGACCGTCCAGAAACCAGATCTATATGAAACCGTTCTTTATTCATTCAGCTGGAATGGGCTGCTGTCTGCCTCGGACCCAGACGGGGCTCAGCGCCGGGGTTCTCCTCTCCACAGGAACCTCGTGAGCCAGCAGACCTCATGTGACCCAGCAGGAGTGTGTCCAGCCACGCCGGAGTGTATGCCGTGTGTGTGTTCTCACACACACTCGCATGAAGACGGAGCGAGGGGCTCGGCGTCGGCTGAGTGGCTCATTCTGGGTGTTTAACGGACGCTGGGCGTCACGGCGGCTGGGGTCGCCTCGGGGTCACCGGGGTCACCGGGGAGCCGCCTGGCCTCAGATCTGCTCAGCGGTGACTTCCTGCTGCGTGACGCTGCTTCTCTACCGACACACGTCTGAATCCACCCAAGCAGAACCGACGGTTTCGTGGAGAACGTGAGGAAAAGCTTTCCTCCAGACGGCTCCACACGACTTTTATCTGCAGACTTCGAGGGTTTTCTGTAAAATAAAATCACTTTGACTGCAGTGAGACTAAAAACCGCCTGAACCAACATGTCCGATCCCTCCAAGGTTAAATGAAGGTCAACAGGGCTTCAGGAACAGCGCCGGTTTAGACTCAGGCACCATGTTCAGGTGGAACCTGGTCTCTGGCAGGTTCTGGAGGAACACAGCGGGGCTCAAAGTCTCGGTGGAACCTTCTGAAAACGTACTGATCCGTCCAGAAGATTCTCTCTTCTCCATCATCATGAAGCTAAAAGGAAAAGTTTTTAAAGAGCTGAGCAGGAAAATCAGAAATGGAGGAACGGACGGAGGAACAAACGGCGGAACGTCTGGAACAGAAGGCGCTTTTGACGGAGGAGAAAAACTCCTGACTCCGTATGAAGAGCGGAGAAAAGCTCCGTGCAGCGGAGAGATCGGCCTGGATGTGATGGATGTGATTCCATCGACCGCCGCTGACAGTCCGTCCAGCAGCCGGAGTGGAATTGGCTCTATTTAGAATGCAGGATGTTCGACGCCGACGATCATTTCCCCATTTAGAATCCCTTTCCGATACGGACTCGTAAATACGGACGCCGTCGCCCCCCTCCCCCTCCTCTCCGTGACACAAAGCAATATCGACCGTCAGCCATCGACCCCGGCGGCTCCCAATCTGAGACCAGACAGACGTACGGACGGCGCTCCGGCCAAAACAATTACAGCCCCGGCAGACCTTCTGGAGGGGGGGGCACCGATACAAACACCAGACTGAAGGAAAGTTCAGTAAATCAGATGCAGGCGGAGGCAGAGAGCTGAAGGCCGGCAAGCCGCCTGTCCTCGTCCGGCCGGTTCTCCGGCGGCCGTGGACGAGGCGCCGCGGCCGTCCTTCCACTCCGTATTGATCGGCGGCGTCCCTGCCGGAGGGACCCGGGGATCCGGTGGCTCATTAATCAATGTGACACGGCGGGCAGCGGCGGCGCCCAACACCCCCTCCGGACCGCCGGCTCTCCGTGACGTCTCTCCTGTCTCCACCAGGTCTGACGTCCTGCGGTGAAATCCGATCCCTGGCGGCGAAGCGCGGTGACGTGACGGAGTCTCGTTCCTCACGGTTCCGGCTCGTCCCGCCTGTCCTGTGGACGCCGACGCCGCAGCGACGTTTAAACACAGCGTTCAGCCTCTGCTCTGGTTCTACCAGCCAGAGGTCAGAAGAGGAAACTCTCCTTCATGGAACTGAAACCTGCTGGAACCTGCAGCTGCAGAGAAGACGCAGGTCAGTCGAGATCAAGACGAAGAAGGAAGAAAAGCAGCTTCTGTGGAGGTTCCACTGGTTCTTCCTCATGGAGCAGAAGAACCAAGAGTCCTGCAGAGACGTCCAGATGTGGCGAGGAGGGACGGTCCAGCAGCTGTCCTGAGAACCGAGGCTCCGCCCTGCAGCCGCACGAAACATAGACACAGCAAGAGTCCAGATGAGGGGACCACAGCCGGACCAGAGCTGGACCACAGCTGGATCACAGCTGGACCACAGCTGGACCACAGCTGGACCGCAGCTGGACCGCAGCTGGACCACAGCTGGACCACAGCTGGACCAGAGCTGGACCACAGCTGGACCAGAGCTGGACCGCAGCTGGACCACAGCTGGACCACAGCTGGACCGCAGCTGGACCACAGCTGGACCACAGCTGGACCACAGCTGGACCACAGCTGGACCACAGCTGGACCAGAGCTGGACCACAGCTGGACCACAGCTGGACCACAGCTGGACCACAGCTGGACCGCAGCCCGTCTGACGGGATCCAGTCTCTGGTTTTCACCACTTCCTGTTCTGCGGTTCTCCTGACGGAGCGTTGAGAGTCTTTCCTTCCGTCTGAAGCGTCCTGCTTCCCGTCTGGGTTCTGTCCTCTGTGAGGACGTCCTCCACACGCCGGAGCGCCGCTGGAGGAGGACAGGAGGGTTCAGGGAGAGCGAGGACTCAGAGGAGCTGCAGGTTTCGTCCCGGGCGGCGGGGGGAAGCCGGCGCTCGGCGCTGGATCTGCGGAACCCGCCGCGATAATTAGCCGAGGAAGAATGCAGGATAAAAGGCGGCGAGTTCCACGCTGAGCTAATGATGTTGATCTTGCTGCCATAATTACTTTAATACCTCCTCGTTTAAAAAAAACAGGCGGATCCAATTCCCCGGAAGAAAGGCCGTTCTTAACGCGGCGCCGCGGCGGAGAGTCGGCGCTCGTCGTCTCCAGACAGAAGTCGTTACGGAGGTTTATTCCAGCGGCGGCGGCGGCTCCCTCTCCCCACGTCTTCACAACGCCGCCGGCAAACGCCGTTCTGCCGTGGCGCCCTCCGGACCTCAGCCTGCGGGACCGCCCGGTGGAACAGCTCCGGGCCTCGGATCCACCGCGGCGGCTCAGCGGCGCTCCGACCGCTAACCTGCTGACGGTGCAGCCAGCGCCCAGCCAATCAGGAGCAGCGGCGGTGAAGCGGTTTGTAATCTCCTCTCAGAAACAGCTTCCTCTCGGTCTGCCGGGACGCCGTCCGCCGCTGCCGCCGCGCTCAGCCATGCCAGACCTGACCAACAACAAGGATTATTCAGAAAAACTCCACACCCAAATCTAAGAAAACACACCAAAACGGCGCCGGGCACACATCGCCTGACAGCAGGAAGCTCTGAGGACTGGATTTATTTCACAGAGGAGCCTGAAGAGGCTCTGAGGACAGAAAGGCAGGAAAGGTTCAGGAGTTTCTGAGATTCTGAGGCTGCTCTGGGTCCAAGCTAACAATCAGATTTGATGTTTTCATGCTTAAAATAAACCTCAGCCTTTTCTATCATGTGGCTCCGCCCACTCAGAGAGGCGCCCACTTCAGAACAGTCTGGACAATCTGAACCTCAGACCCTGATTTTCACTGAATGAGAGAAAAAAAATCGGTTTTTCTGCCATGAACATGTTGATCCAACTGCAGCCTGTTGACGAGGAGAGAGATGCTCCGTTACACCGCCGAGCTGGAGGCGGAGCCACGGGTGAGACGCCGTTAACAGCTGATCACAGCCGACAGGAAGTCTGCTGCTGCAGGACTCCTCCTCCTCCTCCTCCCCCTCCTCTCCACCAGGAGCGTCTCTCTGATCTCTGATCAGTAGCTTCATCACTGCAGAAGCAGAAAAGTGGCCCCGGTAGGATCTGAGCCGACCGCCGCCTGGGGGCGTGGCCCGGGTACGATCTGGGGGCGTGGCCCGGGTACGAGCTCTCAGCAGACGTCAGCTCCAGTGGGCGTCATGGTTGGAGCGGCAGGAAGGCTCGGAGCTCCCTGCAGAGACACACCTGACCTTGTCCGGTCCGATTCCCGCCGCCCGCGGCCGCCGCCACGCACCGTGTCGGTCGTCATCGGTTTGATGTGTAAACCGGCGGCGGGACTGCGGGCGGAGCGGCGGACGGCGTGGAGACGCCGCCCAGCGCCCGCCCCCGAGTGCAATCTGATGCAAACTGAAGCCTTTCCAGTCCTGCTCTCCTCAGCCGGACCCGTTTCCATGACGACCACTCAGGTCAACACGCATGAAAATGATGCAGCTGGCGTGTCGGAACAGGAGCTGATCTGCAGTGAAACCAACACACTGCGGAGAACAACACACTGGAGAACACAGAGAACCATCACTAAACACTGCAGAGCGCTCCATTGTTAATGTTTAGAGCGTGTTCTCCGGGTTCTCTCGTTCTCCATCTCTTTGGTCAAACGGCAGCAGATAAAGAACCTGAAGCTTCAGTCGTTCCACGTTTCAGCTCCTGATGGATGATGAAGCTGACTGAACGAAGGTCAAGAGGTCAACCGGCGCCTCTCAGAGAGCAGCTGGAAGGAGGAGCGCCGCCGTCTCCACATCTGCATCGACCGGCCCGAACACTCCGCTGCTCGTCTGCTCCGCCCGGATGAGCGCCGTCTCCGGCCCGGGAGCAGGAGTCTTCATGAAGGTGAAGCAGGGAAGAGAAGAAAGGTCATCGGCGGCTCTCGTCTCGCCGCTCGGCTCTCAGACTCCTTCAACAGGAGAAAACATTCCCGACAGACTCGCTTTCTCAAATCAGCATTTCAATTAAATGTCTGCGCTCCGTCGGCCAAAAGCTTGTAATTAATCAGCCCCGAGCGAAGACAAACGCTGCGTTTAATAACCTTTAACAGGATTAACTGCAGAGATCAAACGTCTCGGCGGCTGCTTCCTGATCGGCGGCGCCGGGAGATTCCAGCCACTCAGCCTCTCGTCCGAAGAATCAAACCGTCATTTCTAGTCAGTTTCAAGGCCTTTCTGCTCAAGAGCTTCAACCGCCACTCACCCAGGGAGGCGGAGCTGCTCTGCAGGGGGCGGGGCTTAGCCCGGCTCAGCTGGACTCTCACAGCAGGGGACGGGTGGAGGCTTTTAGGGAACAGGTGGAGGTTTTCAGGGAACGGGTTCATTATTCAAACAGAGGACTCTGCTCCGTCCTGCAGATCCAGACGGGTTAAACGGGGATTTTCAGCTTCGCTCTCAGGAGCTGCGTTTCGGGTCTTGGCGGCTCGGCGCCGGTTGTGGAGTTGAGCGTTTGGACGTTGAAGTGAGATTGCGTCTGAGACTCGCCGCGGCGCCGACGGCTCAATCTGCCGGCGGCTCATCGGAGCCGTTCGGAGCGCCGAGACGTCAGATAAGAGACGCCGGACGAATCTGGGACGGATTTGATGCAGCGGACTTAAAAAAAGAAGAAGAGAGAAATCGTGGATAAATCTCCCATTTCTCTCCAGTCGGGGTCTCCGGTGGATTTATGGCGTTTCAGAGGCATTACCCCGTCTAGAAGGCAGGCGGGTCGCTGTTGTGCGTCGGAGGTAAAATATTCCTTCCTGTTGGAGTCATGGAGCTCCACGGCGCCATCTGAGGTGATTTATAGCAGCTTCATCATTCAGCGCCAGACGTATTCAAAGAGCAGCGGGATATAAAACACCATCAGGCCGGATTCCACAAAAACCCACAAAGGCTGGAGAATCCGGGGAGGCGGGACGGCGTTCCGGCGCTGGGTGACAGCCGCCGTCTCGCCAGCGCCCGGGAACAAAGCCGGTGGGACGCGGCCGCCGGCAGGCAGAGAGCTCATCGCTCACGGTCACGCACGGAGGAACCGGCGCTCGCCGCGGCGGAAACACAATCCAAGGCTGGACTTGGTTTGAAACTCATCGTGAAAAGTTGCTCCTCCAGAAGAATGGAGCGGCGCCGGCGCCTCGTCCTCCTTCCACCGCCGGCGCCTCGTCCTCCTTCCACCGCCGCACAGTTTTCAATTCTGCAGACGAGGGAAGGGAGTTAGAGGCCTAATCCCACCTAATCCCCAAACAAACACATCTATGGCCTCCGCTTCCCGCAGAGCCACGGCGGCCGCCCTCCGCCGTCTCCTCCGTTCAGCCCGCGCCCCCCGCACTCCCCCCGCCTCTGATGGTGGTTGAAGCTGAGCTCTGCAGGCGTCTGAACCAGACTCGCCACCGCTCCCATCACTCTGCCGCCATTAAAGGAAAAGGCTGGAAACCAGCTTCTATCTGGAACCGAGACGCTTGAAGGACATGACCCACTGCCTGGGAGGCCCCGCCCCCAGGGAGACCCCCGCCCCCAGGGAGACCCCCCCACTAACCAGGATCACTTCAGAATAAAGCTGTTAGAGACTGAATCTGACAGAACTTTGTTTCTCTAAAAGAGTTTTTTGGTCACAAGAAAAACAAAATGAATCTTTAGTTTTTGAATGACTGAAGAAAAGCTGACGTTCTGATCAGCTGAAGGCAGGAGATGAGCAGAGCAGAGGACGCTCAGCCTTTCCTCCAATCAGACGTCGGCTTCCTGTCCTGTCAGTGAAGCCTCGTCTGGCAGAGAAGCTGGAGAACCAAACTCAGGAGGATGTTAAACCAGACGTCTGAAATAAATCCTCTTGTGTCCAGCAGGACGGCTGCGGACAGGTCATCAGTCCAGAAAACACAGACAGGTCAGAGGTCAAACACTGGAATGACCGGATATCTGTAACCCCTCCTTCACTCGGCGAGGTTACAAGAATGGAGTATTCAACTCAGCTCAGGGCTGGGCCAATGATCAGAATTCCAGGTACACGCTCGTGGAGGCCAGGGTGAGACCTCGACGTGATCACGCACACAACAAAACTGATTTCAAAAATATATTGTCAAACACCAAGAACAGTAACAACTCAGTAACGATGTATGAAAAATAATAAACTGCGCAAAAAAAAGGATCCTTTGAATGTGTGTAATCTCTATCGTCTCATTCTTTTTTTTCTGTGAGCTCAAGTTCTTTTGACTTCGTTGGGGCCCTTTAATGTTTGTGTAATTCAAGGTCCTACCACAACGCAGATGTGAGGCATGTTTCCTTGAATCCTCCTTCATTCTGGCTCGCCTTTAAGTTCCTTGATTCCATCAACCAGCGTCGTCAGAAAAGCCGTTTGGTTGGCTTTCAACGCGCTGGAATCCTCACGTCCGTCCAGCATCACTGATGCCCTCTGTCTTCTGGCATCGAGTGGCACCGAATCAAAATCTTCTTAATCATCCAACAAAAAACCTGACCTGCAGGACAGGCCACAATCATGTATTTTAGTCAAATTAATTATTAGAGGCCATAAATTCTCTGCTGAACTAAAATAAAATAAATATAACCTGTAAAAATACAAATAGGGTACTTCTACAAAATAGTACTTCCCATTATGAATCAAATAAAAAAAAAACAATAATTAACTTAAATTTAGCCTCTAAGTATCAGTTTCCCTGTATGAAATGATGAATAAAATGACCTTTTTCCTTCCCCTCCACCCACAGTACACACACCAGAGTCCTGCACGGGTCCAATTTTCAAAATCCGCCCGGCGCGACCCGGGACGTACAAACCCGCAACCGAACCGCAAACCCGCGCATCAGCCCGACGAGTACCGCGACCCGATCCGACCCGATGAAACACGACCCGCAGCCCGACCCGTAACCCGTTTTTAAAGTCATCATTTTGGGTCACAATGTCTGAATACTGAACAGCACATCGCCACAGTTCAGGTGCCAGTGAGGAAACAACGCACCTGAATGAAGCAGCTCTTCCAATAACAGCCTGACTTCAGTCATGAATCATCAGCCCTGCTGTTCTTCTCCCACACAACTGTAAAAACACTCGTTTGTTACGTTTAATGCTTTTAAACTTTTAATCACTTAAAGGGAACTTTACGTGTGAAATAGACTTACTTTCTGTCCAGACTTGAGCGGGAGGAGCGTGTGCATGCTTCAGATGTTTCTTTTTCACATTCAGTGCGATGTTCTTTAGTCCTGATGTTGAAGGCTCTGCCAGTCTCCCCGACGTGAGATTTGTTGCACAACAAACAAGGTATTTCGTAAGTAATATTGCATTTGTGTTGTGGCTCTATTTTGTCCTTGGGATGTACTAATAACTGCCGTAGTTTAACGTGTGGTTTTACTGGGGTGCTGATGTTGTGCTTATTCAGAGGCTCAACAGAGCTGGGACTTCCTGTCAGCCTGGCTCTGGTATTAAAGAGGAACTGGGGCTGTTCTGGTTTCTTCTATTCAGGATGAATAGTAGGCAGGTCCAGTTTTACGTAAAGTTTTTTTTTATAAGTTAACAGACTGTCATGCCAGGCAGTACGAAATACTTCTAGTTGGGTTAGATGCTATTTCCTCTCTAGTTTTCCAGCTGATCTTTTTAATGTTTGCAGTTGTTTGTTGGACCATGGAGCTCGTCTCCTGAGGGGTCATGTGATTAACTTCAGGGGAGCAGCTGAGTCCAGTGCGGAGCAGAGTGAAGCTGCTGCTTCATCTACGACTAAATCACCCTGAGTGGGCTGATACTGCTGCTAATGCTAATGCTAATGCTAATGCTAATACTGCTGTCCACTGGGCCAACAGATGAAGTGAAGTTAATACTGATGGGATCATTTCCTTGAATTTGGTCACATTATCCTCTGACAGACATCTTCTAAGTTTAAGTTTTTTCCCAGGTACTTTAAAACCAGCTAACGTAAACTCAAATAACAGGAAGTGATCAGACAGTACAGGGTTGTGGGGAAAAACTGTTAATTGGTCCATGTCTATACCGTCGGTGAGAACAAGGTGGAGGGTGTGATTAAAGTGATGAGTAGGTTTATTCACCTTCTGAGAAAAACCAGTTGTATCAAGTAGTGAAGTGAAAGCAGTGTTAAGGCTGTCGGTGTCGACATCTACATGAATATTAAAGTCTAAACTACAATGATTTGATCTGAGCTGAAGACTAAACTGGAGAGAAAGTCTGAACATTCAGACAACAGTTCAGAGTGTGGAGCAGGGGGGGGGGGGGAGATACACTCCAGCCAGCAGGACTGGCTTCTGTGTTTTCCAGCTGGAGTTAGTGAGATTCAGAGTGAGACTTTCAAAGGTTTTATGCTTAGTTTTAGTTCCAGGACTGATTAGAAGTTTAGAGTTCTAGATGGACGCTGCTCCACCGCCTCGGCCAGAATCTCGGGGAATATGATAGTTGACATGTTGCTTCATTTAAACTGAGATATTCATCCTTCCTGAGCCAGGTTTCAGTGAGGTTTAATAAATCTAAATTATGATCAGTTATTAAGTCACCAATAAGTAGGATTTGGAGGCGAGGGATCGGATATTTATCAGTACTGTGTCCCAGGTATGACAAAGTTGATACGCCCCCTCTGCCCGGCTCATGGTCTGGGGGGCGCGTTTCCGGATCTCGATGGCTTCCCTGATCCAGCGGTGGTACTTATTGCTTTCTGTGCCGATGATCTGTGCATGGTACCAGTCCATGAGATGGTTTTCCCTCTTGCAGTGATCGGAGATGGCAGACTTTAGCTGTTCCAGCTCTGCCTGTCGTTTAGAGGAGCGTGCATGCTTTAGATGTTTCTTTTCGCGGCGCGTCGGGGCGTTGATGCGACGCGGCGCGATTTTGCGACGCGTCGCGATTTTGCGTCCGACGCTGAAGTTGGGAAATCTGAACTTTGACGCGTCGCGATTTTGCGGCAAACCAATCAGAGAGCGTCTCCATGGTGACGCAGGTCAGGGAGCGGGGACCGGAGAAAGCGACACTCGTCCTGGTGCAGCTCCTGGAGCAAATAGTGAAACTCGCCATACTCTGACCGTCTGTGGATCATATCATGCACCCAGGCATGGCGTCCTGTCTGCCGACGGCGTCGTTGTCTGGCTTTATTAAGTAAATAAAGCCAAGCCACCCGCTCAACAGGGTTAGCCATGAGGCTAAGCTAACAAAGGAAACACGGCCTGAAGCCCCGCCTTCCCACCAGACGCGACGCGTTTGACGCGTTCGGTGTGAACGCGGCTTTTGGCCCCGCGTTGTTCAGCGTCGGACCTCAGAATTGACACGCGTTCAGCTTCTCGCGTTGACGCGATTTTTGACGCAAAATTGCGTTCGCTGTGAACGCAGCATAAGGGAGGCTGACTCAGTCTCGGTTTTTAAGACGAGGCTTAAGACCTTTCTATTCAATAAAGCTTACAGTTAAGGGTCGCGCCTTCTTGCCCTCTCTCTCTCTCTCTCTCTCTCTCTCTCTCTCAACTATTATGTAACTGTTCTGTAAGGTGATGTTGGGAAAATGAGTCGTGGATTTATTGTATAAATCTGTGAACCTGTGTCCACTTCAATGGAAATAAAATGATCTCTCTCTCTCTCTCTTTAGACTGTGGGAGACCAAGGAGTCAGAACACCAGAACCCTGGACCAAGAGGCTGTCTGAGGTGGACTAGAGACGGTCTTGAGGGATCGCTGACAGAACATCAATCAGCTGATCCACTGAGACAGCCTGGATCCAATGGGTTCAGTTCTAATTGGGCATCAAACAAAACAGCTGCTCCACTGATTAATGGAGGAACCCGGACCCAGTGGGTGGAAGGTTTACTGAACCTGGGTTCTACCATGTGGAACCAGCTCCCAGCTCTGCTCCTTCTCTCGTTTCAATGTAATTTCATTGTATTGCTACATGTCACTGATGATTGTTCCTCTTGTAGCCTCTGTGCCCTGAGTTTATATATGAACTGTATGTAGATACAAGAACCTGTCTGTCCTGTCTCCTTCTCCTTCTGTCCCCTCAACCCAACCGGGACAGCAGGAAGACCACCTCTGAGCCTGGTTCTGCAGGGTTCTCCTCCTCTGAGCCTGGTTCTGCAGGGTTCTCCTCCTCTGAGCCTGGTTCTGCAGGGTTCTCCTCCTCTGAGCCTGGTTCTGCAGGGTTCTCCTCCTCTAAGCCTGGTTCTGCAAAGGTTTCTTCCTGTTAAAAGGGAGTTTTTTTCTTTCCACAGTGGCTGATGCTGCTCATGTGGATCTGTTGGGTTTCTCTGTAAAAGTGTCTAGAAACCACCATGTTGTAACTGGCACTTCATAAATAAAGCTGAACTGAAATTGAATTGAATTGATCCCTGTGGAAGAGCCTGACATAAGGTTTTTATAGCTGGACATTGAATTATGGATTTTAACACACTGAGTTCTATTGGAGAGATATGATTTAAACCAAGTGGATGTGGATGTAGAGAAGTTACATTGACTTAATTTAGCCAGTAAGACATTATGACTGACTGTATCAAACGCTTTCTTAAAGAGCAACTAACCCCCAAATCACTTTTTTTTTTGCTGATAAACTGTATAAATGCATGTTTTGTATTGTTGTCTACTCGTTTCTGACATTACTTTTACAATTTAGTGCAAACTTGTTTAAAATCCTATTTTTGTGACAAAAACCGTCTCACTACCGCCCCAAATGGTTTAATAGCTTTACTACATTTGAATTTCGTGACTGGCTGGATGATGGCATCCAACGCACGCTTCGCCCACGCCCCTGCATCCATCGTACGTCATCGAGTACAGCCCTATACAAGCAGACGCCTCCCCTACAAGCTGGAGTCGGACCAGAGCGAGCGAACTTTTTCATAGCGATTATCAGATTAGCATCATTTTAGCATTAGAGTTAGTTGGTTGGATCATTTATTGTAGTTCACAGGCGTAATTCACGTAGGGTTGGTGAGTTATGAAAACCCACGGGCCCCCCCGGGCGCCCCGACGCTCCGTGTTCCGAGTCAGCAGCGCTCTGCGCCGCTCCGTGTGAACACCGCACCGCCCTCACCGCTCGGACTCGCTCGGTGCCAGCGTGCGCTGTCACAACAACTCCCCCCCCCCCCCAATCCGCCGAGCCGCCTCTTTTCAAATCCTGACAGGGCTGGAGTAAATCTCTGTCAAGGGCAGTGTTGCCAACTTAGCAGCTTTGTTGCTATATTTAGCGAGTTTTCAGACCCCTCTAGCGACTTTTTTTTAAAAAAGCGACTAGCGACAAATTTAGCGACTTTTTCTGGTGCTCTGGAGACGTGACAGGACGTCTCCACTGTCCTGAATGAGCAGCGGGTGCTGCGTGAGGCCCTCCCCCGTCCCAAAGCGCTCACAAGCGGTCAGCGTCAGCAGCGCCCCCTGCTGCAGGCAGAGCAGAGAGCAGACCCACACCGCTCCCCCTCCACACTTCAAATGACTCGAGCGTGCGCAAATCTGCCGCCGCTCCCGTCCTGGGTGACAGAGCAGGATGGACATGTTAAATGTTTCTTCACTGTCACACTTTTATCAGTTCATTTGTAGTTCTAAACATATTTAGGGTGTTTTAGCTCACTTTTTGCTTCTCCCACGACGTTATTCCTCTCTCCTACAGCGTCCATTACAATTACATGCAAATTGCCAATTATGCAAATTAGGTGATGACGTCTAGCCACTTTTAGGACAGCCAATAGCGACTTTTCTTACTGGGGAGTTGGCAACACTGGTCAAGGGGGTTAGTTGCTCTTTAAGGTCAAGAAAGACAGCGCCAACTACACCACCTCGCTCGATCAAGGATTTGACCCTCTCAGCGAAGTAAACAGTTGCAGTTTCCGTAGAGTGATTGGCCCAAAAGCCATGCTGCATAGGATGTAATAGTTAATAAGTATTAAGATGAGAGATTAGTTGTTTTGCCACCAATTTTTCAATTACCTTGGAAATAACAGGAAGTATACTTATGGGCCTATAATGTGATACTAGTTCACATTAACAGTTTACTCATTTTCCAGCCCCACCTGTGAAAATCAACACACTTTCACATTGGCTTCTCCTCTAGTGGCAAACACACATGGCGTTCTGTTAGCATTAAGCAGCCACCGACCACATACACACACACAGCATCATATTAACCGTTAGCGGCTAATTTAGCTTAACGGCTAATTTAGCTCGGCGTCTAACGCACGTTCACTCGTCGTTTGGCAGCCCAAACCGCACAGTTACTCACCGCCGAGCGGGTCGCCTCTTCTCACGACTTCTGGGAAGCAGCCAACAGAGTTTTCTGAGCACTTTACCCCGTTTCGTGTGCTTCTATGGATGAATTCCACACAACGCCGGCATGGTCACCTCTCCCAACCTCCTGCGAGTGGGTAACATCCCATTTCGTCTACTCTGTTTCTGACATACATTCCCATTTCGTCTACTTTCGTCTACGTTGTATTTTTTCCATGTTTCACTACTGATCCACAGGTTTTGCTGTAATACCATATTTTGACCTATTCTTACCCTTTTAAATACTAAACTTCAAGGGTTAGGGTTAGGTTTAGGGTTTAGGGTTAGGGGAATAAATAGCTGTTGTAGCAGTTTTCATAATAAATATCCCGTTTCTTAAATAACTTTCATAATTAATGTTATTTTGGTGGTCTAATGTTTAAGTAGAGAAAAGTAGACGAAATGGGAATGTTTGCCAAAAAGGTAGTAGACGAACTGGGAGAAGACGAAATGGGAATTTCAGAGGAGACAATATGGGAGTAGACGAAATGGCCATAAACCTGCGAGTGCTGCATGCAGCTACAGCGCCTGACCGCGGCGTCACTGTCACTGCGCACGGCTCTGTGGTGCGGTTTAACCCCATAACTGCCAACTCACTTTGACATCTATACACAGGCCAAATAAGACCCTTACTTTTTTCCTTTTTTTTAACCAAATCCTCCCACTCCCATCAAACCTGGGTTATATATCCAGCAGGGAAACAGCTAAAGGAAGGGTGTCGAACATGACCCCGCAGTGACCCTGCAGCTCTCCGAGGCGAGCTGTGGAGGGCACGGAGAGCCGCCAGGAAGTGACCTTCAGCGCAGCGCCGCTGAAACACAATCTGGGCGTCTTCATGTCGACTGGATGGAAAATGAATTCCTGAAACCATCATTTCTTCAGCTTAAGGCGTCAAAATAAACTTAATTCAACAGAACTCCTGCCTTTCTACTTCCCATGCTAACGCTAATGCTAATGTTAATGCTAACACTAATGCTAACATGCATGTGGACGAGTGAAGAAAAGGAAAAAGAGAAAGAATCAAAGCATCGATTCTCAAAGTGATCAGAGAGGTGACTGAATTCAGACTCGCTGACCGTTCATGTGTTCACGATAAACACACACTCCAAACACACACTCTGAACACACACACACCGAACACACACACCGAACACACACTCAGAACACACACTCAGAACACACACTCAGAACACACACTCAGAACACACACTCAGAACACACACTCAGAACACACACTCAGAACACACACTCCTCCTGCAGGGTCTCCAAAGCTCCCTGAGGTCCAATAACAACTTGTTCTCAGTGTGTTTCCCTAAATCAGCCCCGATCCCAACGGAAGAGTGGAAGCGTCCCTCTGCTGAGAACAGGCCGTCTCTGTATCGCTGTCTGGGTCTGTTTCTGACTGTTTCTGACTGTTTCTGACTGTTTCTGTCTGTTTCTGTCTGTTTCTGTCTGTTTGTCTGTTTCTGACTGTTTCTGACTGTTTCTGACTGTTTCTGACTGTTCCACCTCACGTTCCCGCTCACGTTCCAGCTCCACCTCAGCAGCTTCCGTCCCTGCAGCCTCCAGAACCCTGACTCGGCGCTCGGTCGGCGGAGGAGATCCACGCCGGAGAATCTCCATGACGTCGGCAGCTTTCTGCTTAATTTGTTTCAGAGGGACCAATAAGAGACGAGAGGAACGAGCGGCGGGTTGAAAGAATCCAGCGCCGTGTCCTCGGGGCAGCGGCAGCCGGCGCACGCAGCAAAACACAGACAGAAGAAGAAGAAGCTGCTTCATGGCGTGGCGGGATGTGAAGCGTGATTACTGCCCGAGGTCCCGGCCGCCTCGCCGCCGCTGACTCGGCGTTTCCACGTTGAATGGCCAGATGAAAGGATCGGCGCCGCCGACACCGAGACGGGTTCCTGTCGGAGCCGCTCACGTTTCATCTGCTGTGGAAGCGCGGCGGCGGCGAGAAGTCGAGACCGTCAGCGGCGGGTGTGAATCAGACACGGAGGTCAACAAACGCTCAGTGACACACCCCTTCACACCACTGTCAGGGTCAAAGGTCACCAGGTTCATTCCCAGAAAGGAGGGGCGGAGCCGGACGAACCGGAACAACAAACTCAAAACAAAGACGCCGTTTTCAAACTGGCGTGTTTAAAAACCGGAATGAGGCCGAATTCCTGATCGCAGCTTTAAGAAAACATCCAAACGGCGACATTTCCCAGAATTCCTGAGACGATCTTCAGAAGCTGAGTTCCAGACGCGGTCGGAGAGACTGGAAGCTTTCTGGACGTCTTCCTCGTCCTTCAGGGGACTCCTGATGTCGCAGTCAGAGAGACGTGTCCTGAAATGCGTCCACTTCCTGTTCCGGCTGCTCCAGACCTCACTGATCTGCACACGGTCAGGTGAGAACCTTAAAGGATGAACCGTCCTCCTATTTAAAGCCTGTTGTCTTCCAGCCAGATTTCCCATGATGCTCCTGCCAAACGACTGCGACCGTGAACGGTTGTGCCGCCGCTCTGAGTCCGTCCCTCACGCTGAGCTCCACTCTTCCCGTTCACATCACTCCTACGGCGTTCTCAGCTCTCTAATAATCGTCACGCTAATTCTATGTTCAGGCAAATTCAGTCTCTCCAGGGCTGCGCCTCCGTACAGGCGGCGTGCGGCGCCGGGCCGAGGGTTTACGGGCGCCGCCGAGCGGCGTGTGGGCCGGCTCTCGTCAGAGCGCCTGTAAAGATGAAGAACGGGCGCCGAGCCTCTTCATCTCCGCCGCCTCCACATTAGTTCGTCTTAATCTCCCCGAGGTCAGAACAGCTGATGGACGGGCGCCGCTCGCTCCGCCGCCGCCGGGCGGATCGCACCGAGCCTTAATTGAGGAGGAGCGGCGCAGACGGCACGCGCAGGAAGAGCACATCGATCGAGACAAACAAATTAGAGACGAGTTTGAACGATTAAGTTCAGTATTGATTTGGACTGGAACGTTAACGGCTCGACTCAACGGGACGAGACGGAAAGACGGAAAGACGGAGTGGAACCACGGCTTCCCTGGAAACATGGAGCGGACTGGGGGGGTTCACAGAATCCGAGTGAAGGAGCTCATCTCCCAGTCAGAGGGTCGCCGGTTCGATTCCCTCACACTGTACCACTACAGAGAGGATGAAGCTGCTAAACACCATCAATAAAGTCTATCGAACGTCTTCCAGACGTTCTCCAGCAGGTTCCAGTGTTTGTTCATGTATCTGAGAGAATCAGTCCCACAAACAGAGAAACTCACCGAGGTGGAATAATCCGGCATCAAACCGCCGCAGATTCATTCAGCCGTCTGCAAAGCCGGGAGGATCAATGCCCGGCTCCGAGGGGAATTTAAAAGTATAAGAGAGACTAGTTTTTATCACCGGGCGAGAGCGGGATAAAAAATACAGACATTTTTATCCTCCTCCTAAACAAAACTGTAAACGAGAGAGAGAGTCGGAGCAGTATGGAACCAGTCGCTGCTGTTATTCTACCTTTTCTCAAAAATTAAATCAATTCCAGGTCTGGCCAATTTGATGCAACAGCAATGAAACCCAACAGATGCTGCTTCCATTTCAGTCCCAGCAGCGGCGGCGGCGCCTGCAGGACTCACTCAGGACCCCGACTTCACGGTGCCTCCGTTCAGCTCAATACAGATAAATGAGAAAGATTCACAGCTTAGATGTTCAACAAGCCACCATTTCGCTCACAGGTAACACTTATTCCCCTCAAACTCTGCCGGAGATTCCCTCATTTGTGTGAATCAGCCGTTATTTCCACCGCTCTGCTCAGACAATGCGATTTTCCAGCCTTTACATTTAGTTTGGAAAACACTCGCTGCCTGGCTGAGGATCTGCACTGATGGAGAAAAACACAAAGAGAAGCTCCAGCAGCAGAACACACACCCTGTGGACCTCAGGCTGAGAGAGCTCCACCTGACGGAGGCTGACGGAGGAGGCCTGCCACACACGGCGGCTTCGGTGAAAGAACGGTAGGAGTTCCAGCCTCTGAAGACGGTCTGAGTTTGGAAAAGCAGCTCTGCAGTTATTAAAGTGACAGAAGGCGTTTCCTCAGCTGGCCCCCCACGGCTCTTATCACGGAGTGTTTCCCCAAACAGCCACTGCAACGCAGCGCGACTTCCTCCTGAGCAGAAACCGTGAAAAGGAGCCACAACTTTGAAGATTTTCTTTGTTGTGTTGCAGAGTTCAGGAGGTGAAACTGTCCACATCTTCACAAAACCAAACAATGAGTTCAGAAAACGACTCCGACGTCAACATGAAGCCAGTTTCTATGAAATCTTCTGGCCTGAATCCAGTGAAATGTCCTTAAAGCTTCTCCTGCAGCTGTTGCATTCTGGGTATTCTTCAAACTCCCTCTGACAGCATGGCTCTGAGGCTAGCTGATAGCAGCAGGTAGCTAGCTCTGAGGCTAGCTGATAGCAGCAGGTAGCTAGCTCTGAGGCTAGCTGATAGCAGCAGGTAGCTAGCTCTGAGGCTAGCTGATAGCAGCAGGTAGCTAGCTCTGAGGCGAGCTGATAGCAGCAGGTAGCTAGCTCTGAGGCGAGCTGATAGCAGCAGGTAGCTAGCTCTGAGGCTAGCTGATAGCAGCAGGTAGCTAGCTCTGAGGCTAGCTGATAGCAGCAGGTAGCTAGCTCTGAGGCTAGCTGATAGCAGTAGGTAGCTAGCTCTGAGGCTAGCTGATAGCAGCAGGTAGCTAGCTCTGAGGCGAGCTGATAGCAGCAGGTAGCTAGCTCTGAGGCTAGCTGATAGCAGCAGGTAGCTAGCTCTGAGGCTTGCTGATAGCAGCAGGTAGCTAGCTCTGAGGCTTGCTGATAGCAGCAGGTAGCTAGCTCTGAGGCTAGCTGATAGCAGCAGGTAGCTAGCTCTGAGGCTAGCTGATAGCAGCAGGTAGCTAGCTCTGAGGCTAGCTGATAGCAGCAGGTAGCTAGCTTTGAGACTATTTGGATTTCGGGTCAGGAGAGCTTCGACAGCGAACAACTCCTGGAAACCCACTGAGCCGTAGGGAGGAGACGTCACACTGCAGCCGTTTCAGGAGACATTCTGTGGTTTCTAATCAATGAACTGTTGAAGACGTGGCTGAAGCCTCCTGCTGGACAGGTGGATGAAGGGTGGAGGAGCAGTGGTTCAGGTGGATGAAGGGTGGAGGAGCAGTGGTTCAGGTGGATGAAGGGTGGAGGAGCAGTGGTTCAGGTGGATGAAGGGTGGAGGAGCAGTGGTTCAGGTGGATGAAGGGTGGAGGAGCAGTGAGTCTGATTCTCTGCTGCAGGTTTGCTTCCAGCAGAGCGACGGCGCTAAAAATAAGGTCCTGATAAAGTCCCATTAAAACACACACCCTGAGCTGTGTGTGTGTGTGTGTGTGTGTGTGTGTGTGTGTGTGGCTCTGTGCAGGTTTCCCACCGAGGATTGGGCGACCTGGTTTCCACGAAGCGTCGCAGCTTCAGCTCCATCTTAGCGCGTCAGCTGGACATGAAATAAAGATAGTCTGCAGCAGGAAGTGGGACGAGGTGGAGGAGGAGGAGGAGGAGGAGGAGGAGGAGGAGGAGGAGGAGGAGCTGTCTCACACTGCAGAGACTGAGACAGGCAGGGACAGGGGCACAGAGGGACAGAGAGACAGAGGGACGCTGCAGCGTCTCCATATTCAGCTCATACTGGAGCAGTTTAATGAAGATTCTCATCAAGCTGCTGGTTTGTTCTGTAATAAGTTCACAGAAAGGTCAAAGGTCACCATGACCCTTTAATCTGGGGGGTCAGACATATTTGAGCTGAGAGGACACGTTCGGAGCAGTGTCCCCAAGGGGACGGACTGCTGAAGAACCCCAACAGGAAGCGACTTTAACTGGAAACCTGAGGAGGAGGCGAGGAGGACGAAGCGCCCGGTGAACTTCCTCCCACTCAGTCCGATCGCACTTTTAAAATATGACAGAAAAAACAGATCTAAATGAGACGAGAGGCACTCAGCCGTTCCTGATCAGGTCCAGTCGTTCTGATTTAACGCAGGAAACGGTCGTTTTGGTGAGTCTGACGTTCTTTTAACTGATTTGTTTAAAACATGGAAATGGAGCCTGAGTGTGTTTATCACACTTCAGAGTTCTGAAACGTTCTTTCATTCATATTCATGAAGCCCTTTAAAGGCTAATATTACCACATGATTCCTCTGCAACTTGTCAACATCCCATAATACTCCACCTGTCGCCCCGCAGGAAGCAGGAAGCAGCAGAGCTTTAAATCTCCTGGATTCATGGTTCAGGGTCTCTGGCTCGGCTGAACAGCGTCTCCTCAGAGCTGCTGGAAGGCACTTCAGCAGCAGACACACTCGCTTCCGGTCTGAGCACAACTCCTCACTCCTTTGATTTTTCACTGATTTCAAGGTGAATTCAAGGTTCTTCATGTTCTCCACTGTTCCTGTTCAGAGAGGTTAGAACCAGGACAGCGAGGTTCTCAGTAGATATTATTCTATCAGGACAAAATGTCTGACCTGAGGGGAGTTCTGACTCCTTTCAGGACGAAACGCTCCAGCATGAAACCTCGGCTCTGGATCAGCTTCAGCTGCTTCCGACATCCAGAGTGTGTGTGTGTGTGTGTGTGTGTGTGTGTGTGTGCGTGTGCGTGTGTGTGTGGCCGGAGTGATGATGAGGAATCAGGAGGCGTGTCTCGCCGGGAGCACGGAGCAGCCGGAGCGGCGGTGATGAAGCGTCCCGCAGGTCGGGACAGACTCCTCAGGTCTGGATTTGTGGGGAGGAAACGTCTTGAAACACTGAGGAACGGCATCGTGAGCTTCATGCATTCTGTCGGCTTTAAACTGGCGACGCCCCGACTTCCTCCGTCTGTATGACGCCGTCAGCCTCTCAGGCCAGAGAACCATGTTCACCTGGTTATCAGGGAGGAAGAAGCTTTCAGAGAAATAAAACAGCCTCAAATAATATTCTGAACCTGATATCAGGCCTCAAACACACCACTTTTCACTTACTGGACAAAAAATGGCAGCCGTTACATCAGTGGCGTAGCTCTCTGACTGTACGGCTCCGGGTCCAACAGGCTCACTGCGCCCTGTGCAGCGTTTCTATGGAAACGGACAGTTTCCAGAGCGTTGCTGAGGTTGAAACATGGAGTGAATTCAGTCGACATGCAGCCTGTGCAGCGACCATCACAACGTCAGGAGTTACCAAGAGTTTCCTTTCCCCGACCGGGAATCGAACTACCAACAGGTCACCATCAGAAGCCTTCGGGTTCTCAGGAAGTAGCGCTAGCGGGCGGCGCCGGGTCTGTTTCACTGTGTGGCTGCGAGCTGCTGCTAATCAATAACTTCCTGGCAGCCCGGCTTTAAAGCGTGGAGGCGTGTTAGACTTCGCTCCTCAGGAACCAAATTGTAGAAAACTGCCTGCAGTAAGAGCAGAAACGGCATTAATGGGTCTCCGTCTGGAGAACGGCGGCGGAAAGCTCCGCAAAAGAGGAATCATTAGAATTGCAGAGCAGGCGTGATTACAAATCCAAACGTTTCGGCGCCGGAGCCGTTCTCCAGTGTCACTGTCACTCCCTGTTTAGAATTCACCTGCTTTGCAATTCAGATTCTTTCTCCCACACATGATATTCTGCAGTTAGTATTCTCTGCTGGAAGCCGTCCAGTTCCTCCCGGAGTGTAAACGGCGCCGCCGACCCGCCTGACCCGCAGACTGCAGCACGGTTCTGTCTTCGTCAGGTAACTCCCCGTCGTGTTCGGACCGCACGGACGGACGGCGCCGATTCCCGCTTCACATGCTCAGACATGAAGCGGCGGCACGGCGGCGGCGGCACGGTCGCCTCACACTGAAGAGGTCTCTGGTTTGAGTCCAGCTTCTTTGTTTCTCTGCAAACAGGTACAAAGAAATCCCACTGCTCAGAGCAGACCAGTGCAAAACATGCAAACTCCACAGGCAGAGCCCTGCAGCCCTGATCCCCGACAGGGGGAGCCACAGCCGGGACTTTCAGGAAACCCAGACCCAAAGCTGCTCAGTCCTGGACTCGAGCTGGGGATCGATCACCGTGAGGCAGCAGAGCTAACCACTACACGCTGTATCCAGGAGGAATCTTACTTTTCTCCACAGGAGTCAGGAGAGACGGTGAAACCTGGAAATCACTAATACACAGCATATATTAAACCTGTTTTATTAGACTTTTAGAAAAATGTTTCTTGATGACGTAAAAACTGGAGCCGGTCTGGAGACAGTTTGATGCTCAGATTAAGTTTTACGAGATATTTTAACGGGGCGATATATTTGGTGGAATGCAGGCCTGGCAGCTTCCCGTCTCTCTTCAGAGGCCGATTATCAGAGCAGTCCGGCGGTGAGAGCCGGTCCACAGCGTCTCCAGGGTGAAGGCGACGCAGACGAGCCACGCCCGGAGAATCAAACCGGCGCTGCTCTCAGCCCCCCAGCCCGTCGCCCCGACACGCCCGGTCCGGGTCCGGACCTGGAGGGTCAGCGGCCTGGCTTCAGGAGCCAGTATGGAAAAAGGCTGCAGGCATTTCCTCTCTTTACGTCTCATGACTGCCCGTTTCCTCAGCTGTTCAAACAGCCGCTGGTTCCTGCTGACCGGCCCGGCGGTTCCTGCTCTCAGTGTCAAACCGGTCTCACTGGGGGCTCGGGTCTGGTCTGGGGCAAAAGATGCATCCAACAGTCAAAAAGAATGACAGGCTGAAGAGAAAGGAGAATCGGTCCAAAGGAAATAAAAATCAGCTTCATACAACATGGCTTCACTGAAGATACGGACGAAACCAGAGCGGAGTTCATCTTTTGTGGTGAAAAATTGGAGATTGAGAGCTGGAAGCTACGACTGAAGCGACATCAGACCATCAAACACCGACAGACGGAGAGCAAAGCAGAGAGTTCAACCTGAAACCAGGGGGAATCGAACCAGCCACCCAACGCTGGGAAACCAGGGGGAATCGAACCAGCCGCCCAGCAGCAGAGTTCTCTGGAGTTCAGCCGGACTCCTCGTCCCTTCAGAAGTTCCATCCTTCTTTTTCCAGCCTCAATATTTTGGTCTTTAAACAAAGTTCAGGAGGCGCCGAGATGCAGACGTCAAACAAACCCAGAAGCTCCGCCCCCAGGTCTCATTCTGACCAATCGAGCTGCTGCTCGGCAGGTTCTGGGCGAGACGCCACAAAGCCAACCTCACAGTGCCTTGCTCAATCAGCTGGAGGGTTGAACTCAGCCTGGAGGCTCCCAGACAAACAAACAAACAAACAAACTAAACAAACAAAACAGCGGAGCCTTGAGAGCCACCAGGCTTCATGTCGTCTGCAGACTTCAGATCCCAGCGGCCGACGGCTCGTCTGTTCAGGACCGCTGAACGCTCTGCTCAAATCAAACCACTTCCTGTGAAAACCAAACCACTTCCTGTGAAAACCAAACCACTTCCTGTGATCCAGCTCTCAGGTCCTCTGCTAAAAACCGCCTCTGGCTCTGTGTTCACACGTTCTACTGACTGCTGGGAGATTAAATCAGAACTCTTTACTTTTCACTGCGACTTTAATGAGGCTTTTTTTCTCCAGGATGTCATTTTATTAATACCGTATCGGCCCAAATATAAGACGACTCTGATTATAAGACGACCTCTATTTTTCAAACATCATTTTGTGAAAATAAAAATATGTTGAAGATAATAAGGTTACTCATAAAATAACTTTTTATTGTACAATTATTCTAAACTCAAAAACTCACAACAGAGATAACATTTCACTTGATTTAAGAGTAAAAAAATATTACGGCAGTATTAAATAAAAAATATATCGTCTTTCTCAAAATAAGCAACAATTAAGAGCCTCAAAGGTTCGATAACTGCATTAATGATGTAAATAACTTTATAACCATCAAATTCAAGTTCTATTCAACTTCATTAACAATAATTCAGCCTCCTGGATGCTGGGTTCAGTCTGGCCTGTAGAGAACAGTTCTTCAGAGAGAAAGCAGCAGATTTCAGCTGCTCTGAGCTTTTATTACTTTCTCCTGAAGGCTGTAAAACTGAAACAAACCAGATAAACATAGAAGTGAACATAAACACAAGATGTACCACAACATACATCACTGTCTAGAAACTAAACCAGTATTTAAAATAAGAGCCGCTAGCTCAATGCTAACTGTTAATGGAAACGCCATTGACATGCTAACAGAATTAGCATCTGCGTTGAAACTTCACAACAAACTGACAAACTCACAAGAATCAATTCCACTTTTATCTTGAACATCAGCTCAGTATACTCGAGTACTTACAGGCAGGTATTCTCGATGCTGTTTGAAATGAAGCTTAGAAAAACCCCCAGCAGCCACACTGCTCAGTCTTCTTCTCTCACTGCTGCAGGCTGACTCTCTGTCCAGCTCACTAGCTCCCCCTAACGGGGGGCGGAGCCACTGCATGGAGCAGAGGCAGTCCAGCTCCCCGGGACTCTGGCTCCACCCAGTCCTCCATTAGAGCACCACCCCGTTTTGGAGAATATCGTTTCTGGGGGAAAAAAATCGTCTTATATTCGGGCCAATACGGTATTTAAGAACATTTTATTCGACACAATCCACCTTCCTCCTGCTCCAACCACAGTTTCCACTCATCATGTCCACGGTGATGAAAGGTCCTATTTGATGAGAGATTCTGTTTCTGTGGTGAAGTGAAGGAATCCGTCGCCTCCTCAGCTCCACTTTATGAACGAGATTCAGATTCTGGATCAAACTGGTTGAACGACGGCGTTTCTGCCTCTTCTTCTTCTTCTGCAGCGATTCAGGAACAAACTAGAGCCGAGCGAGTCCAAGTCAGGAACCGTAGGCTGGACCGAACCTGGAGGAGGACGCACCGCCGTCAGGAGGTCTCCGGTCAGAGTGCCGCTCTGGAGGAGGTCGGTGCAACGCCACCTCGGAAGGAGGAGGAGGAGGTGGTGGAGGAGGAAGAGGAGGTGGAAGAGGAGGAGGTGGAGGAGGAGGAGGAGGAGGAGGTGGAGGAGGAGGAGGAGAAGGAGGAGGAGGAGGAGGAGGTGGAGGAGGAGGAGGAGGAGGAGGAGGAGGAGGAGGCGGGCTTCGTGTGAAGAATCCAATTAAAAGAAAGGAGCTCAGTCGTCCGTTTCCTGGCGTGAAGATAAGAGAGCGCTCCATCAGGGAGGCTAACAGCTCCTGGAACTGGAGCTCATATGCAGCCCGGCAGCATCTCCTGCTCCACCCCCTCCACCCCCCCCCCCCCCCCCCCCTCCACCCCCTCCACCCCCCCTCCACCCCCTCCACCCCGTCCGGAGGCTGCACCGCTCAGCCAAGTCAGGCCAATTAGAGGGGCTTGTTTGGGGCTTCTGGAGGCTCAGGAGCTCCACCGGGGCGGCAAATCTCTATTAAACCTCCACCCTGCTCCCCTCCACCCATACGGAGGTGACCCCCCAGGGCTTCCTGCTCTCTCCTTCCTGCGTTCTGCTGCAGAAGTCAGGCAGTTTGCTGCACCGGTTAGCCCTGTGAGCCCGGGCCGGCGTCCTCCGGCGATGATCCATCATCCTGCCGCCGCTGCTAATCCAACGCCGTGCAGAGGCGTGGCCTGAATGAGCCGCCGTTTGTGTTGCGACGTAAAGGTTAGCGCATCAGGGGAGTGGCCGCCGCTCGCCGGGCCGCCGGGGGTCAGAGGTCAGCCCGGTGCCGGACGGTCGTGTTAAAGCGAGCGGCTCCTGAAACACGAGTCTGTTTGTAAAGAGCAGCAGGAAGCAGAGGCTGAGTCAGAGTGTCAACAGCCGAACATCAAGACAGCGAGACAGAGGAGCGTCTGCAAGAACGGAGGGAGGACACAGGACAGAGTGTGTGTGTGCGTGTGTGTGTGTGTGTGTGTGTGTCTCTCTGTGCAGACTACATGTTTCTAAATGTGCAGCATGTGAGCGGATCTGTAGGTCAGATGATCGCGGTGTGTTTTGATGAATATTTCATTGGAGTTTATGGCTGTGTGTGTGTGTGTGTGTGTGTGTGTGTGTGTGTGTGTGTGTGTGTGTGTGTGTGTGTGTGTGTGAGCTGGTGTGAAGGGAGGAGGAATCACCCCGGCGGTCCCGGGTGTCAGGTACAGTTAACACGGCCGTCGCTGCTTCGCAGATGATGCTCCGGCTCCTCCTCCGCGGGGGAGCCGTCCGACCCCCCGACCCCCCCGACCCCCCGACCCCCCTGCTTCTGCCGTTAATCCCAGCCCGTCTCGTTCTTCGCTCCGGACCATGATTCACTTCCTGTCGTGGAGCGACGGCGTTCTGAAGAGATCTGAGCTTCATTACGAGCTGTGAGTGTTTTCAGGGCACTCGGGGACGGAGAAACATTTTCTCCCTGGATGAGCAGCTGATCGACTCGCTGGGAGGAAAATATTAATTACGGCGGAGTTCAGAGCTGAAGCGGCGGCGCCGGGAGCCCGGCGGCTCGGGTTTCACCCGGCTCGGCGTGCCGGACCGTTCAGGCGGCGGCAGACGGCTCTTCTTCTGTCTAAACTGAGGTTTCATCACATTCAGGAGCCGTCAGTTTGAGTTTAACTCGAACTGAGAGAGAAACGCCCTGAGAGACGTTTACACCGCCACCGCCTGCTGGAAATGTTCCAGCTCCCAGGCGCCGTGCAGAGACGGGACGGACCGCCGAGACGCCGCCACGCTGGAAGCACCGGACGCAAACTGAAGTTATCAGGAAAAACAAGGAAGAAGCAACGTGAGAGACGACGGTCAGAAAGTCAAACTGTGGAAAAAAACGAGCCACAGACGTTCAGATGAGACGGTTCAGACCTAAAACCAGGAACAAAAAACACTCTGTCAGAAAGTTCATGAATAAGATCCGCGGGGAGCCAGCTGAGAAAACGCTTCAGACCAGAGTAACAGCAGCACCGTTCGTTTTAAAGGAGGCGAAAACAGACGCCATGAACATGAATCTACTGATAAATGTCTCTGCTTGGTGTGGCCTGGCAGAAACGCCCAGAATTCCAAACTCATGAGAGGAAAGGCTCCGGATCCGTCCGGGTTTTTCTCTCCACAGCATCAGGAGTTAAAACAGGAATAATTATCAGATATTCTGTCATTCAGTGTTTTGTTTAATCCAGGAGTTGGTGTTGGAGGTCAGGCTGGCGGCTTTTCTACTGCTACAGGGAATTGAACCAGCAGCTTAACCTCTGCTCGACCTTGAGAAAAGGGAGAACATGCAAACCGCCTGAATTTAAACCTTCTGCTGCTGTTTTCAAACCCAGACGGCTCAAACAGCTGAGAGTCAAATTTCCAAGAGAATCAAACACGATGGCTCCACCGGCCCAAATCCAGGGTGAAGGGAGAACATGCAGACTCCACCTGTTAAGCCCTGAAGCCGGGATCGACCCCAGCGCCTCCGGAGGTGAAGCGGTTCGACTCCCGGCGTCCGCTGAGCGCTCCGTCTGTCAGAGTGAGGAATCTGAAGGAGTCGGTGTTTCAGGCTGTTATTTGCTGATTGCTGTGAAAACGTTGCTGCGTTGCGTTGCTGCGTTGCGTTGCTGCGTTGCTGCTGCGGAGGAGGGATCATCATGACGCTGCCGGAGACGCCGGGACGATGAACACGCTGGTGAAACCAGGACGAGGGATTCAGTCCACTGCTTTATCTCGTCGCCGCACTTCGCCGGCCTGGTTTTCAGGGAGTGATCACATTTTCAAGGGCGAACGTCACGTTAAAGCTCGTGTCCGGAGTTTTGAAAGAATGAGTTTTTTTTTTTTTTAACCCAACGTCTCGAGGCTCCGCCCTCCCTCTGCTTTCATGAGCGACCAAGCCACGCCCCTTTAATTGTGCACGCGATTATCTGTCTGGTGAAAATGAGAGCCTCTGAGTCCTGCAGCATCCTCCATGTTGAGCTGTTTCCGGCGGATGTTCAGCAGACGGTGGATATATCTGCTGCAGAGCTAACTCTCCTCTGCTGGGCGAGCGCCGGGCTCTCTGGCTGCTACACAGGTTGAGTGACAGAATGACAAAGCGGAAGGTCAAAATCTATTGGCTGAAGCTGACCGGCGCTTTTTCGGATGACATGGGGGTCTATGAGACGAAGGCGGAGCTTATAAATAAATGTTTATATTGCTTTATGCTAATATTATATCATAGTATAGAACCAGACTGACACACTGAAGCTCTGTTGAAAAATGATTCATACATTGGAAACTGACAGAAACTCTGGACACGAGCTTTAAGAGGAGAGACTCAGGGAACGGCGCCGTCCCCGGAGCGCCATCCCCGGAGCGGCGAAACTCTCCGCCACCGCCACCAAGACGTCGGTGAGGTTTTGTCGGGGAAACGGTTTGTGGACGGAGAGACGCCCGGCTGGAGTCCGGCTGTGTTCTCATCTCCTCCTGAGGTTCATCCCACAGTCATCCGGCCCACACGGCGCCCGGCGAGCGTCCGCACGCCAGCCCCGCCACGCCAATTTATCGGGCTGTCTGTCCTCACATCCATCCATCACTGACTGTCGCTGCTCTGATCTGTTACCCAATCACCATCCGGCGGGACTCAAAGGCTCCGCAGGGTCTTTTATCTCCATCAGCCTTCCTCCACGCCGCCATCCTCCACGCCGCCTCCACACCTCCGCCGGAAAATTACCGAGCGGAGATGCTTCACCCCCCGCCGCCGCCCACTGCCCCTCGCTCAGCCCGCCGGCTCGGCCGAGTCTCCGCCTTCAATCGGCGCTTTGATGAGATGAGAGAAGCTCACGTCTGAAAACGAGGCGTCGTTTCCCGGTGAGCGGCGGCGGCGGCGGTCTGACCGCCTCCCGCCGGCCGCCGCCCCGGTTCAGCACTTCCCCCGGGGCGACAACACACGGCTCAGCTGGAAGCTCCATCAGACACAATCTGGTCTCCAGCTGGGGGGTCAGAGGTCAGAGGTCAGAGGTCAACACTTCTGAATCAGACATGCTGGAGCTCAGACGGGAGCCGAGGAGGAAGACTGGATCCGACTGGTGGGAGGAGGAAGAGGAAGAGGAAGAGGAGGGAGAGGAGGAAGAGGAGGAGGAGGAAGAGGAGGAGGAGGAGGAGGAAGAGGAGGAAGAGGAGGAGGAGGAAGAGGAGGAGGAGGAGGAGGAGGAAGAGGAGGAAGAGGAGGAAGAGGAGGAGGAGGAAGAGGAGGAGGAGGAGGAAGAGGAGGAAGAGGAGGAAGAGGAGGAAGAGGAGGAAGAGGAGGAGGAGGAATAAAGTTCTCAGTGTCCGTCTACTGAGCAGAACAGCTGTTCACTATGGCCATGGAGACCAGGACCAGGACCAGGACCAGGACCAGGACCAGGACCAGCATTTCAGAAAAGGTTTTTTTCCCCGTTTCCATGGAGATGGGTCAGGGTTAGAGAGCGCCGGCAGTGCAGCCCGGCAGCAGGTCTGAAGGTCACGGTGACCTTGGAGAGTCCAGAGTCCAGCAGGGACTGAACCTTCATGAAGCTGGTCTCCTCCTGAGCAGCAGCGCCGCTCACGGCCTCCTGGAACTCCTCACGGATCCTTCTGGAAAAAGTGAAGTTTGGTCGTTAAATCCGGCGAGCCGGCAGCGGAGCGTCCGTCACGTCGGGGCCGTCTGGTCCAATCCGGGCCGGGGACGGGGACGGGGACGGGGACCCGGGAGACTCTCGGGAGGTAATTGGGACCTTTTCCCAGGTGAAGGCTGTTCAGAGGGAGTGAGGATCAGAGCGAGGGCCGGCCGGCGGCCGCCGCTGCCGTCAGTCATCTGCTCAGATGAAACGCCGTCCCTGCAGGCTCCCGGCTCTCCGCCGCTCCCCGGTGATCAGACGAGGAACGGCGAGCAGGTTTCAGCTCCGATCCGTCAGTTTATCAGACAGGTGAACCAGAGCGGCGCTGCGTGCGGGGACGCCGCAGAAAGACAAACCGAAGCGTGTCCCCACATGTTGACGTCTCCAGCCCGACTCACCAAGACCCTGCAGGAAGCGTCCTCCAGAACCACAGGCTGGACTCGAACCCACAACCCACAGCCCCAGACAGTCCAGGACCGCAGTCCTGCCAGCTGACGGCCGCAGAGTCAAAGTCAGAACCTCCGACCAGCAGAACAAACCCTGAGAATGAAGCCGGCAGCTGGAGGAGGACGGCGGGGACGCTCTGGACCAGAGCAGGACCGTCTCTGTCCAGGACGTCACAGCGCCACACTCAGCCCGTTACACTGATCTCCAGCAGTGACGGCGGGCCGGCGGCCGCTGGGATCACTGACAGGCTGTCAGAGTCTTCAGAGGCTGAATTATGGACGATTCGTCCCAGACAACCAAGGAAACTGCCAGCATGTCTCATGTCTTCACGAGTCCCTCTGTGGACCCAGATCTGCATGAAGAGGCCGGCGCTCTGCGTCCTCTGACTCCTCCTCACAGATCAGATTTAATGTCCTGAAGCGGTTTGAATCAACAGTCCAAACACTGATCACAGCTTTCACAGCAGAGACGAGGACGGCGTCCGTCCCTCGTCTGAGCTCACAGAGCTGAGACTGATTCAGCCTCAGAGGCTTTTTGTCCTTCTTGCTTTATTTGAAAAGGCGACTCGAGTGTTTTTCTTTCCAGCAGCTGGTTACACATAAGATAAGAGCGCAGAGGGAACATGTGAGCGGCGAGAGGCCGGCGGGACGCCGCCGTCCTCATGTCTTCGTCACTCTTGTCCCCTTACAGCACGTCTGGTCACGTACAGGAAGCAGCGGCGCTCTGAATGGAAATACATGCAGCCCTGATCTGAAGGCCGCCGGCAGACCTCTGGCAGGCTGCAGGATTCACCGCCACGGAGGAAACCGCAGCGCAGAGAGGAGCCAGAACACCGGAGAACACCGGAGAACACCGGAGAACACCGGAGGACACCGGAGAACACCGGAGGACACCGGAGAACACCAGAGAACACCGGAGAACACCGGAGAACACCGGAGAACACCGGAGAACACCGGAGGACACCGGAGAACACCGGAGAACACCGGAGGACACCGGAGGACACCAGAGAACACCAGAGAACACCGGAGGACACCGGAGGACACCGGAGGACATGCACATCTGACCCCGGTGGCCTTCTCCTGGAGCCGGTCCCACGCCGCTCGGCCCTCATGAATCCCGCCGCCGCTGCAGGGAAGCATAGTGAACGAGGCTCCGCCTCCCCGGGGGACGGGCCGGCTGCTCGGATCAGCAATGAGAGCGGCGGCGACGGAGCCGCCTGAAGGACGAGCGCCGGCCGCTCTCCAAACGGCCGCGGCGCCCTTGATGTGGCGGAGACCGGCTTCCACTCGGGACGTCGAGAAACAAAGATCCTGCCGGAGATTTCAAAGCTCCGCCTCCATCGTCACAACGTGACGGCGTCTGGAGGAGATGCTGATACGGTAGCTGCCGCGCTCGCCGGAGGACGGACCGCTACGGCGCCGCCGGAGACGGAACAGCTCCAGGACGCCGAACCCTTCAGCGCAGTCTGTGTTTCCACGTCTTTGAGGAGACATGAAGAACAACGCTGAGACATTTCAAAACAACCCTGTTAGAACTCAGAGTCAGAGAAAAGCTCTGCAAACAGTCCGACTCAACATTTCACACTAACGACTCTCTTCTGGGATGAAGACGTGAGATGAGAGCGGCAGAAACTCCTCCTGTCTTTAAAGACACCAACGGATAAAACTGCCAGAGGAGGAGCGATTACTGGAGAGAGAGGCGAGGCTGAGAGGCCGACGAATAAAGACTCTTCACAAACAAACAGCTGATTCACAAGAGGCTCCACACACACCCACTCACACACACACACACACACTCACGATGATATAAATCGCAATACTTGGGTCACGAAACGATAACATGATATATCACGATATATTGTCACATTCCTAGTATAAGCAACATGAGTGTGTGTGTGTGTGTCTGAGAGAGAGAGAGAGAGAGAGAGAGAGGGGAGAGAGAGAGAGTACGCAACTTTGATTCCATGTAGTTAACTTAGAAAATAAAAACAGACACAAGCTGCACCAGATGACACCGATCATCCATCAGATAACGTTGATCTTCCAGAGTCAAACTACTGGACTGAATCGAGGCTTCAGTTCCTCAGTCCCCTCGAGGTTCACCAGTCCTGCTGTATTCAAACAGCCTTTAAAACACCAATCATTCATAAATCCACACCGTATCGGGCAGCTGAGTGTCGCCATGAGGATATTTTTTCACACCCGTACTACGACACCGAGTTCAGCTGTGGAGCTTCCAAGGGGAGTTTGCATGTTCCCTGTGTCTCCTGCAGGAGAGATTCGAGGCTCAGTTTCAGGTAAGAGACTGTTGGTCTGAATGGATCCAGCCTCCTGAAGTGGGATCAAGTGTCGACTAAATCCCATCCAGAGATCGTCCTGAAGGAACAGCCTCTGGTTTCCTGAGGAGCCCCGGGTCAGATGTGGGGCTCCAGCAGCTCTGAGAGCCGTTCACAAGTTCAGGACGAACCGGAGGAAGAGGGTCAGCTGGATTACAGGCTGAAAGGGAACAACGAACGGCCTGGGAGTGTTTTAAAGCAGCACGTCGAATCCCACACACACACACACACACACACACACACACACACACAGGACTAACAGCTTCAGCGCCGGCGGCCTTGATGTTCCAGAACCTTCATCTCTGTCGCGTCTCCGCAGTGTGTCTTCACGTCGTGCAGGAAAGTTTTTCTCGCCATTAAAAGTTTGCATCCGATCGGAAAGAGCAGCAGAAACTGGAGAACCCGGCGACTCCGAACTCCCCGCTCTGCAGCTCTGTCACTTCCAGTCCCGACGCCCCATTAGCGCCTCCTTCTGTTTGTGTTTGTCGACTTTAGTGGGTCATTTCTGTTGTCTTGACATCAGACTCGTCACAGGCGGCGTTTTCCTCGCCTCGGCTGTCGTCGGCGCCGTGTGAAGAGTAGCTGACAGGCCGCCGGCGCGGCTGGCAGCGAGGCCGCCGCTTCCCCAGAGCAGCAGATCGAAACAAAACCTCCACCGGCTCCGTCTGCGACTCGTCCCGGCAGGCGGCAGAGCGCCGGGCGCCGCCTCGTGTTCGTCGGCGGGACGTTCCGCGGCGTCTGGCCGGCGTCCGGGCCGGACGGGTGACGGTGGCCGTCTCAGATCTGTCCCGGCTGATCCGCCGCCTCTCGGCTGTGACTGGGCGGCGGATTCGGAGCCAGACGGGACAAATATTCCATCTGCTGAGCGGCGCCTCGCCTCGCCTCGCCTCGCCTCGCCTCGCCTCGCCGGATCCATGAAGAGGCCCCGCTGTCGGCCGCCGCTCGCTCTGCACGTCTTCCCCGCCGAGCCTCGCCGCTCACGCTCTCTTTAACTCGTCACGGCGTCTTCTGTCTCCGTCTGTCCTGCTGAGCGTCTCTTTAAACCCGGAGACGCGTCGACGTGTCTGACAGCAGCATGATGGGAGTCCCGTCAGGCCGGACGTGAGCGGCGGATCCGGCTCTTGTTCCGGCTCGGCGCCGTGATCACGGGCCGGTCCGTCACAGGCGGCGCCGGGACAGCTGCAGCTCATCTGAAGCCACCCGGGAGCCTGACGTGCACGGCTCCGGATCACAGCAGGAACCAGGAAGACCACGCGTGCTCAGGTAGAACATGGAACCCCAGGCCACAGACAGAGACATGAATTCACCCTCCGTCCTCTGAAGTCCTGGAATCCATGACCTGACAGGAACGTCTGTTTCCCGCTGCCCCCCCCCCCCCGGGCTGACTGAACGTCCTGCTGATCCACTTCCTGTGCGGCTTCATGTCGCTCTGAGCTGTGTCTGACTGAAGCGTTCGGCAGGAAGCCCGTCTGCACCACAAGAAGCCTCACACCCACAGGTAGGGCGGCTGTGGGTCAGTGGGGAGAGCAGTCGTCTGACAATCGGGAGGTTGTTAGTTCGATTCCCGTCTCTGCATGTCGAAGTGTCCTTGGGCAAGACACTGAACCCTGAATTGCCCCCGGTGGATGGACTGAGCGCCTTGCATGGCAGCCACCACGGCTCCAGTGAAGTGCTCTTCTGCACATGTCGATGGACAGAAGGAACGATGTCTGAATCTCGAGCCGATCAGCTGATCAAACCCGAAACACATCAAAGCCTCATCTTCCTCATCTTCCTCATCTTCCTCCTCTTCACCAAGCTGCAGTCTGTTCCTGGAGCTTCAGGTCTGTGAGGGATTTTAACGCAGGAAGCTTTTCTCTGCTTCAGCTCCTTCGTCTCCAGCAGAACTGAGTGAATTCATGAAGTGTTTGAGCGAGTCAACTGAATAAATAAAGCTAACCGGTGCCTTTCCTGGGCTCCTCCAGAGGTTCTTGATGCTGGTTGTTTGATGACAGGAAGCAGGAATCAGCTGGAGGTTTTCACTGGAGCCTAAATGTTAGAACTCTTTCAGGTTCTCTTGATTTTCTCCGTCTTGAGGAAGGAGCTGTGAAATCGATGGCGTCCAGTAAACAGGGAGAAGCGAGGCGGTGGATCTGAGAGTCCGGTGATTGATGGTGGACGCGCCTCTAACTCCAGCAGCAGACTCCGGCGGACCGAGTGGCGTTTTATCATCGGAGGGGAGGACGTCCCGACGCCGTCCATCCATCGTACCCGAGGAACCCGGCTCACCGCGTCTGGAGCTCCTGCACAGAATCAGTCCACGAGCAGGAACTCCGACTCTGCTTTTCCGGCGTTGAAGCAGGCGCGCCAACCTCGCCGCCGCCGCCACCGACGCCGACGGCTCGTCACGCCGCTGATGGAGTCACCCCCGTCAGCGCGGCGGAGAAACGACTCCACAAAGTCACGGCGGAGGAATCAGTCAGGGAGACTCGTCCTGACGTGTCCTGTCTTTGACTTCCTGCCATTTCTCCGCTGCTTCACCTGTCCGCTCCCGTCTGTCACTGCGATGTCCAGAGAGCTGCTCGGCGGCGTTCCGCCGGGCGCCGTACACGTCCACATTATGCAAGGCTGGTTTCTGGAAGCGGGCCGAGGCAGCCGGCGGGGAGATCTGCAGCGGCGGTGGAGGACGGAGCGGTTCTCCTGGAGGGAGGCGGCGGCGAGCAGCGGCGCCGGATCCCTTCAGGCCGCGACCCTCGCCGCCCTCGCCGTAAATCCCCACAATCCTCCGCCGTGCCGCTCTCTCCACCTGACGGAGCTCCGGCTCCGATAACCACGTCTCCTCAGAGTTTAACGACCTCCGGGGCGCCGACCCCGGCCTCACGCCGCTGATCTTGATGTACTCCGGGCTCGGCGGGCGCCGCGGGTCTGAAGATTGGACTCACTGAGCCGTCGGGGCGGCGCCGGATGACCCGGCAGAACAGAACCGTTTCCACAACCTCCGAGGTTCACCGAGCTTCACTCCACCGCCGCACTGCAGGACGACGCCTCCGCCGCTCAGGAGGGGAGGAAGGAGCTCCGGTTAGTGTGTGTGTGTGTGTGTGTGTGTGTGTGTGTGTGTGTGTGTGTGTGTGTGCGTGCGTTCTATCTGCAGGAGGTTAATGAGGTTGATGGCGGTGCTGCAGGGCGCCGTGTCAGTTCAGAGAGAAGCGTGGGAGGATTCCAGTCGGCGCCGCTGCTCCTCCTGAGATCACTGCTAAAACCATCAAACCATCACGGCTCTTCAAGTCAACGTCTGTCTTTACTGGGGGACAAATTAATCTAACCGAAGTCATTTCCCACAATGCACTTCACTCAGCAGACTGTAGAGGCAGCGATTAGCCAGACATGGCTTCGATGCTAATTTCTGACGGAATGTTCTGATCAACTCTTCCAGCACCGACAGTTTAAACCTGAGAACAGAAAGGAAAGCGGCTGCAGTGAAGCACAGAGTCTCAGAGCTGGAAACAAACCGGCGGTGAAGACGTCTCATCTTCTCATCTGGACGCGGCGCCGGCGTTTTAACGTCTCACACTCTTTACTACAGCCTCGTAACACGACGCCCGAAACCCAGTGAGGTACGGCGGCGGAAAATCAGAGCGGGATTACTGAAGGCTGCTGTGTGCGTGTGTGTGTGTGTGTGTGTGTGTGTGCGTGTGTGTGCGTCCGTCCTTCCAGACAGTTCTATTAGACTTCGTGTTTCGTGAGTCTGGAGCAAAATAACGAAGATGAAACCATCAGAGTGAAATCTCGGGGTTCTCCAGGGAACGCTTCACTGAACCTCGTGCTGTGAGACGACGGCGGATCAGTGACGCTGGCATCAAACTCCTGTTTTCCCGAGAAAAGCACATGAATCTCTCTCCTCCTCCTGTTTGGTTTGTGGAGAATCGTTTTGCTCATTACGGCGACGAGACGCTCGGTTTTGTAATCGTCCTGATCCAACACCACTCTGCCTGTCCGTTCACACTGAAACACACAAAATCTGCGATCTCCAAAATAATCCAGGTTCAGCGTGTTGATCCGTCCCCCGAGAGCCGCTGGCTGCAGATTAGAACCGCCTCACAATGACCACCGCCTCCATTCCACAGACACAGAAACAGTAAGAAGCTTCCAGCCGCTTCTTCTGCCGCGCAAGAGACGAGACGATAAACCGTGCACGAGGACATGAGCGTGCACGGCGGGCCTCAGCCTCAGCAGAGCCGGTGCTTAATGCACTCGGTGCTGCTGGGAGGCCGGCGGTTTAGATCGCCTCAGAGTCAGTTACAAGACAACAAAAGCTTTTTCTAACAAGACCGAGGCTTTAATTATTCACAAATGACAAATAAGTATTCTCCGGCGCCCCCCACGCCGCCATCCTGCACAAAAGACATCAGGGAGACGTCGTTAAACTTTAAATTCACTGTGACGTGGAGACGGGAGCTAAAGTCCTCCATCATATCAGAGTCTCTGTGTCTGAGGAGGAAGAGGAGGAGGAGGAAGAGCGTCTGCCTCACAGCTCCAGAACCAACAGTCTGTCCTCGCGTCACATCTGGAAGTAAATCCATCAAATCTGCTTCATGATGAAAACCAGTGATGATTAATTATCAGCTGCTAATTATGAAGGTTTGCAGCTTTGAGAGAGAAAAAAAAAAACAGCACCATTTTCATTCAGGCATATGTTTCTACACACTTCAATAAAAACGACTTCAAGACGATACATTTACGTAGAGGAATGCCGAATCTCATCTGATCTGTTGAGCATGTTGCAGCTGAATACTGAATTATTACAATTTAGTGTTTAATCTGCATCTTTGTCACCTGCACACAGTTCACATGCTGGCTCTACTTCACTGATTCATCCTGCTGATGTTTACAGAATAAACATGTTGTTCAATCTGTGTGTTTATAGAACGTATACGTCTGTTTTAATGTGCTGTTCGCTGTACTGGTGATAGTTTTCTGTGCTGAAGTTTTCTTGAAGGTCATTAATCTGCAGATTGTCACATCTGTTTGAGTTCATTCAGTGTTTTGAATGAGTTGGACTCATTTCAGTGTTTGGAAGCTGCATATATTCCAGAACATGAACGAGTTTCTCAGTCGATTTAACTTCTATGTATTGATGCTGCTTCAGCATGTTTAACCTGGATGAATCACTATATGCAGATGACAGTCCGCTGCATTTATTCAGTTTGTAATTGGTGAGTCTAGTGTTTTCACATAATTATGTACCCGTGTGTGTGTGTGTGTGTGTATGTGTGTGTGTGTGTGTGTGTGTGTGTGTGTGTGTGTGTGTGTGTGTGTGAGATCCTTCATCCTTTATATATTGTAAAATAAGTGTAGAATAAGCATTTCCTGTGTGTATTGCTGAATGTGTTGCAGGATCACGCAGTGAGGACACGGCGCCGCCATTCGCCATATTGGCCCAGCTGGTATCTGCAGCGGCGGACGCAGACTTTCCCTCGGCAACAGTTTCAGCAGCGCGGCGACGTGAGCGTCGGCGAACAACAGGAAACACACGGCGGAGATAAGGCGCCACGGGAAGAACCGCTTGCCGACGTTCTGCAGACGAGCCGGAGAGACGGCGAGCGTCATCCGAGCTTTCAGGGTGAAGAATGAGCAGGAGGAAGGAGGAAGACTTCAAAGCAGCCGCCAGAGTGCAGCGTGGGTAATAGACTTAAGGGAGATTTATCAAACGGCACGCTGGAGGAGAGTCTGAGCAGCGGCCGTGTTTATGTTGACGTGTGTGTGTGTGAGTGAGTGTGTGTGTGAGTGTGAGAGAGAGAGAGAGAGAGAGAGAGAGAGAGAGAGAGAGAGGTGTGATTAAGACCGACAGCAGGTTCATGGCTGCCATCTTTAGTTGTGGATTTCTGAGGTGAATATGCTAATGAGGCGCTCGCCTGAACACTGGCCTGTGTGTGTGTGTGTGTGTGTGTGTGTGTGTGTGTGTGTGTATGTGTGTGTGTGTTGGGGGGCTGAAAGCTGATCCCGTCTTTCTCTCATGCCTGTTGAATATTTGCCCTCATCAGCTGATCCAGCGGCCGATCAGTATTGCTCAGAGTGAGGCATGCTGGGAAAACACCGGGCGGCGGACGTCAACATTTGCTCCGACTGGACGGTGCAACAACCACCTCTCCATCCATCCGTCTAATCACCTACCCAACATCCCTCCCTCCCTCCCTCCCTCCAGCGCTGTGTGAGCAGCCAGGCTGAACTGCACAGGAAGAACATGAACCCTCCAAAATAAAAGGCTGAAGCTCAGAACTGAACTGGGATATTTTCTTCTCACTGTGAGGGGAGAGCTAACCACTACACCGCTGTACAACCTGAGTTTGGCTGTAATTTAGCACAAAATCTAAACTGGAGGAAACAGCAGGACTGAGTTACTGAGAACTTAAAGTAATCACATTACTTCTTCTTCCTGTTCGAGAAGAAACAATAAAATGTAAAAAAAAAAACAAAAACAAAGTCTGACTGAATCAGAAGGAAACGAGCAGCTCCAGTATTAGCAGGCGCTAGCTAGCTGAGCAGCAGCATTACCCATAAGTCAGTGCTTCCCTCTGCTCAGGGTTCCATCAGACTGACGGAGAACACGCCTGAGTGGGCGGAGCCCAGCGGCACGGAATCGAACCAGGAAACTTCAGGCTACGAGCTGCACCCGTCAACACGCAGCAACGTAACACAAAAGACAGAGGACAGTGGGACGAGGACAAAAGGAGAGGAAGGTGAGCGAGGAAGAGGAGGAGAGGAAGAGTCGGACTGTCAGGCAGAGGAGGACTGATGGCGCCCGGCGTGATTCCAGCTCCGCCGCCGCTCTGCAGGTCAGGAAGTGATTCACAGCCAGAGTGTGTGTGTGTGTGTGTGTGTGTGTGTGTGTGTGTGTGTGTGTGTGTGTGTGTCTGTGTGTGTGTGTGTGTGTGGTGGGCAGCCAGCCACCAGCTGCACACACTCCATAACCTTATCACCGCTGCGAGGGTCAAAGACTTAACTCAGAGACGAGTAAATAAGAACGAGACTGAGAGAAAAGCGAGGCGGAAAAAAAGAGGGAGAGAAAAGAAAAGATGGACAGGAGTGGAGAGAAAGCAGGAGCTGCTCACCTGCTGGAACCTGGAGAAGCGTCTATTAAAGGTGGAGGATGGGTGGAGCACAGCGAGGCGGCGAGTGAAGCCATGTTTACAGACAACTCGTCCTCCGTCTGCTGGTTTCTGCCGGTTTTCCTGCTGCTGCTTCACTTTTACAGCTTCAGTTCCGTGTTTACCAGAACCAGGACCAGAACCAGAACCAGAACCAGGACCAGGACCAGGACCAGGACCAGGACTAGGACCAGGACCAGGCTGGTCAGACCTCCAGCTCCACCCGAACTACAGCCAGTCTGCTGACCCCTGCTGACCCCCGTCCTGAGTTACACTGAGACAGACGTCAGGCAGACTTGATCCTGAAGACACAACAAAGTCCAAACTCGTGGAACCAGCAGCCAGAGATCCAAGACAGGAAAACCAGCAGAACCTGGACCCAGATGATCCAGAATCTGGACAGAACTCTTCCCTCAGCTTCTACCTGATTGGTCAGAAGTTAGAAGCAAGTGTAAAACTAAACAGGTCACCTGTGTGCTCTCTTTATGTTCTACATTCTCCCAGGTTCTCCAGGTTCTCCAGGTTCTCCCAGGTCTGAAGTCTCCACATTTTAAACTGGGGTTCCGTTCACTAAACGTTTCCGGTGAACAGGTTTTGTTTTCAAAAAGTTCCAGTTTGGGCGGCGGAGCTGCAGCTGTGAGGTTTTCATGTGAAATCAGCCTTTCTCTAAACGTGGCGTCACTCGGTTCTTTTCACCTCCAGGAAACAAACAACCTGCTTTGTTCTTGGTGAAGTGAAAGTTTTAGAAAAGCTGAGTCAAGTCCTGGAAGAGGAAAACTTCACCTTCAGTATTTCAAGGCCGAATGGAGGCCGGAGGTTTTTAAGGTGCAGCAAGAAGAAAAAGTGTCACTTTGAAAATGCTTTGATTTGCAGTTCTGTCAAAATGAGAAAAGTTCAATAAATCTAAATATATGCACACACACTGACAGACAGACGGATACACAGAGATAAACTGCACACCTCTAACTATATGTGTCTCGATTATAAGAGCATTTAAAGTTGGCTGAATGTGTGTGTCGACTCGGACCCTGAATGAAACTCTCTTTCACCTCTGATGGGCTGATCTGTGCTCCACCTCGCAGCTCCAGCTGAGTTTTTAGGGTAAAATGGCTCAAAATGAGAAGTTTGACGCGACACTAAATTCCCAGCAGCCACTGTTTCACTGCAGCTCATTCTGCCGAGACACTTTTTAACTCAGTTTGAAAAAAAGAAAGAAAAAAGGAGAGAGAGAGGAAGACATGAAGACGCTCACAATAAAAAATTAAAACCACATTACATAAAAGCTGAAGGAAACCAAAACACAATGAACCATGGGAAAGCACGACCCCTCCATTAACTCCGGCGGCCCCTCAGGAGCCCCCAGACCTCATGTGGAACCGGGGATTCTGAAAGACCGACCTGAAACCCACACGGCTCATCAGCAGCTCTTATTGTGAAAGGACTCGGCTTAACGCCTCTCGTCTCTCCTCATGACTAAAGATCTTCTGGACCTGATGGAAAGCCACTGAAACAGTTCTTCTGGACCTGAAGGCAGCAGAACCTGGTCTGGATGAACAGCCAAGCTTCACTACAGGAGAGCCAGGTTCCACATCAACCGGCTGGCCAACAGGAGAACTGCTGCAACACGCCGCTGTTCTGTCAGAACCTGGACCGTTCCAGAGACCGGCTGTTCTCTCAGAACCTGGACCGTTCCAGAGACCGGCTGTTCTCTCAGAACCTGGACTGTTCCAGAGACCGGCTGTTCTCTCAGAACCTGGACCGTTCCAGAGACCGGCTGTTCTCTCAGAACCTGGACCGTTCCAGAGACCGGCTGTTCTCTCAGAACCTGGACCGTTCCAGAGACCGGCTGTTCTCTCAGAACCTGGACCGTTCCAGAGACCGGCTGTTCTCTCAGAACCTGGACCGTTCCAGAGACCGGCTGTTCTCTCAGAACCTGGACTGTTCCAGAGACCGGCTGTTCTCTCAGAACATGGACCGTTCCAGAGACCGGCTGTTCTCTCAGAACCTGGACCGTTCCAGAGACCGGCTGTTCTCTCAGAACATGGACCGTTCCAGAGACCGGCTGTTCTCTCAGAACCTGGACCGTTCCAGAGACCGGCTGTTCTCTCAGAACCTGGACCGTTCCAGAGACCGGCTGTTCTCTCAGAACCTGGACCGTTCCAGAGACCGGCTGTTCTCTCAGAACCTGGACCGTTCCAGAGACCGGCCGTCGGTTCTGTGGTTCTGCTCTCTTCAGGAGCTGCTGAAACAGACCAGCAGCACCGATCGGCTCTTCAGAGCAGCTTCAGCTGGAACCTCCTGCGTCTGCTGGAGCTGCTGAGGGCGGGGCCGCCACAGCGCTCCGTTCTGCTCCTCGTACCTCCAGAAAAGCTGCGTCTGTCCTGCCGCTGGATCTGGGCTCGGTTCAGTCCCGTCTGGAGCTGGACCGGTTGGTGCGACCCCCTCCAGGACCCCCGGCTCAGAAGACCCACTCAGCAGCCACTTCCTCCACGCCGTTCAGAAGCTCTCACTCTTGTCCTTTCAGAATAAAGGATTCAGTCTTTCCAGCGAGACCCTCCACCCCGATGGGAGGAATGACATCCTGCAACCTGAGCAGAGTCAATATGGCGCCGCCCTGCAGGGGGGCGGCTCAACAAGAGAACACGGTGAAAGCAGCCGGGGCGTTTCCTCCCGTCCCGCCGGCAGGAAGCCGCCGCCCAGGAAACAGCCTCCGATTGAACCTGTTTACCGCTCAACACCTGGGAGCCTGGAGCCCCGGCGCCGAGCGGAGCTCCGTGTTCCGGAGACGCACCGGGACGCCTTCAGCCCGTCTGCAGCCAGAACACCCAGCATGCACCACCCACACTGATCACCTCCACCCCCTCACACACTGCAGCTTCAAACCTTCTTCTTCCCATCATTCCTCTGAGAGGCAGACTTCAGGATCACAGCTGTTTATCACGTTTTTAAATGTTTCTGAATCTGGACTTGGATCACGGAGCAGGGATCAAATCCCCCATCAGGAGCTGAACTGCCCCCCGGCGGCTCCAGCGGCCCAGAACCGGTCCAGGACCCAGGACGTGTTGTGACCGTGGGGAGGAACGGGTCGGGAGAACTCGCCGTGTCGATGAGAGGAAGATTACTGCAGTCATCATCAGCAGCAGCTCCGAGCAGCGAGTCCAGACTCATTCAGAGACGAAGCTGCAGAACATCCAGGCCCAAACTCAACTCCAGGTGGGAGAAAAGCTGAAGAGGCTGCAGCAGGTTGTTAGAAAGCAACTGAGAATCAGGAAATCACCGAGGGTTTCTAACAGGAGTCATTTCCTGCTCAGAGCTCTGATTAAGGCACCTTGGAAATCCTTAAAAAGGCCCAGAGCTCCTCGTCCCAGACCCCCGCCCACACCGGGCTCACCGGCCTGGAGGTCGGAGGTCAGACGGGCGGGACGTGGCGGGAAAGAGCTGAGAAAGAGAGAAGCTGCTCCCAGGTGTGGAGGAAACCATGGACGGCTGCAGCTCTCAGCTCCTCCCTGAACCACTGCTGCTCTGCTCTCAGGCAGGTTTCGCTGCATCTGGAGACAGAAACAGCCTCCAGAGACCATCGCTCGCTTAAAGAACAGCCGGGACAACAGAAATGTACAATCCTCTCCTGAAAGTCGGCTTTGTTTTCAGCACCGGACTGGAATTTTCACATTATTACATCTAAATGTCGACTTTCGGACCTCGTAGCCGTCAGAACGCTGACGGCAGGTCAGCGAGGAGGCCGTGTTTCAGACAAATACGGGTTTTTACATTTTAGAAGCAGCTTTTTCTCTTCATCTCGAGCTGAACTGAACTCCAGCTGCTTGTTTTAAAGAGGGACGCTTCTTAAAGACCTGAGGATGAGGAGGAAGAGAGACGAAGGTGAAGCAGCGACGTGATGAACGGACAGCAGATCCACCAGGAGCCAGTTAGTCGGTTCAGATCAATGGAACCGATCCAGCTGACCGACTGAGCGGAGAAGCCTTTCTCAGCGTCACGGCGGGATCAGACCTCACGTGCGTGAGCGTGCACGGCGTCGGCTGCAGCCAAAAAAAAAAAAAAAACAGGAAAAGATGAAATGAAGCTGCAGTAAACAGTGAGGAGGGAGATGAACAGCCGCAGGCGACTGAGGCCGTTTGATGGAGCCGACAGGCAGGATGGACGAACTACACGTTTAGAAAGCCGTCTCCATGGAAACAGGCGTCGTTTTCAGAATGTTCCTGAAACGACAGATGTGCTTTCACTTGAAGCGTCGTCGTGGAAACGGAGCCTCGGCGTCACGTTACTAAAATCCACATGTGAGCAGCAGCAGTTACTTTTACTGTCCAGTAACTTTCAGTTTTACTCTTCACGAAGCGGACTGGAAGCAGGTTCGCCTCGCCGCGCTGGGGGGATGTTTAGCATGGCGATTAGCTAGCGTTAGCATGTTAGCATCAGTTTGGAGGAGCCCGACTCCACGGTGCTGACAGCAGCTTTACTGGATCTGCTGTGGAAGTCCTGGATCTGGTCCAGACCGGACCAGCTGGCCTCCCCGATGCTGAGCTCCTCCTCTCATCAGCGCTCGTGTCTTCACTCGTCTTCTTGCTGGACTTCTTGTTGTTGTGCTCCACACTCGGCCTTCAGGAGGACATAAACACACTAAAGTGTGGATTTGTTCTCAAACTGTGCGGCTGGTAATGAAAGCCGCCGAGCGGACAGCTGATGAAACTCAGGTACGGAGCGTTTGATGAAGCGAGCGGCGAGCAGAGTCCAATTAATCACACCCTGGCTGCTGAACAGAGAAGTCCAGACGGGTTCATCAAAGCAGAAACAAACACAGGCAGCCAGGAGAATCCTCAGTAAATACATGCATCATGCATGCTCCTCTCTTTAAAGCTGGTGATTGGACGTGAAGCCTCATGAGGCTCCAGGCTCCACATGTCCCGGCCTTACACTCTCCTCTGACGGGAAAACTCCCGCAGTAATCACTGGCCTCATCTCGCTCACATTTCCCATTGGGGGGGAAACATCTCCACCTCCTCGGCAGATTGTTGCTCCAGTGTTTTGTCTGGTAAACATCATCAACCAGAGCGAATCCATGAGGGGTAATTACAGCCGCAGAAGGAATCGGTCTCAGCAGGGCCGGCACTCACGTCTCGGCTTTTTACTAAGCAGGATATTAAAGCCGGCAGACCTGCGTGCCATAAAGCACTACGGCAGGACGGTCGGAGACGATCGGCCTGAGAACCAGAACCACTCCGCTGCTTTTACTGAGCAAGGCACACACAGGCCGTCACTCTGGGGTCGTTACACCAGATGATTTAGACGCAGTCCAACACTGTCAGGAGACGGTCGCCAGCGTCCATCTGCCAGTTTTAAAGCCAGAGTGGCTCAGGAGAGCGCCAACAGCTGATCCAGTCCAGGAGGATCGGCCTCGGCTCAGTGTCGGTGATGAATGGAGGGAGACGCCGGGCCGGCGGCCACTCGTCCAACAGCTGAGCAAAGCAAGGCTGATCCCTCTGCAGCTCCGCACAGGTTCATGGCCACGGATCAGTAGCTCAGTAACAAGGCTGACGGGGGGGGGGGGCTTCAGCAGGGAGGAATCATCCAGCCAAGCAGCCCAACGTCCTCGCCCCCCTCTACGGACTCTAACGTCTCGGTTGGGGGGTCGTGTATCCGTCAGAGGATTTGATCACATTTCTGCTGAAACCTTTGCAGCTGAAGCAGTTTCATCAGGATTCTGTGTAAAGTCACCGAGCTGAACGATGTGGAGCTAAACGGCAGGAAACTGGAGGAGGATCTGTTTGGACGCGACTTTAAAGGATGAACACATGAACGTCTCTCAGTGAGGAAAACCTGAGGGGGATTTTACATTTCATCTCCCGGAGCTTGAGTTGAATGATTTAAATCTCTACAACATAAATGTTTGTGTTCCAGTGTGAACGTCTCCTCCGACAGAGTCTCCTCAGCTCCACAGACGAAGCATCCGAACCGAGCTCCGGTCCGTCAGAACCCAGCTCCGGTCCGTCTGAACCCAGCTCCGGTCCGTCAGAACCCAGCTCCGGTCCGTCTGAACCCAGCTCCGGTCCGTCAGAACCGAGCTCCGGTCCGTCAGAACCGAGCTCCGGTCCGTCAGAACCCAGCTCCGGTCCGTCTGAACCCAGCTCCGGTCCGTCAGAACCGAGCTGCGGTCCGTCAGAACCGAGCTGCGGTCCGTCAGAACCGAGCTCCGGTCCGTCTGAACCGAGCTCCGGTCCGTCAGAACCCAGCTCCGGTCCGTCTGAACCCAGCTCCGGTCCGTCTTTCTACCGGCTCATTGGAAAACATTTCCTGATGAGCGACTGACACCCGGTCCAGGAAAAGCTTCCCCATTAGCGCCTGAAACGCCCACCGTCAAGCTGCTGCTGCTGCTTTCTGCCGTCTGTCAAGATAAATCAGAAGTTTCCTCCGACGGGGCGGAGCCTCCAGATTCCACGGCTTCAGCTGCCGACTGCTTCCAGCAAACTACAAACCCAGGAGCTCATGAGCAAACACCAAAGAGAGAGGACCAGGTCTTACTTCACCGATGATAATCTCAGCCCCATAATCTAAAGTATCATCCCTAATTCCAGCCCCATGATCTACCTGTGACGAAGCAGCCTCCATCACGCACTGTGGGCCGTGCACGTACACACACACACACACACACACACACACACACAGAGAAACTTCCGTCCTTCCTCGTTTTCTCCACCTCCTGTCAAACTCCCTCCATGGTTCCTCCTGGAACAGCTGTCGGTCAGAGGAGAAACACTCACCAGACGCCATGTTGTCATGTCAACATTAGGGTGACCCTGCTGTCTCCGGCGGATCGCTCACTGAGGATACTGACTTAAGGTGGCGCCCTCTGGTGGAGAACCACATGTTCATTTCAAACCTCTGGAACTTTAACGGCAGTGATCTTCTGCTGTTTAAACCACACATTTGTTTTTGTGCGTTCGGAGAGAATAAACGAGGCTTCAGTCGAGACGCGTCCGAACGACACGACATTACAATTCAGAATCTCACCACTAGGTGGAGCTTCAACAAGGAAGCATCTAAAAAAATGAAGCTAAAGACAGAAAAACTGTAAAACTAAAATAAAGCAATAAATAATCATACTTCCAGTTCTACTTCAGACATCAGGTTGGCAGTGGTGTTTTTGTCTGTATGTGGACAGAAATAAAGTTTGGACTTTCCCGCTTTGCCTGTTCTGTGTCTTCACCTCCGATTCTGGACGTCTTCCTGTTAATCTTCCTCAGCATTCTGTGTTGTGCTTCTCGGGTCAGACTGATTGGCCGTGGACTTCTGGGGACAGCAGTCGGAGACTGAATCATCTCTGTTTGAGGACAAATGATGGACGGTGAGCTGCTGAATACGAAACGCTCCTTCAGGCCAGTTTGCAGCTCCTGTCAGCTGGATGCATTTCATCAGTTCTCAATCAGTCTCTTTCTGAGGTGCAGCGTCTCCAGAACGGCAAAATCAAGAACTTTACAACTGGCTGGAGAAGAAGACGCTTCATTTCTGACACCTGCTGATTGTAATTGGCTCTTTTTCCATTATTGACCGAACAGCGTTTGTCTCCACAGGCTGCTGGTAAGGCCATGTCTGAGGACCGGCTCGTCTGACCTTGCCGGCAAGCTGAATTCTCGCAGTATTTGTTCTCACACACCACGAGAATCCATCTTGTACCGCTCCAGCCTTATGTGTTCGGGATCAGACTTTTTTCGGTCGGACCAATCACGCGTCGTTTAGGGCGGGACATCAAGCTTTGACGGAAGCAGGAAGTGACGGACTGCTAATAATATTAGCATGGCTAGCGAAAACAATGGATGTCCTGACAGCGATTACATCTGTTTTGGATGAATGCGTCTATTGCGTATTGTGTCTTTGAAAAACGATCAGCAAGAGGTTTTTTCTTTGCAGTGATTGGCTGAAACTAAAGATGGTTAGGCGGGTGCACTGTGTCCTTCCATCCAATGAACACAAAGAGTTCTGCAGCAAGTCCCTCCTTCCCCGAACGGATTCACCGAGTGAAATCCCAGATTGACACGTGAAGCAAGTCGCTGCTGCACACGTCAAGATGGCTTTTGCCAGTTTACGGCTCGTCCTGACAGACAGAAAACCTTCATTTCTCGCCGCTGCATGTGAAAACGGGTCTCTGCCGAGGCCACGCCCCTCCTGCTGCTGGCAGGAAGCTGCTCTTAATCACTTCCTGTAAATGAAGGAGTCCTGCTGATCTGAAGCACTGAACTGCAGGAGCTCTTGTAAAGGTGAAGCTAAAAATGGAGCCTTTGGCACCTTCCTGCCTCCGTCCTGTGTTTTCATTCGGTGCGTCACTCCGGAGTGAGCCGGGTGTCGGTGTGACGCTACACCGCTCACACCTCGGCTGTAGACCCGTCTGCCTGACAGCAGCCTCACGCCTCCTCCTCTTCACCCTGAGGTCCGGTTCCACCGCCACGCTCCGCAGAAAAGGTTTTGGTTCCGTTTCAATAAAGTTTCACGTTTACAAAGCAACGTTCTGAAAACCCCGTAGTTCTCATGATGGGCCAATAGTTGGCGCTGTTGGTTGTTTTTGTCATGAAATCACACACACATGCTGCAGACAACAACACACTCCAAACCAGTGGCGGCCGGTGGAGCGGGCCGCAGGTGGTGGGAGAGCTTGTTTCGTTCGCCTACACCGTCAGCGGCGGGCGGTGCGGCGTTAATTCACTTCCGCATTGGCGGAAGCGCTCGTTTCCCTACCCGCGCATTCCAGGCGAGCAGTGTTGAAGAAACCAGTTTATTAAAAATAATCGTTGCCGGCCTGTTGTGTTGTTTGGAATGCGCCTTGAATGTGCGGGTGTGGAAACGAGCGCTCCCGTCAATGTGGAAGTGAATTAACGCCGCTCCGCCCACGGCTGGCGGTGTGGGCGGACAAAACAAGCTCTCCCACCACCTGCGCCCCGCGCCACCGGCCGCTACTGCGCCAAACATTAACAACGTAACCAGGAGACCAGGAGACCCTGAACCTGGACCTGGACCTGGAGAATCTAGACCAGGGACCAACAAGTGTTTTCCAAGTGTTCCACTTCTTTAAAAAGTTGTGTTTTCAGGGACTCTGTGCTCCGTTGTCATGGAAACTGAAGCCCAGAACACCGAGGAAGCTTCCTGTTTTCTCCTGAAATCATTTCCATGTAAACCAGCGGGCCCTTAGGAACCTGATCACCGGTCAATCCCTCTGATCCTGTGGATGAATGTAGAAATCGAGCGGCTGCCTCCACAGCCACAGGATCGTGTTCTCAGCAGGGGGTGCTGAGAAAAAAAGCTCAGCGCTGCACTGAACTCGCTACTCTCTACTAGGGCTGCACGATTTTCACTGAAAACATAATAGTGATTTTTCTGACCAATCGCGATTCGATTTGCGATTTTCACATTTTATATTTTCAAATGCAAAAAAACACTAAAATTATGGTAAAAAAAATAATTCTTGTTACTTTGACATGGTCTTGCTCAAGTTGACACATAAAATTACACATATTGTAAAATACTTGACAAAGCTTCAGGCCAGCAGGGGCGAGCACGACGACTGGCCCCGGCAGCCGAGACGCCGCCGTGCCGTCTGCATCATGTTTGGAAAAAAAGAGAGCATTGTTTTAATGAAATAAATAAAAAATAATGAAAATCCAATGATGTCCAAACTGTAATTCAATACTGGTCTTGCTTGCATGGTTCACAGAACATGATTTAGTTTAGTAACAGTTTTCAACGTGAAATAAATGGAAATTAAGAACCAGAACCACAAATAGGCACCACTGTGAAACCAACTTCAACTCGCAAAAAAAAAAAAAAAAACTCACCAGCCTCTAAAGATAAAGGGTAAAAAAAAAAAAAAAATCCTTATTGCTGTAATATTCATAGATCACACTCGGTTTAGTAATCCTGCTCTGGGTCGTCTTCCCTCTCATTCTTGGGCTGCAGCTTCATGTTTTCATGGAGAGAGAGAGAGAGAGAGAGCATCACGTGCTGGATGAAGGCTGAGCTGTGGGGCGATCGGGTGAGAGAGAGAGTAACCTACAACTTGTCCACGTTTCTGTTAAGTGTGTAGCGGTGTTGGTACGAATTAGACGTGTTTCCTCTGGATCTGGCTGCTGCACGGCGACACGATCTGGCTCGCTTTTGCTCCACGTGGTTTTTTTCAAACCCAAAGTCCAAACAACAGAACTCCAGTTCGTTCTGATACCAGCTGCTGCGACCCTCTTCTGGTGTCATCTCAGCCATTTTCACACCGAGAACGAGTCACACTGAAAACCTTCTGCTCCTCACGACACCGCAGAGCACACTGCAGGGTTTGCTGTTAGCAACCTGACGCTAGCTAGCTGCAGCGGTGCAGTGCAGACATACTTGCTTCCTGTTGTCATTTCTGATTGGCCGGTGGGCCGGAATGCGAGACTCGAACGTTTTGATTGGCGGATAGGTCTGTCACTCAAATGCCTGTAAAAACCTCAGCCCTGTGCGGTTCGGTTACCGCAGCAGTTAAAACCTCAGTTTCGATGAGGTGTCGGCTAATCGTGCAGCCCTACTCCCGACATTGAGTAAAAAAAAAATATATATATCACACACACACACACACACACGCACAGTCTCGTATTTCTATCCTCGTGGGGACCGTCCATTGACTCCCATTCATGTCTAGCCCCTAACCCTGACCCTTACCCTAACCCTAACCCACACCACAACAAAGCCTAACCCTAAAGAAATGTTTTTGCACTTTTACTTTTTTCAGTAACAACAACATGGTCAAGAAAACACTGTTTCTCCTACTTAGGACCGGAAAAAGGTCCCCACAAGGCACGTCGTTCCACGTTTTGCTATCCTTGTGGGGACATTTGGCCCCAACAAGGATAGAAATACGAGAACGCACACACACACACACACACACACACACACACACACACACACACACTGCGGCTTGTATGTGTAGTATACGCATTGATATCAGTGTCATTGTTAGAAATAAAGAGAAAATCATTAAAAACAACACAATGAGACGTTAGATCAGTTCTCAATCAAAAACGGGACTTTTAATCCACAGATAATTCAGAGCTGAACCAGGAGCGTCGGCCACATTAATGAATCCTGCAAAAATCTGAACACAACACTGAAGGGAACGATAATTCAAGTCAGAGTCCGTGTAACTGTCCATGGTGCTGACCATCCAGACAACAGTAAACTGCTTGTCACAGCTGTCCAGGTACTGTGGCGCTGAACACCGAGCGCTGAGGCCGCTGCGTGGCGGCAGCCTCTGAACAACTGTCCTCCCGCCTGCATCACAACTCCAGACGGGGCCTTCCTCTCCGGGTCGGCGCCGACGGAGCTCCTCAGGCTGCCAGTGTCCAGACTGTCCAACATATCTCCATGGACATGCATGAGAGCAAGGTGCGTCAGTCTTTTTTGTGTCATCGTTGTCTGCAGCCATGTCTTCAGGCGGCGCAGAGTGGAAGATGTCACCAGCAGGGGGTGCTGCAGCACCCCAGCACCCCTGCTTCCCACGGTAAATGCCTCTGATGTTCGGAAGCCTAAATATCTGACGGAGCGCCGTAATTGGCTGCCTGGGCGTCTTCAAACCCCCCAGTTTCGGGTATGTGCTTGACAATAAAGAGCATTCCGATTCTGATCTCAACACATCAGAAAAGTAACTGGATTACCATTTCCTGCATGAAGAAGCCAATCAAAAAGCCCCATGATGACTGTTTGACTGTCGCCAAAGTCTCATCAGTCCCTTCAGACTGGGTCCAGAAGCAGTGAGGCCCTGAAGGGACCAGAGTGGAGCTGATCGCTGGACTCAGCCTCACCAGACAGGAAGCAGGAAGAAGCTTCAGGCTTCAGCTGATGGAGACGGACCGCTCCTCCAGCGCCCGACGCCGTCCGTCTTCACCGCTCTCCATACGCTTCCTGCTTCTGGCGAGCGTCCAGACGTCCAGGAGGAAGAGCCGGGCTGGAAAGATGCTGGGCGGAGCCGCGCTGACGAGCCGCCGTGCCGTCCCTCGTGTCCACAGCGCCGCATCATTCACAGCCGAACAGCCGAGGTTGAAACTGACAGCAGGAGACTGAAGCAACTTTATTGCTGCGGTGAATCAGTGACGATGAACCGGGACCGGAGGGCCGCCGCCGCCCGCCGCCGCCAAGCCGCTCATTCATCGCCGCCGTCACCACGAGCCGCGCTACAGCCTCCATAAAACCCGGGGTCAGAGGTCAGAGGTCAGCCGGGTGGAGCAGCCTCCCTGTTCAGGAGCAGAGCTCTGACGGACCTTCTCCCAGCTCGGCTTGGTGCCGCTCCTCCAGCCCCGGGGAGAGAACCGAGCGGCGGAGCGTCTGCGAGGAACGAGGCGGCGGATTATCACATCATGAAATCTGGACGGACGGCGGCGCCATAAGGACGAGTCCAGATCAGCGGCGGTCAGGCGGTGAAGGATCCGGGGGGACGGGGGCCGGCGGTGGACCCGGCTAAAAGAGGCTCATTAAAGCCAGAGACGAGACCCGGAGAGCGCCGAAGCAGCTGTCCTCTGGAAGACGTCCAGCATGTCCCCTCGCCGTCCGCCTCTCCCTCCGCCGTTTGATCTCGCCGTGGCCCACAGTCGCTGTGCAGACGGCTCCATGTCTCAGATTCAGGGTTCCACATGAGGGAACGTCCGAAAGAAAGTCTCCTCAAGACAAACCAGGCTCTCTGAAGGCCAACGGCGAGGAAGACGGCGAACAAGACGAGTCCCAGAACAGGCATCAGGAATTCGATTGAAGACAATCTGTGTGTGTGTGTGTGTGTGTGTGTGTGTCAGACGCTGGTAAAGAGACGCAGGCTGTGATTCATCCGGAGGACGGAGACGCCGGGGGAGACGATTCTCAGCCTGGTGACCAGACGAGGACGACTTCAGCATCGGACTCGCCGTTAATTGGCGGGACGGTCTGCGTGCGTCTCGTCAATATTTCTGAGGAAGCGCCGACGCTCGGAGCGCCGCGGTCGCGAGCTGACGCTTTTCTAAATGAAGCGTCTGTCCGAGTCAACGAGCAGATAAAGGGAAATCGATAGCAGTTAACTGTCCACTGTTCCAAATGAGAGGCGGGGGACGGCCGGCGGTCCACGCATCTGAACGCCGCCGCTCTGACTGATCGGCACGGCGACACACACCCTCCACCCAACCGCCGTCAGCTGACAGGAAGACAAAGAGCGGCGCCGCTCCCGTCAGTGACAGGACGGCGTGAGGCCGGGGAAATTCAATTTACATCCACGGCGGCTTAATGAGAGCGCTTTGTCCCTCGACTGCCTCAGAGTCCTGTTTCCATCCTGCTGCTGCTGCTCAGCTCCGCCTCTCTCCTCCTGCTCCGCCCATCTCCACCTCCAGCCCAGAACACCAAGACCAGACTGAAGAGACGAGGCCGTTTACACCCAACGCAACGCTCCCCGTTTCCATGGCGACGCGGCTCAGTCACCCACAGCGGAACTTCTCGAAAAACGTTCAAACGCCGTCTCCATGGAAACAGAAGAAAACGCTACTTTCTGAAACGCTGTTCCTGCACGGCGGCCGCAGTGAACAGACGTTCTGGATGAAAGCAGCCGGTGGGATCAGACCAGGAGGAACGCCGTCGTTCTGAAACATGCAGAACACGAAGAGACGGAGCGGCGAGTCGTTCTCTCCACCGAGCAGCTCGTCAGTCACAACGCCTGAAATCCTCCTTTCAGATGGATCTAAAGAAAAGATGTTCAGATGTGCAGGAACAGAAAGAGCTGGAAGGCAGGATTTATCACCGAGCTGAAGGGAGCTGATCCGCCCAGCCGCGGAACGCCGGCGCCGCCCCGGCCCGTTCTCCGCTTCTGGAACGCTGCCAGGAAAAGCCTGGCTGGTTTTCAGTCGGTCCGTCCTCCGGCCGGACCCGCAGGACGTCCGTCCCGTCTCCAGGCTGTCCTTCACCAGCGACCCAGAGACCGTCCCGAGTCTCACAGCAGGGAGCCCGAAGGAGGAACCTGGGAGGATCCTTCAGCGTCTCCGTGTTTCCGGCGCTGAACGGCGTCTCGGCGTCAGTCTCCTGCTTCGGTCTCCCGCTGCTCTGATGTTCTGAAGGTTCTTGTTCTCACACTGCAGGCTGAAGGCCGTGAGGAGGAAACAGCAGTGAAGGTTCCATCGCTCCGTCCCAGACAGTCTCCGCTTCAGGAGCTCCGCTCAGAGCACGTTCCACCTCCAAGGCTCTGGAAGTTCTCCGTTCTGACAGCAGCTCCGGTTCCACTTTCCTCCCTGGAGGTTCGAACAGAACTTCTGGGACCCGGATGTCGACTCCTTCATCTTTAAATCTCATTAAACTCCAAACATGTTTGTTTTTCTTCCCGATGGTTTGAAATGAAGACTGAAGCTCTCTGTCACTCACACTCTGCTCTCACACACACTGCAGACTGGCTGACTCAGCAGCCACACACACCTCAACACACACCTCAACACACACCTCAACACACACACCTCAACGCACACCTCAACACACACCTCAACACACACACCTCAACACACACACCTCAACACACACACCTCAACACACACACCTCAACACACACCTCAACACACACACCTCAACACACACACACCTCAACGCACACCTCAACGCACACCTCAACACACACCTCAACGCACACACCTCAACACACACCTCAACACACACACCTCAACACACACACCTCAACACACACACCTCAACGCACACCTCAACACACACCTCAACACACACCTCAACACACACACCTCAACGCACACACCTCAACGCACACACCCCAACACACACCTCAACGCACACCTCAACACACACCTCAACACACACCTCAACACACACACCTCAACGCACACCTCAACACACACCTCAACACACACACCTCAACACACACACCTCAACACACACACCTCAACACACACACCTCAACGCACACCTCAACACACACACCTCAACACACACCTCAACACACACACCTCAACACACACACACCTCAACGCACACCTCAACGCACACCTCAACACACACCTCAACGCACACACCTCAACACACACCTCAACACACACACCTCAACACACACACCTCAACACACACACCTCAACGCACACCTCAACACACACCTCAACACACACCTCAACACACACACCTCAACGCACACACCTCAACGCACACACCCCAACACACACCTCAACGCACACCTCAACACACACCTCAACGCACACACCTCAACGCACACCTCAACGCACACCTCAACACACACCTCAACACACACCTCAACGCACACCTCAACACACACCTCAACACACACCTCAACGCACACCTCAACACACACCTCAACGCACACACCTCAAGGCACACCTCAACACACACCTCAACACACACCTCAACACACACCTCAACGCACACCTCAACACACACACCTCAACGCACACCTCAACGCACACCTCAACACACACACCTCAACGCACACACCTCAACACACACCTCAACACACACACCTCAACACACACACCTCAACACACACCTCAACGCACACACCTCAACACACACCTCAACACACACCTCAACACACACACCTCAACACACACCTCAACACACACACCTCAACACACACCTCAACACACACACCTCAACGCACACACCTCAACGCACACCTCAACACACACACCTCAACACACACCTCAACACACACACCTCAACACACACACCTCAACGCACACCTCAACGCACACCTCAACGCACACACCCCAACGCACACCTCAACACACACACCTCAACGCACACCTCAACGCACACCTCAACGCACACCTCAACGCACACACCTCAACACACACCTCAACGCACACACCCCAACACACACACCTCAACGCACACCTCAACGCACACACCTCAACGCACACCTCAACGCACACCTCAACACACACACCTCAACACACACCTCAACGCACACCTCAACGCACACCTCAACACACACCTCAACACACACACCTCAACACACACCTCAACGCACACACCCCAACACACACACCTCAACGCACACACCTCAACACACACACCTCAACACACACCTCAACGCACACACCCCAACACACACACCTCAACGCACACCTCAACGCACACCTCAACACACACACCTCAACACACACACCTCAACACACACACCTCAACACACACCTCAACACACACCTCAACACACACCTCAACACACACCTCAACGCACACACCCCAACACACACACCTCAACGCACACCTCAACGCACACCTCAACGCACACCTCAACACACACACCTCAACACACACACCTCAACACACACCTCAACGCACACCTCAACGCACACCTCAACGCACACACCTCAACGCACACCTCAACACACACACCTCAACGCACACCTCAACGCACACACCTCAACACACACCTCAACGCACACACCCCAACACACACACCTCAACGCACACACCTCAACGCACACACCTCAACACACACACACCTCAACGCACACCTCAACACACACACCTCAACACACACCTCAATACACACACCTCAACACACACCTCAACACACACACCTCAACACACACACCTCAACACACACCTCAACGCACACACCTCAACGCACACCTCAACGCACACACCTCAACGCACACACCTCAACGCACACACCTCAACACACACACCTCAACGCACACACCTCAACGCACACCTCAACGCACACACCTCAACACACACACCTCAACGCACACACCTCAACACACACACCTCAACACACACACCTCAACACACACACCTCAACACACACACCTCAAAGGCGTCACAGTGAGGCCGACGTGGACGACGACTCGCAGCAGGAGGCGCCGATGTGACGACTTCCTGCTCAGAGTCAGAACAACGGCGACACGGCGGCAAACCGCAGGAATCAGCTGATCGACGGGAGACGGAGGAACAGATTCCACCGTCCAGATTCTCAAAGAGCCGAAGATTCATGTCTGAAACTCGCCGAGAGAACCGGAGAACCTCCACTGCAGAGGAACCAGGGAACCAAAGCCTCATGTTTCAGTGGAGCGAGGGAACTGTACAGAGAACTGCTAATGTGGTGAAGTCCTGGAACGTCGTATGGTGACCCGGGTTTGGTGACCCCAGCGTATGGCGAGCTTCATGCAGACCCGAGGCAGAGCAGAGTTCATGGAAACAGGAAGTAGAAATGTTTGGATCGGAGAACCAGCGACTGGTTCCAGCATCAACCTGAAGAAAAGCAGCTTTACTGAGATCAACTGCTGGCTTAGATTTTTCAACATCTGAACTAAAAGTTAACATTTTTTGATGTTTGTTCAAGGAAAACCTTAAACTCGCCTGTTTTGATCAAACTGGACTGTAGGTTCTCCCCTCAGCAACACTAAAGCCTCGAAAATGAAGAGATTCACAAACTCAGACGTCATTTTAAATGATTTCATTTAGAGGATGTTGTTTATTTCTTTTTTATTTCTGTTTCTATCTTATATCTTCTTCCTGATCTTGCTTTCCAACCCTGCCGTCTCTCTCTGTCCCATGTGGAAACACGTTTCCTCTCCAGATTGATAACTAATCATCTGTATTGATTTCTTTGTTGAGCTGCTGCCTGACGGAGTGAAGCTCCACAGGAAGCTCCTGCTGGATGAATGAAGTCGTCTGAACTGAGTTGAGCTGAATCCTCCACAGACGGCTGCAGGAGACGGGTCCGTCTGTTGGGGTTCAGCAGGGTCCCCGTTTGGAGGAAGGTGTTCTTAGTGTCGTGTTCCTCGCTGCAGCAGTTTCTCTGTTAAACTGGACTCGGTGTGACGAATGTTGTGGAAATGAGGCGGCTGACAAAACGCCCATCATTACTGCCGACAAGCTGCTGTCTGCCTCTCGGATCTTCATCACATCTGGAACGTCGCCCGGCTCTCCATCTGCTGGGAGACGCCGTGGAACATGTGAGACGGAGGACAGAATCAGCTGAGAGGCGCCGGAGGAGCAGGACTCCTTCATCGGCCCAGTTTGACTCCTGGAGGAGGATCTCCTGTCTCTGACCTCTGACCCGATGTTTCCAGTGAACTTTCTAAACGTTCGTGGTGTTTGGGGCGTCAGCTCACGTGACGGCGGCGCTCAGTCACTGAAGACTGAACGGTCCGGGGGTCTTCTGGCTGTGAGGAGAGAGAACAAACCACTGCTCCACCGTGCGGCGAGACATTGGAACCGGAGAACTCTGCAACAACAGGTGGAGTTCTCCATCAAAGGTTTTGGAACAGAACCGGTCTTTCAAGCGTCGGGCTGCTTCGTCACGTCGCCTTCATCCTGCCGACGCTGTGTTCCCGTTCCAAACACGCCAATCTGAACCCACGGAGTGGCGCCACGGAACCCTGATGGCACCGGGCGGAGCGCCGGGCAACTCCGACAGCGGGTGTGATCGCTGCAGTGGATCATGGGAAGAGCAGCAGCTGCTCCCGATCATCACTTCCTGGTTCCGTCTGAGCAGCGCGGAGACGACCACCACCTCCAGCGCGGCGCTCCAGGAAATGGCGGCGTAACGAGAGCCTTCACGGTGCGGGACTGAGGGTCGGTGGCGGCGGCGAGGAGACGCTGAGAGGCCCTCAAACACCGACGGCGCCGCCGACTGGCTTCAAGAGCTGCGAAGGCCGATGGAGGCTGGAGCCTCGCCGCTCGTCTCATCATCACTTCTTCACTCTGCCTCCTCCTCCTCCTCCTCCTCCTGCTCCTCCTCCACCCTTCTTCCCTCCTCCTCCTCCTCCCCCAGGCTCACTAAACTTCCTCCTCCTGATTAATTGCAGCCTTTCAGGCTCGTCTCTTCGGCCTCGGCCACTTTGCAGCCTTTTCTCTGCCGAGTTAAACGTCTGGCGATGGAATCCGGCGGCGGCGAGACGCCGGATCCTTTCAGCGCGGCGAGGCCACGGTAATCGTCTCTGTGGCGTAATCGTCCCTCAACAAAAGCCGGGGAAATGACGGGGTTTAACATAATAAGCAGCAGTGTCAGAATCCTCCGCTCCACCGCTCGTCCTGCGGTTTGATTCCCTCCGTTTCAGAAATGTTTATCTTCATCTTCCGTCCTCGGGTTTCGCCGTTTTTCCGCCGGTTTGAAAAGCGTCCGTCTGCTCTGTACGGCCATGAAACACGGCGCCAAACACAGGAAGCAGCCGCAACATTAAGACCACCTGCTGGACCCCGAGGAGACCACAGCAGAACGACTGCAGGGTGTCAAACATGAGGCCCGTGGGCCTCAACCGGCCCACAAGAGGCTCCAATTTGGTCAAACCACCAAGCAAATGGAACAAATGCCAAGAAAACGTTTATTTATTTTCATCAAACGTCTTCAGAGTTTTGGACACGAGTCGAGACCTGAAAGCCTCAGAGCCAGGCCGCCAGGGGAGTGTGGAAAATACCCAGAATGCATCAGCTGCAGCAGAAGGTTTCAGTGAAGCGGCTCCATGTTGAGATCAGCCGTTTTCTGCAGGAATTATTTGGTGACGTTTTCATCAGATTCACTCAAATCAAACCTTCAGCTTCAAAGCAACGAGTTGCTGATAAATCTGTTGACAAACTGAAGCAACTAGAAGCTCGATGGTGGAGGACGGGTCAGTGAAGCGATGAGTATTATAGTTTAACTTTCCTTAGTGATTTTATTGCTCATTGCTTTTACTGTTTATTCCGTCTTACTGTTTTCTGTTTTTATCATTGATTTTATTGTTCTCTTGATTGTGCACTTTGAGATCCGCCCTCAGATGTAAAGTGCGTTAATAAAATCCATTATTATTGATCAGTAAAACACTGGGTGACTGACTGTGGACTCACCAGACTAAAAACAGACCCAGAGTCTTGAAACGACACCAAGACTCTTGAAACTAAACCTGGAATCTTTCAGATAAGGACTAAATCTTGACCGGTTCTTCCAGAAAATGAACCCAGACTATGGAGTCCAGAGGGAGTTCTAAAACGCCAACAGTCCTCAATAAGTTGCTGCGCGGAGCTGAAGCTCTTGGAGAACGGAGGAGTCCTGGAATCAAACTCACACCCAACTGGATCCATGAGGCTCGGAGGCCAAGCGGACTCCTGGAACTCTGTTCCGTCAGAAAACAGTCCTGAAGCTTCATCAAGGCCAGAAGCAGCAGAGGTTCTACAGTCCTGAGGAGGAACGGCTGATCTGGTCCAGGACCGCTCTGGGAATCAGAACCAGACCAGAACCGACTCAAAGCTTCCAGATGAACAGAACCAGACCAAAGTCAAGCACCAGACTGTCACATGACCTGAAGTGTTGCTATGGTAACGGGCTCCGGTCTGGAACCTGAAGCCAGGATCTGTTCCAACAGGAACCCACCTGCAGTTCCTTCAGGTTTTCTAACCGTCAACCCTTCTCTGCCCCCGGGGCTCCGTGACCTCCAGCCGACCTTCATCCTGCCAGCCGGTCTCACGGTTCTCCTCGTTCCTCCAGATGTTCTGATATCACTCTGCTAGAGGAGGCGGAGCCTCCAGCTGATGGACGATAGCGAGCATCGATCCAGACGTCGATCCGTCCCGCTGACCGCCGGTCATAATGTTACGGCCGACGGGTCCGTCAGTTTCCAGACTGAAGGATCATCAGGAACCGGCCGACGCCGTCAGGACCCAAGAGACCAGAGCTCAGATCGGTTCTACACTTCAGGGACAGGAAGCAGCACCGGGGGACCAGGGGGAACCGGGGGGACCGGGGGACCAGAAGACCAGAGGACTGGGGGACCGGGGGGACCGGGGGAACCGGGGGACCCGGGGGACCCGGGGGACCGGGGGACGGTCCAGTCGGGGTGAGACGCAGATCTCCTGAGCGACGGCCTCAGCTCCAGACTTCCAGAATAAACCAACCTCACCTCTGTGTTCCGGTGGAACCGGCATCACACAAGTTTCCTCCATGAGAGAAATGAAGTGAGCAGGTGGAGGCGGGAGGGGGGTATGAATTATACATGTTCCTGGTGGTGGTGGTGGTGGTGGTGGGGGGGGGGGGGGGGGGGGGGGGGCACAAAAGGCCGGAGTACGATCCGTCACTGCTCAAGGTTAGCAAACATGCAGGAGGCCAATTATTCAGGAGCGAAGGAAGCAGCTGATGAGGCTGGAGGAGAGAGAGGGAGGCCGTCCTCTGGGTGTGTGTGTGTGTGTGTGTGTGTGTGTGTGTGTGTGTGTGTGTGTTTGTGTGTGTGTGTGTTCGTTCCACCAACTTTCTGTGTGGGCTGTTAATCAGGAGGCTATTTCTGTGGCGTTAAGGGTTTTTCTTGTGCTGTAATAACTCCTCCATTACATTTCTCACACACACACACACACACACACACACACACACACACACACACACACACACACACACACACACACACACACACAGGACTCTAACAAACAGTTTCCAGCATCATGAACGATTCATTTTGCTCTAATAAGCTGAAAAAGCTCTCAGTAGCTAAGATTTCCCGCGTGCCCAGGAGCAAGGTGGAATCCCGCTCCGGTTATTCCAGAAGGTGTGATTGGTCGAACAGAGCTCAGCCGATCGCGTGGCGATCCGTCTGACCAGCTGCTCCAGCCGTTCGTCTCCATGGAAACCCGGAATTCCAACACGACAAAGTTTCTCCAAGAACAAGAAGAAGTCCGGAGAAAAGCCGTCAGATCGCCTCCAACTCTGAAGCTCCAGTTATCTTCATCATGTGACGTAAAATAAAAGGCCACGTTTCTCTGTTGATCCAGAACCAATCAGAACATGATCCAGAAACGACGGGAAGCTTCATTCACACCCCACCCCCAGGGGGCGCTGCTCCTCCTCCTCCTCCTCCTCCTCTCGGTGGAAGGACTGAGGGTGAGGAGGTCAGGAGACGCTCCAGCAGGGACGGTTGCCGTGGAGACGCCCTGCAGCGTCTCTCGTCTCCTGAGCAGCAGATCCACCGCCGGCGGCCAAACGCTCAGCCTGCCGGGACGACTTGAAACATCCGTCCACTGGACTGGAGCGTTAATCAGTAAATAATTAGCGGGTGAGGGACGCTAATCAGCGCTGGTTTCCTCTCAGGCTCCACACTAATGACTTCTGGGTAACTTTGCTCCGCAGTCGGCAGAACCAGAACTCTTAACGGCCGTTTGGTTCCAATCGGAGCCTTGAAAAGCTCCACTGCACAATCAGCAGGCGACGGCTGGATCCAGCACCGAGATCCACATCAGGATCAGGATCAGGTCCCAGACTGCATGAAGAACTCAACCTGACCAGTTTTACCCGACCTCCTCCGTCAGCTCCGTCAGCAGCAGGCAGATGAGAGAGGAGGAGCTCCGTCCACGGCTCAGAGACGCTTTAACATGAACCAGAGGACAGACGGAAAAGATCTGATGGAACATCCAGAGGAGAAGGACAGTTGGCACAATACCGGCAGCTCAACCGGCAGCTCAACCGGCAGCTCAACCGGCAACTCAACCGGCAGCTCAACCGGCAGCTCAACCGGCAGCTCAACCGGCAGCTCAACCGGCAACTCAACCGGCAACTCAACCGGCAGCTCAACCGGCAGCTCAACCGGCAGCTCAACCGGCAACTCAACCGGCAGCTCAACCGGCAGCTCAACCGGCAACTCAACCGACCGGCAGCTCAACCGGCAGCTCAACCGGCAACTCAACCGGCAGCTCAACCGGCAGCTCAACCGGCAGCTCAACCGGCAGCTCAACCGGCAACTCAACCGACCGGCAGCTCAACCGGCAGCTCAACCGGCAACTCAACCGGTAACTCAACCGGCAGCTCAACCGGCAACTCAACCGACCGGCAGCTCAACTGGCAGCTCAACCGGCAGCTCCACCATCAGAACATGTGGAGCAGCAGAGGTCAGCAGTTCACCTGCTCTGAGCAGAGCTTCAGGTCGACACACCAGCGATGCTAACATGCTACATGCTAAACATGATGCGTCAGGACTCGAAATAAAGACGATAAATGAGCAGAGCGTTTTCACTAGAGAGCTTCATGCTGACCAGCTCCTGCTGAAGAGCAGATCTGACTCGACGAGACGTTTCCTGATGGAGACAGATCGTTGAAGGAAAGTTTCCTCAGTGACCGATCAACGTATCGTCTCTCTGAACATGCTGTCATCAGGACGTCCCTGGTTTCGTCCAAAGAGTCTGAAGCTGACATGAGAGCCGGTGCTTCCTGAGTCACTGTAAAAGCAGCGGAGCATCATGGCGCCCCCCCCCCCCGGCTTTGCCTCTAAAGGTTCTTTCCGTTCAACATGTGGTCAAATTGGCCCGACTCACCCTGGGAGAAATCCGCCGCTCACATGCAGCCGTTTGAGTTTATGGTCATTATGTTGGCCGACCAATTACCGCCGTGCACATAACGGCGTGCGCCACATGTAGAACAGCGGCGGATCTACAGCAGGCTGCAGAAGGCGAGACGGTCGTTTGCTTCATTTCACTTTGGGAAGAATAAGATGAGGAGAAACCTGGAGGCTGATTACAGTCATGATGGCAGAATGTCGACGGCGCTGCGGGCAGGAAATCACCGGAGCCTCGCCGGAAACAGCGTCCTCTAAACCGCAGGTAAACAGATGCTACCAGACCCCCCCCCCCCCCCCCCCCCCCCCCCCGTTTAACCCCACCAGTTAACGGAAGACAGAAGGCTGCGTCCGTCCACTCCACACATCTGGACCGAACCGCGGCTCCGAACGCCACCAGCAGCCATCGGGGCCACCGCCGGGGGGGGGAACTGTCTCCAGTGCAGAACCGGGGGGTTCAGGATGAACTAATCCAGAATCATGGATTCACCGTGACGACCAGACTGGAGTCCTCGTCTCCACCGAACAGGAAGTTCTCCTGGAGGCAGGAGGAGGCGGAGCTCTGCAGTCTCCTCTGATGAAGCCCCGCCCCCCTGAGCAACACCCTGTAAACGATAACGTTCGTCCGTGTTCTCTCATTGTTCATGTTTATAGTGTTCTGTTCTCTGCAGCATGAAACTAACCACAGCTCCCCCTAGTGGCCCGGCAGGTTCACTGTTTAAACGCAAACAAATAGTAAAGCAGTGTGAAGACGAGGAGCGCTGAGCGACCTGAAGGACAACCTGGCAGATCCTGCTGCTCCCCCTGAGGGACCCCCACCCTCAGGGACCCCCCCCCCCCCAGGGACCCCCCCACCCTGGGGATTACTGCATCCGCCCCCTCCCCTCGCCGCTCAGCCCCCCGTGCAGCTGACGGACGGATCAGAGGCCTCGGCTGAGACGCTCAGCTGTCCTGACGTCTGTTTGACAAGGTGAGGATGTGTGAGAAGACCCCCCCCCCACTTCCTGCCTCCACTTACCCACAATGCTCTGTGGTGAGTGACAGCACGCCGCACACCGCTGTGGAGAGCGAGGGGCGAGCAGGGAACATATCAGCTCTGCCTCCTCGGCGGGAGGTAATCCGAGTGTGTGTGTGTGTGTGTGTGTGTGTGTGTGTGTGTGTGTGTGTGTGTGTGCTTCAGAGTTCCGAGTGGCGGAACATGTTCACCAGGAGCCCCAGAATTTTCTTTGCACTCCCAGCATGCAAAGCTGCTGTCAGGCTCCTGGAGAGTCTGAGACGAGGAGCCATAAATCCTCCATCTGCACGTCTGCTCTCAGCCGTGCACGCGCCGTGCACGAGGGCTTTTAGCAGAGAAGAGCAGCGAGATGAGAAGAGTTGGAGCTTTATAGGAATCTGACAGCAGAACACACACTCAGTGGAATGACTCTGCCACCTGGTGCGTGCGTGTGTGCGTGTGCGTGTGTGTTTTCATCGGTTCGTTTTACGCAACCAGCCAGCCCTCACTCACTCACACTTCGCTCTACACGTGCACGCACACACAAACAGAAATACACAAGCAAGCACGGACGCACGACTCACCTGCAAAGGCAGGTGCAAAAGCGCGCGCATCTCCCGTGCAGCCACGTGCACGCTCACACCTCCCCGTACAGACTGACGCGCGCCCAACACAACAGTTTGACACACACACTCGTGTTTTTGGTGTTATTCGCAGTGGAACAGCAGCAGAAGTGAAACGGGGGGGGGGGGGGAACAGGGGGTAATGGGGGGCATTAGAGGGGGTTGGGGGGCATTAGAGGGGGGTCGGGGGGCATTAGGGGCTAAAGCTGCCCAGCCTGCCTCGCGCTGCTCCATCTCTCATCACATCTGCACTTTCATCAGGTGAAAATCAGCCGTGAAGCTCTCGTGCAGCCGGTAACACACCGGGTTCGTCCCGCAGCAGCAGGAAGCAGCGGGAAACCCGGGAAACGAGCGTGAAGCGGCGGGATTGGCGGCAAGTTGCGGTGCGTTTGATGTACTCACCGAGGAGCGCGAGCTGCAGAAAGTACAATCCCAGGAAGTCCATGATGGAGCGCGACAAGAATCCACGCCGATGCGATCCGCCGCGTGACGCGCGGGAATAAACAGGCTTTTTCTTCACACCGGCACCGGAACGAGGCTCGCAGACTCGCAGCTATTCGTCACGTGCAGACTGTCCAGTGGCGGCGGAACCCGCAGCGCTGCGTGAAGGAGCGGGAACGGCGCGCGGCGTCATTTTCTCTCTCAAAGTTTTGCCACGGAGAGGAAAAACGGCTCCGACGCACCGGATCCTGATCCCGCCGATCAGCCCGCTGCTTCAGCTGGACCGAGCCGTGCGCGCGCTGAGCGTCCCCGTCCGCCGCCTCCGCCTCCGCCTCCTCCGTCCCTCCTCTGCGCCTCCACCTGCGCGCTGCGCGCCGTCAGGAAAGCTGCGGAGGAATCGACGCGCGCGGCTTTGCGCACTCCGACCTGCGAGTCACTGAGCCCCCGAGATGCTCCCGGTTCGGTCCCGGTCCCGGGCGGGCCGGACCCGCACGCGCTGCCCAACTGCGTGAAAAAAAAATCCAATCTCCTCCCAAGTTGAAATAGAACAAGTTAAATCGATCCTCTGATATTTGATCCCGACATGAGAAGAAACAACTAACCTGCTAAAATGGTGCAGAGTGTGTGTGTGTGTGTGTGTGTGTGTGTGTGTGTGTGTGTGTGTGTGTGTGTGTGTGTGTGTGTGTGTGTGTGTGTGTGTGTGTGTGTGCGCGCGGGGGGGGGGTACTTCTCTGAAAGTAGCTAGTTGAAAAAGAGAAAGTGTCCTCTCCACTCGGAGGATGATTGATTAGAGGCTGATCAGTGGAAACAGAAATAACGGATCCTTTATTTTACAAACACAAATTATCTCGATGTTCGATCATCGATCTGCTGCTTTTATTTGATTTCCCACTGATGAAATGTCCTCTCACCCAGAATAAAAGGTCCACTGTTCGAACCCTTGAGCCAGACACACAGCGGACTCCCTGCCGTGTTCTGCTCTCCCAGCAGAACCAGAACCAGAACCAGCTGGAGGAGAATCACGTGACACTCATCCATAGTGGATACTGGGTTTGGCTACATGGTTGTGAGTAGTAGTGGTTTCCATGTTCTCCCTGAGCGTTCCAGATCAGCTCCAGACCCGGTGGTTCTCCTGCTGGGAAGAACTCAGATGGTTTTCTTTATTAAAATGAATCCGCTCCACTCTGAGATTCTGACCGGTGAGAATGAAACAGTGACGCCTGTCGGGATCGTCCTGCACTTCAGGTTTTCACCACACGGCGGCGTATTGAGTCAGAGAACCTGAATCTTTCATCAATCAGACGCTGTGGTCCAGGTGCAGATTCTCACCTTTGACCTCCTGAACCCAAATCTGGACCAAAAGACAGAACAGCAGAATTCTGAAGAACTGAGTGACGAGACTCCATGCTGCCACCCGGTGGCCACCAGAGGAATGACGGACATTTCACATCCTTCCTCTTTTCGCTGCTCCTTCAATAAAGATGAAAACAAGATGAAGAATAAAAACCTGCTTCAAGAACCAGCCTGAGCACTAACGGGAAGGGGGGGTGCTGCCAGGGCTGCAGCCCCCCCTGGTGGCGGATGCAAGCTGTGGCACCTTACATTAGTGTTGACTGTAAACAACGACAGCAGACAGAAGCAGAAGAGAATACCGGATTTTTTTCACAGGCAATACTTCCAAAAAATCAAATGGCATGTTCCCGAGCATCTTCAGCACCAAGGACAGCGCTTAAAATGGCAGCGATTCACTGCTGTGGAAGTCTTTTTTTGTGGCTAGCCATCTTCGGAGGTGTTCGCAGGAGGAGCAAGCCGCTTCTGAATGAGGCATGAGGAATGCTGCATGTCACTTCCTAAACAATGCTCTGAACATGCGCAGCTGAGCGCGCACAGACGCGGCGACTCGACATGATATGTCATCACGCAAACGCATTCCCACATTGATTGGCATTATGACTGCCCAATACGATTTGGAACCAGACAATGCTGACTGGTTCTAAGGATCCACCAGTATGTCTTTCAGCTGCAGCATCTCTACTGAAAACACCTTCCTGCCTCAGCCTGGTGAAAATACATCTCTGCTGTTTGGAAAACAAACCAACACGTTTTTCATGTTGGTCCCAGAGGTGGCGCTGTTCTGTCATGAAACCACAGAGAACCCTACACTAGAACATTCATAATGGAGAACACACACATTCATCTGGACAGAAAGAACACCAAGTAGGACTGCTGTTACTGTGACTGTCAACTCTAAAACTACCAAATCCAGGAGAACCAGGACCAGTATCAGGACCAGGAGCAGAAGCAGAGTTTCAGAAAAGCTGTGTTTTCCTCTGTTTCCGTGGAGACGGAGTCAGAAGTGAGCTCCACCATGGAAAATGTTTTGAAAAGTTGTGTTTTCAGTGGTTTGCAGCGCCGTCATCGTGTAAACAGACAGTTTAGCGCTGTTCCCCTGTTGTCCACTGGGCGGCAGACTAGAGTCTGTCTCCTGCCGGTTTTAAAGTTTTGGCTCTTGGTTGTGGCAGGAGAGTGGGCGGGGTTCAAACTCTCTCCACCGTCCACATGCTTTACCCAGCTTCAACCCTTTCAACATGCCTGGATGCACCACCTGGTGGATGAAGGCGGTACTGCAGCTGAGACCAGATTCCCTCATCATGACTCTGAAGTCTCTGAATCACCCCAAACTGAAACACCACGTCTCCAAACCTTCCAGTCGCTCCCAGAATTCCCTCTCCTGCCACCACACTCAGAGTAACTGGATTTCCAGCCAGTATTCAGATCCTTCTGACTGACAGCGGTGCTGAGAGCATTTCTGCTGGTCAGAGCTGGAGTCATTTCTGAGCAGCGTCTCTGTCGGGAGCTTCTTCTGCAGCATCTTCCAAACTCTTTCATCCAAACCTTTGAAAAAGAAATGAAGGTCTGATGCTCCTGGAAACTGAGGGAAGGACTGAACTCAGCTTTAAAGAAGCTGCTCAACCTGAAACTCAACAAACTTCCTTCTGCTGCTTCGCTTCTTCTTCTGACGCAGAGAGGGCCGAGAACTCTGGGATCCAGAGACCAGGAAGGACCAGGACTGAACAGGACTGAACAGGCCCAGAGGCTGCTACAGAGACCTGCTTCAGCCTGAAGCTCCACCTCATCTGAAACATGTTCCACAAAACCAGCAGAACCCAAACTGGAGCAGAGACACTGATGGACATGTAGAGAGGAGGACAGGGACCGCTTCAGTCCAGCGTCAGTCTGCAGGACCAGACCCAGCAGCTCCGGCGGCTTTGTGACGGGATGCTGGTTCGACTACCAGCCAGAACGTTTGCTACGTGCCCCGGTCCAGGTGGTCTAGGTGGTCCACGTGGTCCAGGTGGATAAGATGGTCCAGATGATCTAGATCAGTATTTCTTAACCCTAGTGCCTTAACCCTGTGAGTACAGGGAGTACTGTGAGTACAGGGAGTACTGTGATTACTGGGAGTAATGGGATTACGATGTGCCTTGTGGGACCTTTTTCCGGTCCTAATGAGGGAAACAGTGTTTTCTTGACCATGTTGTTGTTACTGAAAAAAGTAAAAGTTCAAAAACATTTCTTGAGGGTTCGGCTGTGTGGTGGTCTGGGTTAGGGTCAGGGTAAGGGTCAGGGTTAGGGGCTAGGAAATGCATTATGTCAATGAGTGTCCTCACAAGGATAGAAAAACAAACCTGTGTGTGTGTGTGTGTGTGTGTGTGTGTGTGTGTGTTCCTGGCTCTCCTCCAGCTCTTCCTCACTGAGCGGCTCCACAGCAGCAGCTGGGAGGTGAACTGCCTTGCTCAAGGGCGAGCTGATTCAGATGCTGTGCCAGACGGAGTGTTTTTTTGTGGAGTTTTTCCAGGAAGGTTCTGGAAGTTCAGCGCCTGTGAAACAGCGACCTGCAGGAGACGCCGCCATTGCCCCGAACGAAGGCATGAGGTTCGATTCCCGCCCTGCTGAAGCTGCTTTCCTTCAGAAGTTGTGGCGGCAGCGGGGGCGGAGTCATGAGCCCAGCTCGCGCTGAAAAGATGAAACTTCTGCCGACTCGCTGCTGTTTCTGCTGAGCGAGGCACTCCAGTGTTTCAGATGTTTCAGTGTTTCAGATGCTCCAGTGTTTCAGATGTTTCAGTGTTTCAGACGCTCCAGTGTTTCAGATGTTTCAGTGTTTCAGATGTTTCAGTGTTTCAGACGCTCCAGTGTTTCAGATGTTTCAGTGTTTCAGACGCTCCAGTGTTTCAGATGTTTCAGTGTTTCAGACGCTCCAGTGTTTCAGATGTTTCAGTGTTTCAGATGTTTCAGTGTTTCAGACGCTCCGGTGTTTCAGGCGCTCCAGTGTTTCAGATGTTTCAGTGTTTCAGACGCTCCAGTGTTTCAGATGTTTCAGATGTTTCAGACGCTCCAGTGTTTCAGACGCTCCAGTGTTTCAGATGTTTCAGTGTTTCAGACGCTCCAGTGTTTCAGACGCTCCAGTGTTTCAGATGTTTGTGTTTCAGGCACTCCAGTGTTTCAGACGCTCCAGTGTTTCAGACGCTCCAGTGTTTCAGATGTTTCAGATGTTTCAGATGTTTCAGACGCTCCAGTGTTTCAGATGTTTCAGTGTTTCAGATGTTTCGGTGTTTCAGGCGCTCCAGTGTTTCAGGCACTCCAGTGTTTCAGACACTCCAGTGTTTCAGACGCTTCAGTGTTTCAGACGCTCCAGTGTTTCAGACGCTCCAGTGTTTCAGTGTTTCAGACACTCCAGTGTTTCAGATGTTTCAGATGTTTCAGACGCTGCAGTGTTTCAGGCGCTCCAGTGTTTCAGACGCTCCAGTGTTTCAGACGCTCCAGTGTTTCAGATGTTTCAGATGTTTCAGACGCTCCAGTGTTTCAGATGTTTCAGATGTTTCAGACGCTCCAGTGTTTCAGATGTTTCAGTGTTTCAGATGTTTCAGTGTTTCAGACGCTCCAGTGTTTCAGATGTTTGTGTTTCAGACGCTCCAGTGTTTCAGATGTTTGTGTTTCAGGCACTCCAGTGTTTCAGACGCTCCAGTGTTTCAGATGTTTCAGACGCTCCAGTGTTTCAGATGTTTGTGTTTCAGGCACTCCAGTGTTTCAGACGCTCCAGTGTTTCAGACGCTCCAGTGTTTCAGATGTTTCAGTGTTTCAGATGTTTCAGATGTTTCAGACGCTCCAGTGTTTCAGATGTTTCAGTGTTTCAGATGTTTCGGTGTTTCAGGCGCTCCAGTGTTTCAGGCACTCCAGTGTTTCAGACGCTCCAGTGTTTCAGACGCTCCAGTGTTTCAGATGTTTCAGTGTTTCAGACGCTCCAGTGTTTCAGATGTTTGTGTTTCAGACGCTCCAGTGTTTCAGATGTTTGTGTTTCAGACGCTCCAGTGTTTCAGATGTTTGTGTTTCAGGCACTCCAGTGTTTCAGACGCTCCAGTGTTTCAGATGTTTCAGTGTTTCAGTGTTTCAGATGTTTCAGACGCTGTCTGTCAGATCAGCTGATTCTTGGTAACTAAACTCTCGTCTGATCCTCCGCTCTACTTTCTTCCTCTTCTGATTAATTTTTGACTCAGCAGGATGAAAATAACATGATTCTTCTGTGCAGTGATTAAAGTTACCAACAAATGTATGTACACACACACACACACACACACACACACACACACACACACACACACACACACACACACACAGATCCTCCTTCCTTCTTCAGGGAGGCTCACTAGAGGCGACTACCTGAGCAGCTTTCTCACCTTTTCAGAGGAATCATATCTTTACTCCAGTAAATTCCACCGAGCATCGAGCCACGCTTCAGCTGTGAAGCTTCAGTCAGCTTCACATGACTTCAGCACCGCTTGTTGCTCTTTTCTCTGGTTTCTCTTGATTCTTTTCCCAGACGGTGGATTAAGACGGAGGCCTGTGAGCCGACTGTGATTCATCACCGTCTGTCTCCACTCAGCGCCGGATCCAGCCGTTAGCGTGCCTAGCGTAGCATGGCGGAGAAGCCGCTGGCGTTCTGGGGCTGAACGTGACGAAGGCTCTGATGAGGCAGAGGAAGCCGGACCGGCGGCCTCCGGGCGTTTCTTCACCTCCGTCTCTCCGCTCCAGCTGCTCCTTCAACCCGTCCGTCCACAACGTCTGTCAGTCCAGCAGACAGAGGAGTCGGCCGGAGAGGAGTCTGAGCTCCAGACCAGGAAGCAGGTGGAGAGAAGAGACCTGGAGGAGGCGGGCTCCAGGAAGCTTCCGTCTGGGTCTGAAACGCCTCCTGAGGCCGCCGGCAGTCGTCCCAGCAGGGACACGAAGCCGAGCGGAGGAAGGAAACACCTTCAGTCAGAGAGGGAGGTCGTCCTCCAGGTTCCACAGATCAGCTCCTCTGTTAGATCTTCAACGTGGCGCCAATGGAAAAACCATCCAATCAGAATCCAGCAGAGATTCAGCTACGTTCACAAACAGCGACTCTTTGTTTCATCTCAGTGAGGCTGAAGCTCAAACCTCCGGAGGACTCGCTTCTTTCACTCGCTGACGATTCAGTTTGTTCAAACAAGACGACCAGCAGCTGGAAACAAAAACTGGAATATTCTCATATTTTACCGTAGTTTGACCGTATTCCAGGATTCTCAGCTCGTCTGAGGGAAGATGAGGTTTCTCTCTCACTCTGAACTCTTCCTGTTCTCTCCTTTAAATCCAGACTCTCCTCTTCGTTTCTCTCTCTGTCCATCTGGAGGTTTTCCTGCAGAGCAGAGGTGTAATTTTCGTGGGGTTGGTGGGTTATGAAAACCCTCGGGCCCTCTGGTGGTGAAATCCACTGCCGAGGATTTTTGTTTGTTTAAATACGAGTACTCACCGGTTAGTTGCTGGTAGGAGGGCCCCGGCAGACGGCGGATATCAGCGACACAACTTGAAATCCCCCGGATAATTTACAATGACACGACAGGAACCTACCTAATGGGGCCCCACTACTGCCCGGCTTGCATCAACGTGATGCATTACATGCAGTCAATATTCGGATTAAGGTCAATATTACAGTTTCTGAAACATTTGGAATAACCTGTTTACATGCTTAAACAGAGAGTTACTCCTGTTAACATGACGAGTAATCAATGGGGATATCCCCATTCAAACCACGGCGCACAGACCGCGCCATGAGTGCATTTCACTTCATGCCACTGGGTGTGCAGTTTGTATGTTCAACCTTATTTTACACAGACACCACGAAGAAGAAGGGCCCCTGAAGTGCAGGCTCTCTGCATGTTGTGAGAAAAAGCCGGTGTTACGTGGTAATATATTCAATGATGCGATGCACCGTTTTTTCAGTAAAAGAGAAGAACTGAATGATCGTTTCCGCAAATTTTATGTACTTAGTAGCAGTTAAGCTGTATCACAAGTAGTTCCCGTACTCAAAAGACCAAGATTCCTTGTGAATAGAACGTGTGCAATTATTATTATTATTTACTGCACTTCTTTGGCTTTTTTTCCGTCCTCTACTGTTGTGTGCAATGCGGCGTGCCAAACATGCGGGCCCCTTTGACATATATGAAAACCCATGTGGAATACATCCCAGCTACGCCACTGCTGCAGAGGCTTTCTGTCGTCCTACAGGGACACCTAGTGGTCAGTGACGGTACGGAACACGACATTTTAATATTGAAATCACTTCTGAGGATAAATCCTCCAACAACTACAAGCAGCGACTGAAGCTTCAGCTGCTGAGCTGCAGCCGATCAGCCTCACGCCGGCTGAAAGGCGAGGATGCAGATCAACATGCAGATCATTTTTTAAAAAGAAAAAAATGTGTCTTTTGCTGCACACATTCAGTTGCAATGACATACTTTGGCCACCAGATGGCACGCCCTCCGCGATTCCGGCGTCCACCGGTGCGGAAGAGAGAGGCACGCTGCCGACACCCTCCCTGTCGACAATATCCCGGGAGCATGGCCCGCCACCGGGGGCATCACGAAAAATGTGGCCCTCTCCATCATTTAAGTTGCCCATCCCTGATTTACGCTGTAATTTTAGCTGAAACTCTATCGATCGGGTTTTAAAGAACCGATTAACAACTGACAAGGAACAGATGAAGATCTAAATGTGGAAAACGTTAAAATGGGGTGAATATTGATTATCAGCTAGACTGAAGCAACGTGGCAGCATTGCGTAGAGGCGTTGCATTGCAGCATTGCAGCGTTGCATTGCAGCGTTGCGTTGCAGCGTTGCGTTGCAGCATTGCGTGGCAGCGTTGCGTGGCAGCGTTGCGTTGTAGCGTTGCGTGGCAGCGTTGTAGCGTTGTAGCGTTGCGTGGCAGCGTTGCGTGGAGGTGTTGCGTTGCAGCGTTGCGTTGCAGCATTGCAGTGTTGCGCTGCAGCGTTGCAGCGTTGCAGCATTGCGTGGCAGCATTGCAGTGTTGCGCGGCAGCGTTGCAGTGTTGCGCGGCAGCGTTGCAGCGTTGCGTGGCAGCGTTGCGTGGCAGCGTTGCGTTGCAGCGTTGCGTGGCAGCGTTGCAGTGTTGCGTGGCAGCGTTGCAGTGTTGCGTGGCAGCGTTGCAGCGTTGCAGCATTGCGTGGCAGCGTTGCAGTGTTGCGCGGCAGCGTTGCAGCGTTGCGTTGCAGCGTTGCGTGGCAGCGTTGCAGTGTTGCGTGGCAGCGTTGCAGCATTGCGTGGCAGCGTTGCGTTGCAGCGTTGCAGCGTTGCGTGGCAGCGTTGCAGCGTTGCGTGGCAGCGTTGCAGTGTTGCGCGGCAGCGTTGCGTTGCAGCGTTGCAGTGTTGCGCGGCAGCGTTGCAGCGTTGCGTGGCAGCGTTGCGTTGCAGCGTTGCGTGGCAGCGTTGCAGTGTTGCGTGGCAGCGTTGCAGCATTGCGTGGCAGCGTTGCGTTGCAGCGTTGCAGCGTTGCGTGGCAGCGTTGCGTTGCAGCGTTGCGTGGCAGCGTTGCAGCGTTGCGTGGCAGCGTTGCAGTGTTGCGCGGCAGCGTTGCGTTGCAGCGTTGCGTGGCAGCGTTGCAGTGTTGCGCGGCAGCGTTGCAGCATTGCGTTGCAGCGTTGCAGTGTTGCAGTGTTGCGTTGCAGCATTGCGTTGCAGCGTTGCAGTGTTGCAGCGTTGCGTGGCAGCATTGCGTGGCAGCATTGCGTGGCAGCGTTGCGTTGCAGCGTTGCAGTGTTGCAGTGTTGTGTTGCAGCGTTGCGTTGCAGCGATGCGTGGCAGCGTTGCGTTGCAGCGTTGCAGCGTTGCAGCGTTGCAGTGTTGCGTTGCAGCGTTGCAGCGTTGCAGTGTTGCGTTGCAGCGTTGCATTGCAGCGTTGCGTTGCAGCGTTGCGTGGCAGCGTTGCGTTGCAGCGTTGCGTGGCAGCGTTGCGTGGAGGTGTGCATGGCAGCGTTGCGCTCCAGCGTTGCGTGGCAGCGTTGCGTGGCAGCGTTGCGTGGCAGCGTTGCAGCATTGCGTTGCAGCGTTGCGTTGCAGCGTTGCGTGGAGGTGTTGTGTTGCAGCATTGCGCTGCAGCGTTGCGTTGCAGTGGAGAGTAAACTGAGACACGGGAAGGAGGCGTCCTGCTCCATGTGACGCTGTTGGAACAATATCTCTGTGTTTGTTTTAAAGGCCTTTCTAAAAAGTAGGCTGGTTGATTTTTCTCTCCGTGGGACAGAAAAGCAGAGACGAGGCAGCAGAGAGAGTCAGAGGCTTGTTAGGTTTCCTCCAGATGTAATCAGAGCTGATAAATCCCTCATTTCTCTTCAGACGACATTTTCAATTCGTTTATTCAACAGAAGCTTTTCTTCCCTTCATCAGCCGCTTCGTACAAAATGATGCAACAAATACAATCTCTGCTGGCGCTGATCTGTTTCCACATCAACCACTCAATCCCCGCCGCTTCACGTGCACACCCATCGCTTCACGTGAACACGCTTCCACCGGCAGCTTGGAGTCAAGTCAAGTCAAGTCAGCTTTATTCCCACACAGTCGAACAGGTGACCCAAGAGAAGAGCTGCAGAACCTGCCGAGCGCCCACTGCACTCAGGGACCAGGTTTACATGAAGGAAGAAACAAACTCCTCACAACAAACCTGCCAGGACTGATGAACGGATGAACTGATGGACTGATGAAGCAGCTGTGTTGATTTGCTAACCAATTACGTCTGTTCCTCTGCTGAGTGGCAGCCTCTCTCTCTCTCTGTCTCTCTGTCTCTCTCTCTCTCTCTCTCTCTCTCTCTCTCTCCTGTGTGTGATGATCGTCTCAGAGAAGTGAGGTGTGTGTGTGTGTGTGTGTGTGTGTGTGTGTGTGTGTGTGTGTGTGTGTGTGTGTGTGTGTGTGTGTGTGTGTGTTTGGTCCTGAAGTGTGTTCTCTGTCTGTGACTGACGGGTGTTGACCAACCCGCGGCCCCCCGGGGGAGGAAGACGCCCCGGCCACAGCTCACCTCCAGAGACGCCGATTCAGCCGCTCACTAAACCTGCACCACTTCACCTCAGCAGATCTCCCAGCATGCCGCAGGGCTTGTTATTCACACCACAGGTGAAATTCTTCACCTTCACTCAGGAAACAACAGCAGGAAGCTTCTGGTTCTCTGGAGGTTTGGACTGAATTGACTGAAATCTATTAAAACAGAAAACAGCGGAGAACGTCCAGCTCCGGTTCTCCAGATCCGGTTCTCCAGATCCGGTTCTCCAGATCCGGTTCTCCAGATCCGGTCCGTGTCGGACGGGATCAGAGAGAAGCAGGTTTGAATTCACCGGGAAAGAAAAGAGGAATTAAATGAAAATAATTCTCCAAACCTGAAAAGGCTGCGAGAGCCGTCGCCTCACGGAACATGTTCCCCGCTTCAGCTGATGTCAGGTTCCATGAAACCAGCTCAGAGAGGGAGAACCTCAGAACCAGGAGGGAACGGAACCATCAGACGGAACCATCAGACGGAACCATCAGACGAAATGTTTCCGGCTGCACTTCAAAGGACGGTCTGGCTCCTGAACTCCCCGACAGAGAACCAGACGCAGAACGCTGCTTCGTTTCAGTCAGAACCAAACAGTCGTCAGCTGGAAACCAGGAGAACAGTAGAACACGGAACCGACAAGAACAAACTGCTTGATTCAACATCAGAGGAAGAACCAGACTCCAGAGACTCCACAGTGATCTGAGCTGGTTCCACACGGAACACCAGGACCTCCACCAGGACCTCCTCCAGGACCTCCTCCAGGACCTCCTCCAGGACCTCCACCATGACTATTAAGACCTCCACCAGGACCTCCTCCAGGACCTCCACCAGGACCTCCTCCAGGACCTCCACCATGACTATCAAGACCTCCACCAGGACCTCCACCAGGACCTCCACCAGGACCTCCATCAGGACCTCCACCAGGACCTCCACCAGGACCTCCACCAGGACCTCCTCCAGGACCTCCACCAGGACCTCCACCAGGACCTCCTCCAGGACCTCCTCCAGGACCTCCACCAGGACCTCCATCAGGACCTCCACCAGGACCTCCATCAGGACCTCCACCAGGACCTCCTCCAGGACCTCCACCAGGACCTCCACCAGGACCTCCTCCAGGACCTCCACCAGGACCTCCTCCAGGACCTCCACCATGACTATCAAGACCTCCACCAGGACCTCCACCAGGACCTCCATCAGGACCTCCACCAGGACCTCCTCCAGGACCTCCACCAGGACCTCCACCAGGACCTCAGACTCCAGCTGAGACGGTCTGGAGAACCTCTGGTTCCAGCCTGGTTCTTCATCCGGTCAGACCCTGCTGGTCTTCACGTCCCTCTCAGGAGTTTGGGGGTGGGTGTGGCTCCACTGACCAGTTCCAGGGGTCCGGTTCCTCCAGGACCTCCAGGCTCCAGCGGGGTGGCGGTCCTCCTTGCTTCCTGCCTCCTTCTCGCCGTCCAGCTGATCTGAGAGGAAGCAGAACCAGAAGCAGACTCTGAACCCGCTGATCCGAACCCGTCTGAGCAAAGGCCTGAAAAGCTCCGCCCACTGACGGAACCGGCTTTTCTCTCTGAGGGAGAACCCCCCGTTCCACTGAGGAGTCCCTGCTGCTCAGAACGGCGCCGGAGCTTCGCCAGAGGCAGCCGGGCTTTTCCTGTCAGTCGCCACGTCTGGAGAGACGGCGTGGAACCGAGCCGCTGTTCTGATGAGCCGGGCTCTCCGCCGTAACGGATCACCGTCTGGGACCCGGAACGGCTCCAGGAGCTCAACGTGGGCTGGGCCTTGAGAGGAAACACTCCCAACGGCGGAACCCTGAATGAGTCGACGGCGCCTGAAGGTTCTCCCACCTCCAGAACCCTTGAGAGGATGAGGAGCGTCTGGTGATGCGCAGCCGTGTCTATCTGTGGCGTCGAAATCACAGGCTGAGCGGGGCTGGACCTGGTGGGCGGAGCCTGATGGGGCGGGGCCTGGTGGGCGGGGCGGCGGCCATGGCAGTGACTCCATTTATGATCTTCTGGAGGATCAACGCTGACGTCCAGCTGCTGAGGCCGAGATCACTCCGAGGTCACGGGGCCTCGGGGTCATGGGGTCACGGGTCCTTGGGGTCATGGGGTCACGGGTCCTCGGGGTCATGGGGTCACGGGGTCGGCTCACCTTGCGAGTCACGGCTGCCGCTCTCTCCTCCTCGCCAGAGCCTCCGTTTCTTCTGCTCAGCCTCCTGCCTTCCTATCCAGCTGTGACAGTTTCTATTTGCAGGTGTTAGATAACACCCCCCCCCCCCCCCCCCCCCGCCTCTCCTCCTCACTGAAAACATGACAGAGTCACCAACCGCTGATTTGCAATTTCTCTCCAGCGCAGCAAAGAGCTGCTGTTCAGAAGCTCCGTCAGCTGCTGGTTGGAGCTGCACTGCAGCAGGAATCCCTTCAGAGGACAAATCCAACCGTTTCCTCGCCGCACGGACGCCGTTTCACTTTAACACCGTCCGGTCGCTCCGCGGTCGGCCCGGCGCTGCGCCGGTGGTCTCACGGTCAGGATTGAACCGTCTGCTGGGAACGGCGGCGTGAACAATGCTCCAAACGACACGCCGAATCTGTGGCGGCAGATTTTGAAGCGACTTTCAGCAAGTGATGCTTGATCGACCGTCTGCAGGACGAGTTTCACAAACAAACTGAAACCATGTGACACGAGAGCAACGCGCCAAAAATCCAGGATCCTCTGAAGCGAAGCTGCTCTTCACTCAGAACGTCGCAGGAAAACATTCAATTCAGAGAGAAACGCTGAAAGAGAAGATCCTGAAGAACGGATGCCAGAAGGGCTCCGGGCAGGAAACACGAATGAAAACATTAAAACTACAAAGACGGAACATTTCACAAGAAAACTCCATGTCTGGAGCCAGCAGGACGGCGATCTGCAGCGACTGACGTTCACTGATGGAAACTCAATAAATGTTTCCCGCTGGGTGTGAAGCAAACCGAGAGATTGGACTGTGAGACGTCTCGGCCGACGTCCTTCATGCCGTCCGATGAGACGTTTTCCGTGATTCCCGCCGTCAGAGCAGCGCCAGCTTCACGGCGGCGCTTTGAGAAACCGGCGGAATCATCGGCGCCTCGTTCACCTGCAGAAAACACCCGGAGTGACTGTTGCTACGGTCAGGTCACAACCAGCAGCACCGACGGCAAAGCTACACCGGCTTCACGGGTTCTCCCGTTACCGTGGAAACCGACACTTTGTTGAAAGCGTTGCCGAGTAAACGAGGCCTGAATCTGAAGAGACGAGAGCAGAAAGTCATTTCTATCACGTCCCGATGATCCTGATGGGTCCTGAGTCTCCACACACTCCCTGGTCCCCACGGTGGTCCGCAGACCCCCTGGATCCAGCTGCTGGTCTACAGACCCCCTGGATCCAGCTGCTGGTCCACAGACCCCCTGGATCCAGCTGCTGGTCTACAGACCCCCTGGATCCAGCTGCTGGTCCACAGACCCCCTGGATCCAGCTGCTGGTCCACAGACCCCCTGGATCCAGCTGCTGGTCCACAGACCCCCTGGATCCAGCTGCTGGTCTACAGACCCCCTGGATCCAGCTGCTGGTCCACAGACCCCCTGGATCCAGCTGCTGGTCCACAGACCCCCTGGATCCAGCTGCTGGTCCACAGACCCCCTGGATCCAGCTGCTGGTCTACAGACCCCCTGGATCCAGCTGCTGGTCCACAGACCCCCTGGATCCAGCTGCTGGTCTACAGACCCCCTGGATCCCCCGGAGGTCTCGAGATGGAAGAATCCAGAACGGGGGATAAAGTTCAGACCAGCAGAACACGTTAAGTCCATTATCCAGAGTAAAGTCGCAGGTATCGCCCACAGGAGACTGATGGCTTTTTACCCAGCATCCCCGGCGCCTCCAGCAGCAGCTTCCATTAACGCCGCGCTGCTTCAGCTCAAGAGCACATTTTCCAAAACGCTGCTGCTTTCAAAGTCAAATGAGACATTAGTGAGACCAACAGCCCACGCCTCTGCTCTGCTGTTCCAGGCCAGCTGCCTTCAAGACCGCGCTGTGGGAATAATGAAAGCCTTCCCGACTCCTGCTGCTCACTGACAGAGTTGACACGGCTGCTTTTCGTGTCTCCACAATAAACCCGTTAAATGTCACACGGCCGCATTAAGATGAGTTTTCCTCTGAAAAACACGACGTGAATCAGGAGGAAAGCGACGCGGAAAAGGAAAAAAACCTCCAGGTTTGCAGAGCAACGCCTGGATGGAGGTCGCAGAGCGGCCTTGCTGAAGAACAAACACTCATTATGGAGCGTTTCAACCTGCTGCATCAGGCAGAGACTCTGTCCAGCCGCTCGTCCTCGGCTCGGGGAGACACCTTCAGCCGGAGACACCGGGGAACAACCGGAGAACAACCGGAGAACCTGTCGTCTCTCCTGGTGAGTTCTGTTCATCAGTTACTATCAGGGGTGAGACCAGACCAGACCAGACCAGACCAGACCAGACCAGACCAGACCAGACGCTCCATCACCAGACCAGACCAGACCAGACCAGACCAGACCAGACCAGACCAGACCAGACCAGACCAGACCAGACCAGACCAGACCAGACCTCCTCTTTACTTTTCAGAAAACTAAAAGGAAAATATCTGCCTGGAAAAACAGACCTTCTTAATCTAACAGTCACAAAACAATACAGGAGCATTTTGAGCACAGGTCTGATGAGGGACACCCTGAAGTCCAAGGTGAGGTGTCCCCTGGAGACAGGCGTCTCTTCAGAGGGACAGGCTATGAGGATAAATGTTGGAGCTCACTGCTGAAGATGAAATGGTGAAAACTCCCAGTGGAGACGAGGAACAAGCTGCTCAGTGATTCTAGAAGAGTTCGATGCTGTCAGAACTAATCGAGGCTTTTCTCTTCCAGATCAGGCTGTGGATCATTCTGGACACTTTCTGATCAGATGTGAATAAAAGCAGAGGTTTTGTTCCCACAGAGATGCTTCTTGTACTTCATCTTATTAACTTTTGGAAAATGCCAGGATCACATCTGGTAAATAAAATAAAAAAAAAAAACCTTTTTGGTTGAATGAAGTAACTTTGAGTCTGAATTTTCCTGGAACAGGAAGAACTTCAGGCTTCAGTGTGTCTGCATCCTCAGGACATCATGAGAACAACTTAAAAAGTAGTTCATACTCAGGCCTTCGGGGGCGCTGTATCTTTGTGACTCTGCCAGAAATAAAGCAGAGAAGAAGACACGGAGCTTCACACCCTGCTGCTCTGGAAACTAACACAACATCAGCAGATGAAGCTTCATTGAACTGAGAACCATCAGGACCTTCAGCAGGACTCTGGAGGACGGACTGGAAACGGCGTTCTGTCCGTCTTCCCGTCCGGTCCGCTCTGCTCGGTGTTCAGTCTGACAGGATTCTGCCTTCTGCCACTGAGACCAGAAACCTGGTCAGGACTTCATCTCCCCCGGTTCCTGTCAGGGTTCTTCTCCTCCAGAGACGTTCCCACTGAGCAGCTTCTTTACATCCAGCAGCTCCATCAGATTCTCAGAGCCTCAGAACCGACCGGTCCGTCCTGGATCCAGCAACACGGCGGACTGTGGTCCTGTTTCCACCACGACGGCGCTCAGAGCCTCTGGAAACACGACTTTCTGAAAACTGCATCCATCCAGGGAGGCGCGGTGGAGCAGTGGTTTTCCAGGTAGGGAGCAGGGTTCGATTCCAGGCCGGTACTTTATGATAAGAACGTCTGATTTCCCGTCAGTTTGAACCAAAGTCTGGGTCTAACTGCCGACCTGGGTTCACTCAGACATTTCCTGGTGATTCAGGAAACGTCTTCTGGTGAACTCTGTCTTCCTGCTTCCAGACCGTCCATCATGAAGGGAAACAGAAACGTTCCACTTCTCTGCCGGCTGAATCACGGCGCTCTGATGAGACTCAGTCATAACGGCTGCTGCTCTCTGAACTCTGGACCAATCTTTCTGAAGTGTTTCTGACTGTTTGGATTTCAGAGCCTCAAAGATTCAAAGACTCATCAGTAAATCCTGAGTTCTCTCATTGAGCCCCGAACAGACGGACGATTCTCTTTTCTCACGGCGTTTTACCGAGCGGCGTCGGCGGCGCCGGAATTTCTCCCTGGTTTCTCCGTGAGTCACGTAGTGAAAATGTCAGCGTGCAAGGCATGAATGAGCAAGGCATCACAACTGCAGCTCACTGAATAAACCTGGGACGAGCCGGAACGAGCAAACCGCCGTCAACCCGTCAGCGGCGAGTTCTGCTGCAGCTCCGAGGCAAAACCACAGAGTCCAGGTTTCAAACCCACAACCCAGAGAGAAGAACGACGTCAGCGGGTTTCAAACCCACAACCCAGAGAGAAGAACGATGTCAGCGGGTTTCAAACCCACAACCCAGAGAGAAGAACGACGTCAGCGGGTATCAAACCCACAACCCAGAGAGAAGAACGACGTCAGCGGGTTTCAAACCCACAACCCAGAGAGAAGAACGATGTCAGCGGGTTTCAAACCCACAACCCAGAGAGAAGAACGATGTCAGCGGGTTTCAAACCCACAACCCAGAGAGAAGAACGACGTTGGCGGGTTTCAAACCCACAACCCAGAGAGAAGAACGACGTTGGCGGGTTTCAAACCCACAACCCAGAGAGAAGAACGACGTCAGTTTCGTTACAGAAAACTTCAGTGTTTCAGCAACGTCTTGAAAACAAGAAAACAAAACCTGTTTACACAGAAACACTGGAAACGGTTTGCTACGTCTGTGGAGCACAAGACCAGGACCAGGACCTGGACCAGGAGCAGGACCAGGACCTGGACCAGAACCAGAACCAGGACCAGGACCTGGACCAGGAGCAGGGTTTCAGGACGTAGCTGTCCTCTTGCAGCTGTCGTCTCGCTCCTGTTGTTTCTCTGTTGGTTGTTGACAGTCTGTCGCCATGGCGACGGCCTGCTCCTCCTCCCGCTGCAGGACTGCAGCTTGTCGGCTTCGCCAGGATTCTGGGTTCAAACTGAATCCAGGAAACTTTCCACTGAACTGAGCCGAAAGAGACGGACGAGCAGAAGACGAGCTTCACCTGAACAACCAGCCGTCCAGTCGCCGCCGAGATGTCCTCCCGTTCAGCCGCCGCCGAGACGTCCTCCTGTCCAGCCGCCGCCGAGACGTCCTCCCGTCCAGCCGCCGCCGAGACGTCCTCCCATCCAGCCGCCGCCGAGACGTCCTCCCGTCCCCTCCCAGCTGACGTCCATCAGAGGGACTTTTAAAGACAATCAGCTGATCTGAGGAGCGTTTCCGACCCGCGCAGGAAGCCGTCTGGCTCCAGGATTCTGACTCCTCCCACTGAGCTCTCAGCTCTGACGGAACCTTCTTCAGTGTGTTTACACCACCGGCAGGGAAACACCCCGTCCCCACGTCCAAGACCAGAGACGCAGACAGATCAGAGCATGGACACACACATTCCAGCTGTGGAGATGTTGTCAAACGCCGGAGGCTGCTCCGTCTCTCATCAGCAGCTGAACTCTTCCTCCTAAATCCAGAAGCTGCAGCAGACTCCGGGCCGAAGCGGGTCTGCAGCTGAGACCAGGACTCTGCTGCTCCCCGTCTCTGAATCGCTGCAGTTTGAAGTAAAAATACCTTCAGCTCATCTGCTCAGGCTGTGTTCAGAGAGCGACTCAGACGCAGAGCGGTCACTCAGAGCCTTTTACTCTCCGACAGAGCAGCGAATCAACGGCTGTGATTTGGAAAGAAGAAAAGACAGAAGGACAGACGGATCGTTACAGTCTGCTCATTCTGAACAGGCAGCATGAGCGTCTCACGCTCAGGGTGCTTAATGGTCAGGCTTCCTGTTGGTGGCTGGAGGGATTCAGCAGGACGAACGACACGGAGAACGTTCAGGATGTCCAGTTCCACATGACTGAAGAACCTGAAGACGAGACGAACAGGACACGAGACGGATTTAGACTTTGGACTGTTTTACACATCAAGATTATTTCATCTGGTTAAAAAATCTGGAAATAACTTTGACCAGAACCTTTGACCCCTTCTGAGAGTCTGAATGAGGGACCAATAAGTGCGGCTGACATCCTGAGCAACCCACGTAATAATTAATCAGAGGTGTCAAACATGAGGCCCGTGGGGCAAAAATGGTCCGCAAGAGGCTGTGACACGGCCAGACCTCCAGGAAACAGGAAGAAAAGAACCACAGTGATTTCTGGAGAACCTTCTCCAGGTTCCTCCACCGAGCTGAGAACAGGAAGCTGCCTGTCTGGTCGGAACTTTCTGAAACACTGTGGCTCCGTTTCCATGGAAACGGGAGGAAAAACAACTTCCTGAAACACCCTGACTTCCTCACACACTGCTGGTGCTCATGGGCACTGCGGTTGGAGGAAATGCTTCTTCTGCAGCACCAACTAGTGGCCTGGTGGACTAACTGCATTGTTTTCATCGTTCCTGCCGTTTCCATGGAAACAGACATTTTTTCAAAGAGTGAATTTTTGTCTGGAATTAAAGCAGGAAAGCCATGTTTTGACTTGAAATGCTCTGACGGGGCTCCATGTTCTACCTGCTCCCGTCAGCTCTGAGCTCCGAGCTCCGAGCAGCGAGGACCAGGACCCAGGGAGAGCCTGGTCCAGCGTCCCCGGCCGTCGTCCCGCCGTGAGGGAGCTGCAGGCCTGCAGAGACCGGCTGAGGCTGGACTCCGTTCTGCCCGTTAACTCGGCTCCATTAGGTCCAATAAAGCTCCGCCTCCTCCATCCATCATCTTTCTATTTCTGGCCTCCGAACATCGGCCAATAAAACGGCGGCGGCGGCGGCTAATGCTGCAGTTTAATGTACGGAGAGGTCGAAGGTGGAGGTGGCGCCGGCAGAGCGGCGGAGGGAGGGAGGGAGGGAGGGAGGGAGGGAGGGAGGTGACGGCAGGAGGGATTCGTGCAGACGGCGCGTGGCGTGCGGCCGTGGGGGGATCACTGGAGCGGCGGCTCCTCGTCTCCAGACGGCGTTGATATTCCTGCTCCGGCGCCGCTCACCAGCCTCAACAGAACGCGGTTCATTGAAATTCAGACTGAGGCCTGGCCTGGTTTCCCCTCATATACATTTATATTGTTGGGGGCGGGGCTTGGCGCCGCCGCCGATCCAGGAAGATATTATCTCTAAACAAGTGTGAGGCGTTCAAGTACCTTGTGTTGCTCGGCGGCTGAAGCAGACGTGGAGATAACTCTGCCAGTAATCAGCTGCTGGCGGCGGCGGCGGCGGCGCTGAAGACGCCCTGCTGCTCGCCACAGATCAACACTCACAGCTTCTGCTGGAAAAGTGGAGAATCTGTGATCAAGCAGAGAAAAGGAGGCTGCAGTGATTCTTCGTGGCGTTACCGCCCGTCTGGCTCCACGCCGCTCTCCCAGCTTCCACCTCATAGTGTAACAGTTCACCTATTATTTCCAAGGCGATCTTGGCACGACGCAGTAGGAGGTCACGGGCGGAAGACACCAGTCAGCAGGGGTGATTAACAGGCAGGAGAGAAACTTAAGATTGGTAACAAAAACCCGCATTTATTCTGGAAAAAACCCTCCCAACAGAAATCAAGCGCTCCTCTTAATAAATTAAACAGAAAACGCCGCAAAACGCAGGAAGTCCAAAACAAACTCAGAGGCTCACAAAGTCCTGTCTTTTACAACCCAAAGTTCCCCAAAGTTCGAGGTGCACGTCCCTGTGCGGGGACGCCGCGATAATTACTCACGCCGGTACAATCCTCAGTCCGCTGGTCCTCGTCGCTCCTCCTCACCAGTCCGGCAGCTCCGTGGTGGACAGACAGTTTAATCCAGTAGATCCCCAAAACCACCAAGTTATATATTCCACAGTGGCGCTGATCCTCCCTGGTGAACGCTCCACGGCCTCGCTCCTCCGGCAGGTGAGCTGCTCAGGACGGCGTGTGGCGTCACTCCCCTCAAGCAGGTGCGCTGCTTCACCTTAAATAGTCTCCCCGCCCCGGAACCAATGTCCTGATAATTACGTCCTTGTCACGGTTTCCAAACACCAAACCGTGCCCCAGATCAAACAGCCACAGTGACCCAAGTTTAGCATATTAGCATGAGAGCACAGGAACATTTTATCACCCCTGCTGGGTGAAACATGTCGGGACCTCCGTGGTCGTTACAATCGGAGCTCCGGCTCTTCTGGTGATGCGGTTCTGCCAAGACGCCAGAATGAAGGAGGAGCCGAGCGGCGGCGAGGAGGAACACGCTCCGGAGTTCATGACGTTCTGAAACGCCAGGAAGTCCTGATGGCCAGTCCATCAGAACTGGACTAACAAAAAGTCACACAAAGAAGAAAATGAACCGAAGTCTGGAGAACCGGTTTGAGGAACGCCTCCAGAACAGAAGCAGCCTGACAGACCAGGACCGGCGGTTCCTCCTCAGACAGAACCACAGATCCTTCCTCCTCGTGCTTCATGGTTTGATGTTCCGTCTTTCTGTCAGGATTTATTTTGTTTTTGCTTCTTTTATTCTTGAAATGAAGATTCTACGGCTTCTATTGTCGTTACTCCGTCAAACATTTGATGGTTCCATTTTTTAAACCAATCAGCAGCCAATCAGAATGAGTCTGTCCAACAGCAGCCAATCAGAATCAGTCTCCATCTGTCCAGCTGAGCTCCTCCTGAATCTCCAGCATCGATGGAGAAACTCTCAATGTTCTCATTGGTCAGGACCGTCATGCTGAAGCGGTGGAGCAGTGGTTCGCCCTCTCGCCTCTCAGTGAGGTTTCAAACCCTGCCCAGGCCGGTCTGGGTGCAGTCTGCATGTTCTCCCTGTGACCGTTTGTTTCTGGAACAGATTACTGACTGAGCTCCAGCTGGTGGGGGGGGGAGAGAGAGAGAGAGAGAGAGAGAGAGAGAGAGAGAGAGAGAGAGAGAGAGAGAGAGAGAGAGAGAGAGAGAGAGAGCGAGAGAGAGCAGAATCCCTCCATCCTTTTTTCTTCCCAACATTCAATTAAAATCCAATTACAGTTCAAAACCCGCTCCTTGCTTTCAGGAGCTGATACACAAACACACAACTACACAAACACACAACTGCACAAACACACAACCACACAAACCCAATCAATGAATAATAATAATAATAATAATAATTCTATTTTTATATTCTGGGAGTAAAAAACCCGACGAAAGCAGAACAATCGATACACTGACCAACACACACACAAACACACACACACACACACACACACACACACTGAGTTATGGAGGGGTGTGAACAGGGAGAGGTTTTGCTGCTCCGCCTCCAGCTGAATGTCTCCCTGACCTCCACGCCTCGTCGCTCCCTTCACTCCACCCGGACACCGTGTGTGTGTGTGTGTGTGTGTGTGTGTGTGTGTGTGTGTGTGTGTGTGTGTGTGTGTGTGTGTGTGTGTATTTCACTGTGAGTCAGTGTTTCAGGTAAACCAGCTGATCGGAGCTTCCGACGAAACCGATCTGATCCAGATCTAGAAGGTCAACCAGACCGGAACCATCTGACCTCTGACCTCCGCCCACGCCTCGCTCTGACCTCTGACCCCGCCCACGCCTGGTGCTGGCCTGCTGCCTCCATCAGGAGAGGAAGACGCTCCTCTGGAACCCTCGGGGAGGCTCCTCCTCCTCCAGAACGTCTCTCTTCTTTAACCGTGACGTTCTGTGTTTGTTCTCAGTCCCTCAGACAACCAGGAACCAAGAACCAACCAGGACGGAGGCGGAGGACTCCTCCACCCGTCTCCTCCCCCGGGTGGAGGAGTGTGTTTCTGACACATTCACACACTCCACTGAGCCCAGAGTGAAAGTTCTTGGACTGTGGAGGAACCAGCAGAGAGAACAGAGAACATAGACCAGGTCTGGCTTCATGCTGAACACCATGATGACCTCTGACCTGCTGCTCTTTCTTCATGAGGAGAAACGATGAAAGACGTTGTGAATCAAATCCATCATTTCGTCCTGAGAGAAACGTTTAGACGACAACATTCTGAGAACCACGGAGAACAAAACTCTAAACATGACCACTGGAGAACACGGACATTCACAGGGACAGAACACCAAGTTGGACTGTTGCTACGGTGACCGTCAACTCTGAAACTACCAAGTATCTACCAGCAGAACCTGGACCAGAACCAGGACCAGAAGACTTTCTACCATTTCCACGGAGTTGCAGTTTGAGTGTTTTAAGAAAGTCTTGTTTACACGACAACAAAGTCGAAGCATTTTCAAAAAGTTCCACCTTATGAGCCACTTTGAGAAAGTTGCATTTTCACTCACTGTCAACACCGCCGCCGAGTGAACGACTCTGGAAACAAGCAAAGCTCCTCACTTCCCCTTCAAACAGTTTCCATGTTACTGGTTGCCATGGTAACGGTTGCCAGGCTCTCCAGCTGACAGTTGGGCTCAGCAGGTTGTTGGAGTCAGTCTCAGTGAATCCAGAGTCTGACAGTCAGTCTGTATCTGGATGGTTGAGGTTTGGAGCGCACAGGAACGCTACGTCGCCTCCACCCGCCTCTGAGTCGACACTACGTCGCCTCCACCCGCCTCTGACTCCGAGTCGACGCTCCGTCGCCACGTTTTGAATTCCCAGATTAAACCTTTCTAATAACGTCGGTTGTAGCTAAAATAAAAGCCGCTGGTTCCTTCTGCTGCTCCGTCGCTGAAGACGCTGCAGAGCGGAGAACTGCGTGGAACTCCATCACCCGCCGGCGTCCAAAGGCCTCTCGGAGACGGATGATTTCCTGTTATGGCACCGCCGCCGTCACGGTGATTGGTGGGCGGAGGGACGAGGGCGGAGGGCGGCGCCGCTACGGCCCTGCTGGTGTGGGACGCCGCCTGAAGGGGCGCCGGCGAGCTCACCCCCTGATAAACACCAAGGCCGAGGAGAGTCTCTATGCTTCCATCTGAAACGGCGTTAAAGCAACGTGGGAGGAGCCTCCACTGGGTGGGAGGAGCCTCCACTGAGTGGGAGGAGCCTCCACTGAGTGGGAGGAGCCTCCACTGGACGGTAGGAGCTGATCAGTCCAGACCCAGAGGAGACGACCAGACGTTCTCCAGGTTTCCACTCCGTCTCGTCCTCTCCAGGGTTCAGGTAGTTACTAGTTACTTGTGTAACTGTAATGAGATGAGTAGAACAACCATCCGTCAGTCAATCTAAAACTAGAGGAAAGATCAAGAACCTCTCTGACTGCAAAACAGGAAGAAGAAATGCCAATAAAACAAAACCTGCCTTCATGTAAGAAATATCAAAATAAAGGTCTGGTGACTTGATCCTATCAAAATAAAACAGAAATAAAAATGATTCCAGAATTCACAGCACAGCTGCCAGCAGAGGAAACTATTGATCCTGTTAATGATGAAGAAGCTCCTGATAGAATCCATCGATTAGATCACAGAGGAAAAGACCGAAACAAGCATCTGATGAACGGCTGGAGAGAAGAGTCAGGCTGCAGGTGATCAGGAGTGATCAGGAGTGATCAGGAGTGATCAGGAGTGATCAGGAGTGATCAGGTGTGATCAGGAGTGATCAGTAGAGACCTCATTGTTCTTTGTAGAAGCTGGAAAGTTTCAGCTCTTTTCTCTGTCTTCAACACTTTCCTCCTCCAGAGTCCAGCTGTCACAACAAGGGGGCGGAGCATCACCAGAGGGGCGGAGCATCACCAGAGGGGCGGAGCATCAACAGAAGGGTGGAGCAACAATAAAAGGGACAGGGCATAAATCGAGGGGTGGACCATCAATAAAAGGGGCGGGGCATCAAGTTTATTGGTGCAGAGAGCGTCAGGTGACGACTGTTTCTGACTGAACAGCGCCAAGGAGGATTTGGTCGAGAGACCTGCTGCCTGGAGGAGAGAGAGAGGAGCCGGAGATCGAAGGCCAGAGAGACGAAACCAGAGAGTGTCCACTGTCCACTTCACAGGGAGACAGAGAGCTGGACAGACCAGGACAGCGTCTCACTGCCGTCCAGTGGAGTCCAGCTGTTCCAGATGTCTCTGCTCTTCCTCCTCCTCCTCCTCCTCCTCCTCCAGCTTCACCTTCAGTCTCTGACTCTCCTCTTTCTCTTTCTCTTCAGTCTGATTTGTCCGTTCCTCCATGAAGCCTGTTTTACCTGCTTTTCTCTCGTCTGACATGTTTTGTCCTGCTGACGACTCCAGCAGCTCAGCTTTGTGAAACTGGAGAAACTTTTAAATAGTTTTTAGATCTAAAGTTTTAAAGAAGCGATTCACTTCTAATATAAATGTAATAAATCTGAAAATCAGAGCTTCATGACCCTCTACTAGGATTTCACTCATTTATTTCGAAAACGTTTTAAACTTCTGGACCTTGGGAAGACGACATACGTCTCATTCTCTGAAATAAATAAGCTGTGTTGATTTAAAATGCAGCAACTGTGAAATGAAGTGGAGCTAGAAGAGAATACAGCTTTGACTGGAGGCTGTCTGCACACACACACACACACACACACACACACACACACACACACACACACACACACACTAGCAACACACTGCAGAGCATCTGAAGCAGTGGGAATTCAACAGGAAGTAAAGTGACGACAGCAGATGACATGCAGAGATCACCTGACACCGCGAGGTCAGAGGTCACGGCCCTGACAGCGATCAGAACACAAGAACGGTTCTCCAAAGGAACCACAAACACAGAACAGGAGAAGTCGTCCCTCCTTCACACATCTCAGACTGACTTCTGCTTTTTCCTCTTTCATGAGTCTGGAACCTGTTTCCATGGCAACGGCAGAAACACTGAAAGTGTCCTGTTGGTCCACTAGTTGGTGCTGTTGAGTGTTTTTGAGTGTTTCGATTTCAAAACCAAAGTTCCGGCCCGATTCACAGTTTCTGCGTTTACATGGAAGCATCTTTAAAAGGACGTCCAAGAGAAAAGTCACTGGACAGGGAGGAGACGCCACAGCAGGAACCTGGACTCGAACCCTGACCTGCCAGCTGTGAGCGAAGTGCGACCCGCTGCTCCACCGCGGCTTGTTGAGAGGAGAAGTGAGGCAGGAGTCGCAGCAGGTCTGACAGGATGTTAGTGTGGAGAGATTCAGAGCCGCCGCCTGACGGAGATGTTATTCTGCGTTTTGCTGCCAAAACTCGACACCTTCCAGATTCACGGAGCGTCTCTGAACCTGAAGCGCCGCCACCGACGCCGGCAACAACGAGTACATCACAAAACACAATAACATGTACTTTCAGTGTCAGAACTCTCCCCAAAACACATCCCACACCGCGGCGTGGAGCGTCCATCCCTCTTCAGCCCGCCGTCAGGAAACAGCGTCTCATGAAGCTCAGACGCCATAAAAAACGTCCATTACCCAGAAAAAGAGTATTTCCCAGGACTTTCTTCAAGGGTTGAGTGAAACGTCGCCCCGGATGAAGAATGGCAGCGATACGCAGCCGGAGGACGGCTTCCTCACTCTGCGGCGGCTCCCAGCGCCATAAATCAGCTCAAGGTTCCCGGGTGATCCTCTGTGTGGCGGCGGCCGGCGGATTCATCATCCTCAGATAAAAGCCGGGGCCTCGGCGGCGCTCGCTTCACCCTCGGCTGGGATTTATGAGGCCGGCGGCAAAGAGTGAGCAGCCCGGCTCGTCAGACGGCAGAGAGCAACGGACAACAAGACCAGTCATTAACGCCGTCTGCTTCCTGTCCCGAGCCGTCCACTTCCTGTCCCGAGCCGTCCACTTCCCATCCCGAGCCGCCCGTTTCCCCTCCCGGCTGAGCCGCTCACACACCGGTTCCCGGTGAAACACGCAGAACTCTCCCGAGTCGCAGCCGTTTCCTCCATGAAGACCACAGATCCGTTCCGAGGAGACGCAGGAGAACCTTCGCCGTTTTCCCAGAGACGCCGTTCAATCAGAAACTTCTCACCAAACTTTTCACGAAGCTGGACGATGTGAAGAATCGACGAGGAGCCGCCGAGCAGCCGGCGGTTCATTACTGATCTGACGGGAAGCCTGAGGACTTCCTGTTTGTTCTCGTCAAAAACCTGAGAGAAAACAGAGAAGTCCACACTCCGGATCACCGCCTGAAATCCTTCAGGGCCGCAGAGAGCAAGGCAGCTGTGGAGGAACGGCAGAGACCCGATCCAAGACCCTGAGGAACCGATCCATCATGACGGGACGTCCACAGAACACCAGCTGAGAGAAACACCGGACTGAGGAGGAGGAGGAGGAGGAGGAGGAGGAGGAGGAGGAGGAGGACGTCAACAGTCGAGGCCAGAATATGAGCAGAACAGAGACAGCAGCTCTGCAGCTCGTCATTTATTCCATCAGTGGAGCTGGAAGAGACTCCGCCTCTCAGAAAGACAGGTGTGGACAAAGAGCAGGTGGAGACGGAGGAACAGATAACGAGCTGCAGGACGAGAGGAGGATCCATCCATCCATCCATCCATCCATCCCTCCATCCATCCATCCATCCATCCATCCCTCCCTCCATCAGGAGCAGAGAACTTCTCCTGAGCTTTAAAGAAAACTGATGGAACTCATGAAGGTTTGAATTCATCTTGAAGAGAAAACCAGGAGAGAGATCTGAGTTCACAGGTGTAGAGGAGGAAATGAGGCGAGCAGAGCTCCTGTTTTCCACGTCGTGATGAATGAAGGTTCTAAACAGACCCAGACGTTTGGCGCCAAACCCTCTGGTTCCAGAAATTCTTGGATTTTCCATGAGTTGCTGTTTCTGTTGTTCAGTTAATGAAGGATTATTTTCCACAGACCGCCGCCGCTCATTAGCCGCCGTCCTGAGGCGCCGCCGTCCTCCTCTCTGCTCCTGAAGCTCTCCTCGCTGACCTCCAGGTGCTTCGGCCTCCTCGTTCTCCTCCTGCCTTCATCGCCGGGTTCTGCCCGACGGCCTCCGGGCAGACGCCACATCTTCTCCCAGCGCTCATAAACGGCGCTTTATGGAGCCGTTTATTGAACGTTTGTCCCGATGAAGTGACAGAAAGAGAAAAACACCCTGAATGGATCTGAGCTCTCAGGCTACAGCTGGCTCTGCATGTGTTTACCTGATGTGGAACTGATGCTCCGTTTCCACGGCAACCATCCGCTGCTCGCAGTCACTGAGGACGCTACTTTTTGGAACCGGTCAAACTTTTTGAAAATGGTTCAACAGTTGAATGTTCCGGTTGGGGGCTGACTGGGGGCGGTGTCCTCGAGTCCTGAAGTCCAGCTGGGGACATGATGTATGCCAGACACTCTGTCTGTCCTCCGAGAGTCCTGTCCTGCTCAGCACTGCCCCCTCAGGCCATCAGGGGTATTAAACGCTGCCCCCCTCAGAAGAAGCGGGGATTTGCTGAACGTCTCCTCTGACAAAACGGCTGAGCTGAACTGAATAAGTGAAAACCGACTGAATATCTGGCGTCCAGAACAGACCACAAATGTGTTCCACGGCTTTGAGGTCTGATTAAACGGTTTTTCTGACGAATAAATTTGAACTATTCTCCACCCTGAGCCGCCTCCACAGCAGCTGGATTAGCGTTAGCACCTGAAACGAGCCGCGGTCTGCAGGCTGAGCTACGATGTTTGGTTTTTGTCATTTATTTATAAATTTGACATCAAGAAGCAGGAAGTAATTAGGCAAGAAAAAGTGTTTTTATATCTCCATATAAATATATTTCCATCAGCTTGTGCAAAACTGAACACCTATTCAAAGATAAAAGCAGTTGCTGGAATCGAGTTGCTGGAGCGTTCACGTCACCGGCTGACGGAGTCCGACGGTGCGAAGCGTCCATGTGATCTCTCCCACAAGTCGTGGTCGAGCGAGCAGCAGAACTAAAGGTTCGTCAGTGAGCGGCCACTCTGCCTCCGTCACTCTGCCTCCGTCACTCTGCTCTCTCTGGATTCCAGTGGGAGAACACTCTCAGCTCGCAGGTGAAGCAGTTGCCAAAAATCAGTGTTATGTAAACTGTAATCCAGGATTTTAATGCAAATAACTGCCTCAGACAAGACGGAGTGGAGAGTCTGAAAACTGAGGGAATTTACATCCTTTAGTCCAACAGCCTCAGAGAGTGGAGAGTGAAGCACTTCTTTATTTCCTGGACTGAAACGAGCAGGAAGAGTCTTCAAAGCACAAATAATGAGTCGCAGCGCCCCCTGCTGAGAATGATCATTCACCCCTGATGCACACTGGATGCGGTCCGGACACCGCAGCTAATCCGTAGTCATTAAAATCAATGCTGTGATGCACACCGGCTCCAGTCCGGCTCCGGTCCGGCTCCGGTCCGGCTCCGGTCCGGCTCCGGTCCGGCTCCGGTCCGACTCCGGAGCCTCTGCGGAGCTCCGGTCTCTTTCCGCAAGGATCCTATTTTTCCAGACGCCGCAGCCCTACCGCGTCAATTCAGAGAGAAGCAAGCCGGGCGCCGGAAGGAAACGCGATACTTGTTCCAAAATAAATGACTTCAAAATAAAATCTGTCGTGTTTTTGCCTTAATATTTTATTATTTTACTTCTTCTGGTAGAATACAGAACAAACAATGTGATGTCGTCATTATACGCTTTAGAAGAATGAACGCTTTTGTACTTCATCACTGCTGAAAAGTCAAATGACTCCAAAATGGCTCAAAACAGCTCTGTGGCCGGAGCAGCTCCGTGTTGCCAGATTGGGCGGGTTTCTGCCAAATCAAGCGTCTTTTTTGAACACGTCAGACGGGTTGATGAAATGATGATGTGTTTCTGACGTGTTTTTTATCATACAAATACGGTTTTAACGTGCATTTTCAACCGAGATGGCGGTTTGGGCTGCTTTCTATTGAGTAAAACTGGTTTCGTATTGTCTACGGGGGATAACGACAGATCTGGCAACCTCCTCCAGCAGACTGCAGAGACACTGCAGGCAGTGTGAATCACAGTGCTGCGGTATACCGGACCGGAGCCGGACTGCAGCTGGACCGGAGCCGGACCGCATCCAGTGTGCATCGGGGGTTAAACAGCGCCTTGGCTTCATGACGGCAGCCGTTTCCCTGAAGGGTCCCTGAAGGATCCATGAAGGGTCCCTGAAGGGTCCCTGAAAGGTCTCTGAAGGGTCCAGTCCTCTGGGAGCTTCAGCACTCATGTCCCATATTTCAGTCTTGAACAAGACTGAGAACACAGACAATCAAACACAGGGAGGACCAGGAACTCCAGACTTCATCCTCCAACCTGCTCCGCCCACCCACTGCGTCCGCCATGTTTCCTCCACTGCGTCTGCCATGTTTCCTCCACTGCGTCCGCCATGTTTCCTCCAGGACCGGGCCGCCGTCTCGGCTCATATCCAGAGACACCATGACGTCTCTCCAGTCCACCAGAGGAAAACACCACACAGCAGATAAAGCGTGCTGAGGGAGAACATGCAGACCAGAGCCAGCATGGCCTCACTGTGACCCAGCAGTGCTCGCCTCTACACTGCGCTGCGCTCGGCTGATTGGATGGACTTCGCCACATATTGCCGTTCGATTAGTGAATGAGTGAATGAATTGAATGAATTAGGCCTTTATTAGTCCCACAAGGGGAAATTACATGTCTGCCCCGGCAGCCCATTACAGGCGCCTGACATGGGCAAGCATGAGAGAGAGGGAGCAGAGGGGAATCAAAATAAGGTGCATCATTACTGACTGTGCCTCCAAGGGGAAACAAAGTCAGTTTGAGGGACCAAGAAAAAAAAAACAAACCCGCACACACAAACAGTAAAGACATGAGACATTTGCATCAGTTCAGCAGAATCAGCCTTCGCAGCTTCCTCAGGTCAACCCCGCTGTCCGTCAGCAGAAGGGTGGGGGAGGCGGTTGGTTGGGGGGTACGGGTCGTGGGTGCGAGCGTGTGCTCCATCAGTTCGTCAGTCCATGTATGTGTGTGTGGTTGGCCCGTCCTGCCTGCGCTCCAGCTGCCATGGGGATGTCCTCCAAAGAAGCAGTCCAGAAAGGGGAGGGTGTTTTTCGGGGAGCCAGTGGTGGGAGATAGAGAGCGACCTCGTGTCCTTATCCTCTTCCGGGAGATTGTTTGAATTCCAAGGGGCGCCAGATCCAGTCCGAAGGTTTCTTGGTATCTTGTTTTGGTCGGAAGGAGCCGTTGTGACCTTCCCGCTTCGCTGGTTCTCAACCGTTTCAGACACAAGCTGAGTTTAACCCTCTCGTGATGAAATCCATCTTGCGTCTCAGTTCGTCCACAATCCCAGCGAAATTGTCCATCTTTCTAAAGAGTTCGCAAACTCGGTCAGCCTCAGCTTTTGCCCGTTGATTTGAAAAGACCGTCCTCCCTTGGATGTCTTTAGAGGTGGCGGTCTTCTTAATCCTCCAGAGGATCAGACCACTGACCAGGCCAATCAGCAGCAGACCGATCATCATGAATCCGAAAATGTAGACATCTTCTGCATCCTCGACGCTCAGTGACGCGAGGCAAATGACGGCTCTCCACTGACCGCGGGACTCCATCTAATACCCAGCATGCCGAGTTCCGTCCGGGCAGACAGGCTCCCCTGCGCCTGCACTTCTTTGTGAGAAAATCGTATCAATTGCGTTGAAAGACCAGCTGATCAAATCCATGGTTGATATATTTTGATTGTTCGAAGAAAATCAAGTCAAGTGGTTGCTCCAGTCAAACAGACGAGACAGAGTGCTGCAAGCAGAGACAGAAGGGAGGGAGAGAAAAGCAGGAGCGATAGGAAAAGCGTCCGCCTCCTCTGAGAGCCAGCGAAGATCTGGGACTGTTGACCTTTAACCCCTACCAGCCAGTCCACCACAGGCCACAGCAAAAAATGAAAGATGTTTAAAGTGTTGAAATCTCCACTGAGGCAGCCTTGGACCGCTTCGGACGGTGGAGGATTGATTTCACATCATTTTGCAACACGTTCTGTAAAGTCGGGTTCCGGCAAATTTCTCTCTCCGTGACAGAACGCAGCCCGGAGTGAAGGAGGAGAGAGAGCTCAGCAGGCCGAGCGGGGACTCAGTGAAGCTGCAGCTGAGAACGTTGGGTCCTGTTTGGTCCTGTTTGGGCCGTTTGTCCCTCCATGGCGGCGGCCGAGCGCCAAGTCAGGGACCTGGCTCGTCTTTAGAGCAGCGGCCATCTTGGACCGAGCTCTGGGCGCTGACCTTTAGGCCACCGCTGACCTCTGCAGCTCCGCCCACACCGGCCATCCCCACAGAGCCGGAGCCGGCTGGGCCCGACTCGGCCGACGGAGCGTCGGCGCCATCGCCTCCTGGAAGTGTCAGGAACCTCCACCTGCAGCTCCGCCCACACCGACAGTCGGAGAACATGAATTCAGAGCCGGCGACTCGCCGGGCAGCAGCCGACTCCAAACGGCCTCAACATGTGAATCCAGAGGGAGGAATGATGGGAGGCCACAGAGGAGCAGCGCTTCAACCACTGCTGCCTTCTGAGTACCGACGCCACCTCGGAGTGGTTTCCCCCAGAACATGATAATAACGATGATAAACACTTCTCCCCGGCAGAGCCAGAAACTCTCCTCCTCCAGCAGTTCTAAACCAGAACCAGACTCAGCTGCTAATCCTCTGAATGTGAGGAGGAGATGTTTATACATATCCATGCATATTAATGCGGCGCGACGCCCAAACCTGACAGGGAGCTCATTAAATCCTGCTTCTTCAAACCCGGCGGGACGTTCAGGACACTAAATCCCGTCCTCGCCTTGTTAGCTCCTGTAAATAACGGCGCCGGCGGCCGGGAATCCAACACCGGCGGCGGAACGGCGACGTGTTCGCCTGGAACGATCTGGCAAGACACAACAGGCAGGGCAGGGCGCGCTCACGTGCACGGAAACCAGCCGTCAGGTTCTGAGGACGACGCAAAGCTGGCGTCTCACCGGAGAGACACAACGACAACGACGACAACAACAACAACAACAACAACAACAACAACGACAACAACGACAACGACAACGACGACGCTTCAGTGAGAGAAAAGCCACAATTTGCAGCCAGACAGGAGGAAGACCTGAGAAACCACACATCTGGACCTGGACCCGGCCGCCACACATCTGGACTTCATCTGACATGAACCAGGAAGTGCAGCTCGCTCCGAGTCGCCGCCGTTCTCAGGGAACAGATCGTGACGGTGAAGCTCCTGAAGCTCCTCAGGAGCCTCCTGAACGATGAACCCTCCAGGCCCGAGGCGGAGCCGGGGTGATGGAGGCAGCGGGAGGCGGAGGACGAGGAGGAGGGGGGATCGCAGCACGCCTTCCACCTCCATCGCTGCGGCTCCACTTCCTGTTTGGGTGAGGAGATGTGCGGCTACCAGCTCGTCCTCGGAAACATCAACACCGACCTGCAGCAGGTCTGTTCTGACCCCCGTTTGACCCCGGACCAGGAAGCAGGGCGGGACGCGGCGTCACGCAGCAGTAGCCGTTAGCATTGGCCATTAGCATTAGCTCCCATCGTAATGAAAGGCTGTAGCTTCACAGCAGAAAGACACACAGCTGCAAAGCGCCGCAGAAGACAGACAGCCAGGCTGTCTTCATTTGAGACGCCACGGAAAACCGGACGCTGGTCCTCCAAAATAAAACTCCTCCTCCGGTCGTATCACCGCGTCTTTTCCGCTCCCAGCTGCTGCCGGTGGCCAGACACGGTGTCTTTAACGGAGGACAGTGAACTTCTTGCTGTACAAAACACCATATTTTGTACAATTATGTTGTTATGGATGGAATTTGAGGAGAGTTTTTTATCTCGGCGGGTAAAATCTGGTGAGACGATGCAGTTCCTACGATCCTGAAACCTCGCCATGACGCCCTCCTCCGCTAACGCGTCCGGCGGGGAATGGCCAAGCGGAGGACGCCACGCCACGCCACACAGACCCCACGCCACGCCGCCGCTGTGAACTGGGGCTGAGGATCAGGGCTGGTCTCACGGCCCGGCTTCCAGGGAAACAGGAAACTTTCTGAGTGTTTCCTCTCAACAGTCTGAGAGCGACTGAAAACACACGTTTATGAAAACAGCTCCCAGAGTGCAACTGTTTAGAAACACTCCGTCTCCCTTCCTGGTTCTCTGAGCCTCACAGAACCTCACCATGGTTCTCCCTAGAACGGCTCAGTGGTTCCATTGAGGTTCTCCTCCTTCACAGACTCACCAGACGCCATGTTGTCTCCCAGCTGCACTCAGAGCTCCATGCAGCCAATCAGAGCCGCTCCTACAGACTCCGCCTTATCGGGGCCCCCTGACCAGCTGCATTGCATCATGGGCCAATTATGTGAGCATTTCCTGTTTTTTTTAAGACAGAGTTCCACAAAGATGCCTTTTTAACATATTATTTGTTTGTCACGTCCAGTGGGAGGGGCTTATCAAATACAAGGGAGCCATGTTGGCGAGAAGGGAGTCTTTGTGCGAGGGTTTATTTTTTGTTTTTTTTTGACAGTCGGAGAGCTGACAGAACTGAAGGAGTTCCAGACAGGGCTGGTCTGACTGTAGTCTGACTGTCCTGCTGTTCTGTTGTCAGTAGGAAGGTTCTAGAGTAGAGATCAAGCCAGACCCAGAACCTGGTCTGGAGTGGTCCCACAGCGCTCTTTCTTTGAGTTGTCTGGAGGAAGCAGCTGGAAGAGCTCAGGAGACCAGAACCTCCAAGAACTCTGGAAGTTATTCATTCTGTCATTTTTAAACTCTTCAAGTATTTTAGTTTCATCGCTGATTCTGAAGCAGTGAAATAAACATTTTATTGAACAGTCAACCTCAATAGGAAGGAAGGGAGGAAGGGAGGAAGGAAGGAAGGAAGGGAGGGAGGAAGGAAGGAAGGGAGGAAGGAAGGAAGGGAGGGAGGAAGGAAGGAAGGAAGGAAGGAAGGAAGGAAGGGAGGGAGGAAGGAAGGAAGGGAGGAAGGAAGGGAGGGAGGGAGGAAGGAAGGAAGGAAGGAAGGAAGGAAGGAAGGAAGGAAAGAAGGAAGGAAGGAAGGAAGGGAGGAAGGAAGGGAGGAAGGAAGGAAGGAAGGGAGGAAGGGAAGAAGGAAGGAAGGAAGGGAAGAAGGAAGGAAGGAAGGAAGGAAGGAAGGAAGGAAGGAAGGAAGGGAGGAAGGAAGGAAGGAAGGAAGGAAGGGAGGAAGGAAGGGAGGAAGGAACCCGTCTCCGTCCTCCTGCTGGCTTCAGAGCTGATAATCCAACTTGGTTCATTAACTTTAGTGAAACTAAACCGATGTGATTTACTTGAAGTGTTGTTGAGCAAACAGGCCTGAAAGGTTCCATGAACATAAAAATATTCCCACAATTCACCTGTCCAGACCTCACTTCCTCCTCGTCTCGTATGGAAGATGTTCACACACCGTGTTTCCTTCATGGCTCTGCCAGGACAGCCTCCAGCCAGCCGGGCTCTCCGGCTCTCCGGCTCCCGGCTCCTCAGACGGTATTTCAGCGGCTGACGGCGCCGGCGAGGCCGGAGGCGACACCAATACCTCTGTGGTCCAGGCTGGAGCCGGCGCTCAGCAGGAAGTGATTCCAGCCGCCGGGGCGTCTCTCCGCTGCTCCACAGGGTGGAAGGGCTTTCAGAGGCTCCAGGGACCCAGCGCCACTCATCCAGGACTCTGAGATCCAGACCGCCTCAAGAAGGAAACCAGACCAGACCGTCCCTGAGGAGACCAGCTGGACGAGTCTGAGGAGGAACCGGGAGGAAGACCTCGGTTCCTGTAAGAGGAGATTAAAGAACCCTTTAACAACATATGAGTCTTCTGTAAGGAACCGGAGCGGAACCCGACATCCGGTCTGAACCTGCAGAGATCCAGCCGGAAAAAAACCGGCTGAGAAGAACCAGAGTCTGCAGAGACGACAGTAGACGGAGACGAGAGAGGACGAGCAACCAGAGTCTGAGACTCTTTAACATCGATGGGAACCAATGAGAAGGACTGTAAATGATGTAACTGAACATAAGTAAACCAGCAACTGATACAGGCGTGTTTCATCCAGCGCATCGGAAAAACAGCAGAACCCTGAACTGACTGACAGCGCTCTGCTCCGTCTCCATGGAAACGCTGCTCCTGGCCAAACAGCAGAGACTCAGTGAGAGCTCCCACTAGTGGCCCGACAGGCTCACTGCAGCCGCTTCAGCGTTTCTGCTCTTTCTGTGAAAACAGTCGTTTTCCAGACGCTGCAGTTTAAAGAGAAACTTCACTGAATCGATCCTCCGGCTCTGATGATAAACCTGAACTGATCAGTTCTGCTAAATCAATAAAGAGTCAATGATCTGATTCTGATCTGACAATACAGAAGACGAGTGGTGACGAGCTGTGGAGCTCTGGAGGATCCACTGGATTATTGGTCTCCTGGGTTTATTGGATTTATTGATTGTTCGATTTGTTCATTTGATTTGTGAGATTTTTTTAATTCGTTGGACTTAATGATTAAATGATTTGTTGGGTTTGTTCATTTATTGATTTTTTTGGATTTGAGTTGTTCCTTTGCTCATTTATGGATTTATTGATTTATTGATTTGTTGGATTTATTGATTTATTGAGTTTGGGGATTTATTGATTGGTTGCATTGCAGTGCTGATTGGTTTGGTGGAGACTTCCTGAACTCTGCCTGAACTCCTCTGAACTCCTCCCTCATGCAGACCCTTCCTGCTCTCCTGCGAGGCGTCCTCCTCGGGCGTTTGCTCGCTCCGACCGGATAGAAGACGGCGAGGAAGAAAAAAACTCCTGATGAGTCTCTGGCTGTTAAAGATGCTAAATGAAGACCTGAGCTGTGACGGAATCTCCAGATGAAATGGAATCCTCATCACGGTTTAACTCTTCATGATCAGCCTCTGTAGCGACGCCCTGCAGGGGGCGCTGCTCTCATTCCTCTTGTTGAAGCCTCATCCGACCCGCCGGAGGACAGAGGGGGATTTGTTCAACTTCACAGTGAAAGGATGTGAACTGTTCAGAGGTCTGACGGCTGTTATCCTGTAATGAGTCGATTTCGGAGGCAAACTGACAGCAGAAGCTCCATCCGTCCCGGCCCGGCGCCGCTCATCCCCGCACGTCTCGGGACGCTCGCCGCACGCCGCCGCGCCATATTCCACCTCACCGCTCCGAATTAGACGCTTCCCAACAACCTGGCATGATTCTGTAATGATCAGCTGCTGATTTATGCAGAAACACACAAACAAACACAAAGAGGGACGTTTTAGTGCGGAGGAAACAGAAAGGATTCTCCTTCAGGGCCGCGGCGAAGCGGCCTGATAGAGCTTTACATCAAAGAGAATCCAGGAAACGGCTGGACTCTGACAGCCGAGCGGAGCGCCGCCTCTCAGCACATTCCGCCGCCGCCGAGTCGGAAAAACGCCGACTGACAACATTTAACTGTCGAATAAGACTCATTCACCTGGTTCTGACCTGAGGAGGAACACATCCACAGCCAGGAGCCACTCCCACGCCGCCTGTTCTCCGGTTCTCCCTGTTCTCCGGTTCAACACGTTTTCACTGCTCGGCGCGTTTCCTGATCCGGTTCACACCGGTCCACTTTCTGGGCCTGATTGTTTATTTTTCACCTCGAGCAGAAAGATGCATCAAAAATTCATCAGTGGACTTTAACTGACTACAGTCTCCTGTTTCCTCGTCCCAGCTCTTTAAATTAAAGCCTCTGCAGCTTCACACACACACAAACACACACACACACACACACACACACACACACACACACACACACACACACACACACACACACTCTCTGACAGAGTGTCATTAGGCCAGATTACAGTGATTGGCCGGCAGCAGGACAGCAGGACAGCAGGACGACCCGCTGAGCGTCTCACAGCGTCTCGCTCTCATCCCGCTGCAGTAAAAGCCCGTGGTCACGGCGGCGGTGGCGGCTCAACCTGCTTCACGTTGGAGGCAGAGCTGCAGACGCCAGCGGCGTGATGGAGGATAGAAAGCGGCGGGAAACTGCGGCGGGAAAAACAGGACTGTCACTCTACGTCCTTCCAGTTGGCGTCATGGGGAGGGACGAGAGTGAAGAGATGACTGATTCTAATCCTCCTTCACCTCCATCCTGACGCTTCCCTTCACTCCAGCGAGTTTCTCACGGCTGTGATTCTGCTGAATCCGCCCGCCGCCGTCTCGCCGCCGCCGTCTGCTTGTTGATGAGGACAGTTCCTCCTCCCGCCCCGCCGAGCCTCCACCTTTCAGAGAAATGAGGTTTTGGTTGATTGCTCCTCAGAGCCAATCAAAGCCGTTTTAATGGAGCCACCAGCAGGGCGGCGACTCGGCGTGAGGGAAGGAGAGCCGGCCAGATGGAAAAGAAGCAGCGAGCGCCGCACAGAAAGAAAGGCTGAGTGGTTCTGTTCTCCAGAGGAACCCAGCAGGGAGGGAAGAACCCCACCACATCACTGAAGCCGCTGCTCGCTGCAGTCTGGCCTCAAAGCATCATGGGAGGAAAAAATTGAGGCGTCAGTTTAATTACAGTAAACAAACGTGTCCATCAAGACGGAGAGTCAGCAGCTCGGCTGCAGGACGACGGAGAGGAGAACGCTCAGAACACAAGAGCCAGAACCCACTGAGGGACGAGGAACACGGCTCCAGAACCAATCAGAACTCATCGATCCGGCAGAATCACTCCTCCAGTGAGAGACGATCAGACAAGACGCTCTATAGAGGAGGAAGACGCTCTATAGAGGAGGAAGACGCTCTATAGAGGAGGAAGATGCTCTAGAGGAGGAAGATGCTCTATAGAGGAAGATGCTCTATAGAGGAGGAAGACGCTCTATAGAGGAGGAAGATGCTCTATAGAGGAGGAAGACGCTCTATAGAGGAGGAAGACGCTCTATAGAGGAGGAAGACGCTCTATAGAGGAGGAAGATGCTCTATAGAGGAGGAAGATGCTCTATAGAGGAGGAAGACGCTCTATAGAGGAGGAAGATGCTCTATAGAGGAGGAAGATGCTCTATAGAGGAGGAAGATGCTCTATAGAGGAAGATGCTCTATAGAGGAGGAAGACGCTCTATAGAGGAGGAAGACGCTCTATAGAGGAGGAAGATGCTCTATAGAGGAGGAAGATGCTCTATAGAGGAGGAAGATGCTCTATAGAGGAAGATGCTCTATAGAGGAGGAAGACGCTCTATAGAGGAGGAAGATGCTCTACAGAGGAGGAAGATGCTCTATAGAGGAGGAAGATGCTCTACAGAGGAGGAAGATGCTCTATACCAGGGCCACATTCCTGCTTGTTCTCCCTGCTTCAACACACCTGAATCTCATGAAGATTCATGGTCAAGTCCAGCAGAAAGCCTGATAACGAGCCACACTGCAATCAGCTGTTCAGTCCCCCCTCTGGACCGTCCCCTCTCCTCTCTGGACCGTCCCCTCTCTGGACTGTCCCCCCTCTGGACCGTCCCCTCTCTGGACTGTCCCCACTCTGGACTGTCCCCTCTCTGGACCATCCCCCCTCTGGACCGTCCCCTCTCTGGACCGTCCCCTCTCTGGACTGTCCCCCCTCTGGACCGTCCCCACTCTGGACTGTCCCCTCTCTGGACCATCCCCCCTCTGGACCGTCCCCCCTCTGGACCGTCCCCTCTCTGGACCGTCCCCTCTCTGGACTGTCCCCTCTCTGGACTGTCCCCTCTCTGGACCGTCCCCCCTCTGGACCGTCCCCCCTCTGGACCGTCCCCTCTTCCTCATCAGGTTCTGGCTCCTCTTCCTCCTGCTGCTTCAAGCTTTTCTCCCAAATCGATCCAGATTCAATCAGCTGGAAATAAAGGTTCCTTTAGTTCCTCCTGGCTGCAGAACCTGGACCTGAAGTGGTTTAATATCAGCTGAATGGAGCTGGTTCTGGTTTATGAAACTCTCCGGTGCTTCTCTTCCTCCGTCTATTAAAAGCTTTATTGATTCCTTTGTCTTCGGGCTCTTTAATGTCCGTTTCATTACAGACTCTGGAAGCAGATGAAGTAAAAGAATCCTGCTGTTTAGAAATAACGGCGTTTCAGCAGAGAAACCAGACGGAACTCATTCCAGCAGAAACTCTTTTCCAGTTTGCATTTCAGGACGTTTTCCTCCAGAACGATGAAATGAGTTCTGAGGACTGATGAGTTTCTGCCGTCTGGATGTAAGCAGCTTCAGAAAAGCAGAGCAAACTTTCTGTCCTGAGCGTCCCTCACTTCTGACCCGGGGAGAGGGGCTTTTTCTTTTTTTTGATCTGCTGCTTGGTTTTGGGATTGAACCCTTCATGGACTCGTTTTCCACTTCACTCTCCCTGAAAGCTCCATCAGGAGAGGAGAAGCGGCGTCTTCCTCACATCCAGTCTGTTCCTGAGCTCTCTGACCAGATCAGACTCAAACATCCAGCCATCATTAAAACACACCTTCAGCTCAGTAACAACAGAGAACACGGACCCAGTTCTCTGTTCATAATGTTTAGAGTGTATCGTCCCAGGAGACTCTGGACCAGGACCAGGACCAGGACCAGGACCACAACTTCCCCGGTCCAGTAACCAGGTTAGCTCCCGGTCCAGAAACCAGGTTAGCTCCCGGTCCAGAAACCAGGTTAGCTCCTGGTCCAGTAACCAGGTTCGCTCCCGGTCCAGTAACCAGGTTAGCTCCCGGTCCAGTAACCAGGTTCGCTCCCGGTCCAGTAACCAGGTTCAGTCCTGGTCCAGTAACCAGGTCAGCTCCTGGTCCAGTAACCAGGTTCGCTGCCAGCAGAGTCAGAACCCTGGAAGAGGTTCTCTGTCGGTCTCCTTTAGAACGGCGGCTTCGGCGCTCAGCTGCTGCGACGCTGTGCTGTCCTGCTCAGTTTCAGAACCCAAACGCAACGCGAGGCGTTCGCGGTCCCGGACGGCGGCTCGTCAGAATCACTCTCACTGCATCCTGCTGAAATGCAGCCGGCGGAGGGAGGCGGATCAGCAGCACCACAGAGACCCTGGGAGCCGGGAGCGGCTCAGCCGGGTTCTCCAGCTTCCACAGGGAGAACAGCAGTTCTCCTCATGAATTCCTTCAGGATCCGCTCTGAAGGAGTCCCAGACTGGGACGGCGGGATTTCAGGGTCCAGGTGACTTAATGGAGCAGAACCCAGAAAAGAACCTCCACAGCAATCCAGCACCGGGCCTCTGGGGGGTTTATAGCTCACACTTTAAAAGTGTGTGTTCAGAACTAAATGTTACATTTAACTTCAGTTTGTCCTCCACTGAAAGTGCTGGTTCTCTTCTTCTTCCTTGGTTTAAAAGCAACCTGGAGGTTTTTCATTGATATCTGCTGGAGGATGTTTAGGAAAACTTCTTTGAGGAGTGAATGAAAGTCAGACTTTCTGGATTTCTGGTAAATTTGTTCATAAAGATCCTCGTGCGGCGCTCGCTGTACACGTTCTTCATCGATTTACTGTGGAGCTGAAGGGTTGGGCTTTGATTCAGGTTTTCTGAAGAACAAACAGAACAGATCCACTTCTGCTGCAAGCGGCTCGTTTCCAAGGCTGAGAGACGTTCAAGGCTCCATCAGCAGGACTCAGACACAGACATGATGATGACATCATGATGACATCATGGTGACCTCATGCTGATGTAACCCTTATGCCATCCAGCTCGTTATCATAAGGAAGTAATTTATCAATGCGTGCACGTGACTTCCTCCCCACATAAACACTCTGGTAAAAGAGACATTCCGATGTAGAAAACTGTGTCGAGGAGCCGATATGATTCCCACAAAAGTTAAAACAAAAAGTTCTCCCAGAATTTAAAATGAGTAAATAGATCTAAATAACTCAGGTAATCCTGCTTGTATGAAGAAATGAAAACCTGCAGTGAAGCAGTTTCAGGCTTCAGACTCTTTGTATTAAAGTAACGTTCAAATCAACACAAAATGTTGAGTGTAAAACAAAATATTGCAGCACAGAATTAAATCCAAGTTTCTTCAAGTTCGGTTTCGTTTTTTAAAATGCCCTCTCAGGGTTATTGGCACTTGCTCAAATAAATGACGGCGCGTTGGAGCTCAGATCCAGAGGAGAGTGTGGGAAGCCTGATCCTACCAGTCTGTCGAGAAAACCTCCTCCTGGGTGGAACGGAGCAACGCCGCAGGTGAGTCCCTCCTCCCTGGTCCTCCACCAGGTGAGTCCCTGCTCCTCCACCAGGTGAGTCCCTGCTCCTCCACCAGGTGAGTCCCTGGTCCTCCACCAGGTGAGTCCCTCCTCCCTGGTCCTCCACCAGGTGAGTCCCTGGTCCTCCACCAGGTGAGTCCCTGCTCCTCCACCAGGTGAGTCCAGGCTCTCAGCCAGCCACACGTCTCTCAGCTCTGCTCGGCAGAATGAGGCGACCAGCCCGTCGTAGTGGCGTTAGCATCCGGCTAGCTTAGCCCAGCTGACTTCCTCTCGGTGCGGTTTGTGGCTGAACTCCTCAGCAGCTCGCAGGAAGCCAGGAGTCACGGTCCAGGCCATCAGGGAACCGGACTCTGCTCACTTTGGCCTGTTGCCGTCCTTCACAGGTCTCCACGTGCTGCAGCAGGAGACGCCCAGAGGCGCTGACTCCACACGGTTCTCATGGACTGGTAGCATTTCCAGTCTGACCCCCGTCAAACATCACACAACTAACTAAATAGATTCCACCCCAAGCAAAACTATAACCTTATTAACATTTAAACTTTTTTTAACGCAATGCAAAATCCACATTTTAACAAAACTCATGAAATCATGTTGTTCTTATTTTTCTTAGTCCTATAATGGAACCCCTCCCCCCCCCCCCCCCCCCCCCCCCCCCCCGTCCCAAAAAAAAAAAAACCCAAAAAAAACACACATATCGGTGCATCATTATTAAATCTTTTAACATCTCAGAAAACCAAATATGCTCCTTTAGAAAAATCAGATTACTACACTGACATCATGCCACTATCATGCCGACATCATAACGACCTCATGTCGACATCATGCTGACCCACAGGATGACCTCTTGCTGACCCTGGTCTGCAGTGACTGGACACCAGGGGGAGTCTGCAGATCGCTGGCCTTCAGCTGCTGCTCTTCTTTCCTCCTCCTGGTCTGGAGTGGCAACTACCACCTGACTGACCTGGAATACGCCTGTAAGGTCGGTAGACTTCGCTGACTGACATAAAAATAAACACACCGACTCCGGGACTTCAGCTGCCGTCTTTATCCAACAGATTCTGCACACCCACACACGCAATGTTCTCGTTACCCAGAATGCCCCTCATCATTAACAAAGACTAATAGGCATCAAGATGCATCACTCATTCATTCATTACACTTTTAGGACGATTCACGCAAATTTTCCTTGAACCATTGCAGAAAGTAACAGAGTTCACTTCAGCTTATAACACACACAAACTTTACTCCGTAGCCTAATTAAAAGAGCTACACTGATAACACCTTTTTTTCACAATTATCAAATGTGCACATAAGCAACCACTTTTGCTTCTCTTTGAACATTGTAAATGAACACAAATTGAGACATATTCTATTCAATTTCCTCTTTTTTTCTCTAACAATGTCCCCTCCCCTTCTCTGAATAAACACACAACAACAACAAGAAGGGAGAAACATTTCTCAGTCCACAGTTCTTACAAATCCAGCCTGACCACTGGTTTACTCAGTCTGCCAGAGCGAGTAACAACACCAGTTCCTGGAACTGCAGTGGTTGGTATCTGTGTGCCCTGAGCCACAGCTGAACTCTGATCCTGTGCTGTTGCCATCTCTTCACGCCGTAGGCTGGCAGATGTTGGTGATGGCTCAGGCATGGCCAATAAGTGGCGCCTGTTCCTCCTGGAACGCTCACCTTGGGCTGTCTCCACAATGTAAGACCTGGGTGTGGAGTCAAGGCTGCGAACAACAGCTGGCCCAGCCCATTGCTTTTGTCCATCCAATTTTGTGAGGACTGTGTCTCCTGGGCTCAGTGGAGGGAGAGCCCTCACGCCATTCCTCCGGTCGTAGAAGTAGGCCTGCCTCTGTTTGGCGGTGGCGTCTGCCTTTTTGATGGTATCCTGACTGATCCAGTTTGGGTCGAGGTTGGATTGCAGAGTGGGTAGAGTGGTTTTGAGTTTCCTACCCATCAACAGTTCTGCTGGGCTCACTCCTGTGGAAGTAGTCGGTGTGGCTCTGTATGACAGCGTGAGCGAGGAGAGGGTCTACCTGTCGAAGTATCCCTTTTGCAACTTGAACGGCCCTCTCAGCGTGTCCATTGCTCTGAGGATGATGTGGGCTTGTTGTAATGTGCTTGAAATCGTATTCTCTGCTAAACTCCCTCATCTCTGCTGATGTTAACTGAGGTCTGTTGTCGCTGACAAGCACGTCTGGGATGCCATGGCGTGCAAATGTGGCTTTGAGCCTGGTAACTACCTGGCTGCTTCTGGTTGTAGGCAGATGAAGGATTTCTAAATACCTGGAGTAATAGTCAGACACAATCAAATAGTTTTGCTTTTAAACTCGCATAGATCTATTGCAACCTTTTGCCATGGTCTGTGTGGAAGCTCGCTTGGCATCAATGGCTCTTTCCTCTGTGTGTGTTTGTTCTGGGTACAGAACATGCACTTCTGAACTTTCTCAGTGATGTGTTCTGACATTTTGGGCCACCAAACAGATTGGTTAGCTCTCTCTCTACACTTAACCACACCCCGGTGCCCATCATGGATTCTTTCCAAAATCGTCTCTCTCATCACTGCAGGAATGACTATGCGGCTCCCTCTAGTGACCAAACCTTGCATCTCGGACAACTCCCCTCTCACCGAAAAAAGTCTCTGACTGACTCTGGTACCTTCTCTGCATATTCAGGCCAGCCATGCCTGATGAAGCCCAAGATGGTCTGGAGCTGTGGATCTTCTCTTGTCTTGACTCGAATCTCCTCCATCCTCTGAGGTGTGGCTGGTACTTGGCTCAGGACAGCATCGATGTGAGCCACCACATCTTCGTGTGAAGCTCCATCTTCGACCTGTTGCTCTGGGCCCCGGGAGAGTGTGTCCGCCACTGCGAGGGTTTTGCCTGGAGCAAACTCAGCAACAGCATTAAAGCGCATAAGTCTCATCAGCAATCTCTGACATCTGATGGGAACACTGTCCAAGTCTTTACTGTTCATCAGGGGGACGAGAGGTTTATGATCAGTTACAAGCCTGAAGCTGTCAAGCCCATACAGGTATTTCTCAAAACGTTCACAAGCCCAAACGCTGGCTAAACACGCTTTCTCTATTTGAGCGTACCTGGTCTCTGCGTCGTTCAGGCGTCTGGAACAGTAGGCAATGGGCTTCCAGTGATGTCCGTGTTGCTGGAGCAAAACACCGCCCGTAGCTGCTGGCATCTGCTGATACCACAGTCGGCTTGGTGACGTCGTAGAAGGTGAGTACAGGAGTGGAGGCGAGAGCAGTTTTGAGTTTCAGGAACGCCTCCGGTTGTGCTGGCCCCAAGTCCACTCCATATTTGTTTTGAGTAGATCATAAAGTGGTTTACCCACAGTTGAAAGTTCTGCCTCGTACCTCGCCAGATAATTTACCATCCCCAGGAATCTTTTGAGTTCTGTCACATTCTCAGGTTGAGGAAAGTTCTCGATTCCTTTCACTTTGTCTGGATCGGGTTTGATTCCTGTCTCATCGATGAGGTGACCAAGGAAGCGGACCTGTCTCTGACTGAACTTGCATTTTGTCTTGTTCAATTTCAGGCCTGCTGCTTCGATGACCCTCAGAGCTTCTGTCAACCGCGGGTCATGGATTTCTTGTGTCGGACCGTGGATAAGAATGTCATCCATGTAGACCTCTGTTCCTTCCAGACCTTCCAGTGTTTCTGACATTTTCTGTTGGAATATCTCAGGGGCACTTGTTATTCCGAAAGGGAAGCGGCGGAAAGCGTACCTCCCGACTGGAGTGATGAATGTGGTGAGCCTCCTGCTATCCTCATGCAGGGGAATTTGGTAGAACCCACTGGCAGCATCCAATGTGGTAAACACCTGTGACCCGACAAGACGTGGCATTATTTCCTCCATTGTTGGCAGCACGTATTTCTCACCTTTCACTGCTCGATTGAGTCGTCTCAGGTCAGCGCATCTGACCTCCTTCCCATTGGGTTTGAGGACGGGAACCATGGCATCACACCACTCTGTAGGTTCAGTTACTTTTTCAATGATGCCCTCATTTTCCATCCTCGGCAGCTCTTTCTTAACGAGGGGAAGTAGCGGCAGAGGTATCCGTCTGGCTGTATGCACTGCATAAGGCTGAACCCCCTCTTGTAATGTTACTTTGCCCGGCTCAGTCTTTAGCAAACCCCCTGAATGGAAGACACCCCAGACTTCATCCACACGCTTCACTAAGCCCATTTCAACGGCTTCGAGGTTTACAGTGGGCTTTACAGTGAGGAGGCAGCACAGCTTGGCCTCTAAGTGAGCTGGACTAAAACCAAGTTCATGTCATGATGGACCAGATCCACCTCCCATGCTAATTGATAGCAACATCGTAGAGCCTGTCAAGAACTCTGTGTACCTGGGGTCTATGGTGACAGACAGCGGGGACCTAAAACCAGAGATTGACCGCAGACCAGCCCTGGCAGCATCTGCTCTGCAGTCCCTCTGGAAACCCCTCTGCCGGCACCAGACCATCTCACGCAAGACAAAGCTCTGGATTTACAAATTAGCCGTTCTCTCCATCCTGCTTTATGGCTCAGAAACGTGGCCCCTGAACGACACTCTGGCTGCAAGAATCAATGGCTTTGATAGCAGGGCTGTGAGAACCATCGAGAACCCCAGCCAGTTTCCAATGAAGTGCTTAGAGCCACACAGGCCAGCCCCGACCATCTTCCCTGGTCGCACAACGCCGCACCCGCTGGCTCGGCCATATCGTTCGTCTACCCCAGAACATCCGACACGAGCCATTCTCCAGTTTGACCCAAAGGCCGAGGGCTGGAGACGACCACGAGGGAAGCCCCGCACCCGATGGCTCAACGTCGTTGTGGGCGACCAACAACACGGAGTTGCTGTGGAGGATGCAGAGCAGCTGGCACAAGACCGCCAGCACTGGAAAAACCTGGTTTATCTGGTCGACTCACCGCACCGGGACGGGATACCCTGACCCTCGCTGGAGCACTAAGTAAGTAAGTAAGTACGTGGTCTGGAGTCCAGCTCCAGCCCCGCTGCTGCCTGTGCTCATGTTTTCATTACTGATGAATCTGTTATTGTTCGGTGCTAAGCTGTAGCTTCCTTTTCAGCAATATTCATGAGAATCCCCCCGACCAGCGGCGCCGGTTCCGTCGGATAAGGCAGACTCCCACACAGCACCCAGCAGGAGGACATTCACTCTTCATCACTCAGTGTTCCACATGGACTGGCGCTGTCTGGAGCTCCTCTTCCTTCTGAAGGTGGGTGAGGGGATGAATCACAGTCACAGCTTCTGTCTCAGCCGGTTGCTGATTAGAGACACTCATCTGCTGTCAGGAATATTCATGGAAAGTGACGGTGGAGCCAAACGGAGCTGCTGCTGCAGGTGAAGAAGAGGAGAGGAGCTGCTGTGCCGTCAGAAACCTTCTCATCAGGATTCAGAGCGTCCTGGACTACAGATGCAGGAGCACATTGTGTGGAGGCTGTCAGATTAACTCCTACTAAACACCGGCTGCTTCCAGCTTTGCATGCAGACCAGTGTTTCCTGAAGCCCTGCTTCACTGCTGCCGCTCCTCCACTCCACTCCTGCTAAGTGGCAGAATGATTTCAGCTCCCTGGACTCGGTTCATGCTGCTGCTCAGCTGCTTTCTGCCATGAATTCAATTAAAATCCACATTTATCCAACAAAAACACACTGTTGAGAGCGGAAACTAAAACACACCAAAAGATGGAGGACAGTGAGAGGAAGTCCAAATCGAAAGTTCTTTTCCACAGACCAGTGTGTTTGTTTGTTTACCTTACTGGAACCTTACTGGTGGAAAAGAACTTTCGATTTGGATTATACTTGGAAGACCAAATGAACCTTTTTGGAGTAGTAGTGAGAGGAAGTGTCTGAAAGGAGGGAAGTGAAGCAGGTGGAGGAGTTCGGCGACCCCCCTCCCCCCCGACCCTCCTCAGAGCCTGATGGGTCCTGATGGGTCCTGATGGGGGGTCTGCACCGCATGGCTCACACAGGGAAGTGAGGCTTAACAAACCTTTTCCATGACTGGACCCTCTGAGACGGGAGCAGCTACAAGACTGAGAGCAGCTCAGCCATTAACAACGCTGCTTTTCCACCTTTTAACAGACTCTTCCACTCGTTTACTGTGAATCCATCACAGAGAGAAAACTCCCCAAGACACACCAGACCTCTGAGTTTTATTCTTGTGAAAGTGAATGTGTGCTGATGTTTTCCAGGAAGATGAAAAGCAGAATGTGGAAGGTGTGACTGCAGTCTGCAGTGATGAAGGAGCAGAGCCAGAACGTTCTCCTCTCCTCGCCATGTGTCAGCTCGGTTCAGAGCAGAGCTCCTGCAGAGCGGCGGCTGCATGTAGACATGACACAGCAGGAAACCCCGCAGAGCTGCAGGTTCCAGAGGCAGACTGTCAGACTCAGGGTTCCTGGCGTGAAGAAGCAGTGGAACCACAGCGCAGCACTTCTCTTCTTCAACACGTTCTGTCAGAACACTGCTCAACAGCTGAACTAAAACCCCACATTCAGGCCCTCACAGGAACCCAAACCAGGTGGAGAAGACTGGAGGCTGGGCGTCAGTTTGCTGCCTCCAGGGGTCACTGCAGAGGTCAGAGGTCAGCTCCAGGCTGAAACGTCTCCTGAGGCGTCTGCTTCAGGACGGAAGGTTCTGGGTTCGGATGACGTCTGAAGTGAAGATAAAACAGCAAAACACCAAAAAGTCAGGAGGAAACGCCAAGTTCCCCGGTTACAGCAAGGGCAAGGAACTACAGCTCTGGACCCGGGACGAGCAGAGACGCCATCAGTTTACACTCTGGACAGCTGATCGCAGGACGGGCAGAGACACGATCGCACTTCACACAACGTTTCAAGTGAAAACTGATTCTTCACTGCGTTTGGTTATTTCACACAGAAACGAGGCTCCAAGCCGAAGTCGCTGCTCGTTCTCCACAGCTGCTCCGCAGGTCGACGCCTCTGGCAGAAAGAAGAACTTCTCACCTGGGCTTGTTGGTGAAGTCCGGGTTCCCTCAGGGTTCCCGAGTCCCTGAGATCAGATCCAGACAGAAGAGTCGTCAGAGTCGAGTGTGAAAAGCTGGTTCCAGTTCTCCAGGACTGTGATTGGCTGTCCTGGCTTCAGCCTCCTCCTCACCAGGCCCGGGGCTGGACTCTGTTTCAGAGGGACCTGAATGAGGATGTTCCACTGGAAACCAGCCAGGAACTTTGAAAGGTGATGTTGTGACGGCTGAAACCTCCAGCGACCACCGGCTGAACCCTGGGAACCCTCCAGACAGACATCTGGTCAGAGCTCTTTTCCTTTACGGCTGTTCAGACGGCAGGACTGACGACTGTGACCAGGAACCAGGGACCGGAGCCATGAACTGCTCCAGAGGAAGGAGGAACCGGAGGAGCAGCAGGACTCTGAGCCGTCACACAGGAAGTCGAGAGCATCAAGTCACATGATGAGCGAGGCCTCGGTGCCCTCAGCTCAGGGCGGCGCTCTGGGCGTCAGGCTCATGGTTCTCCACGTTCTCCACTGTTAATGTTTACAGCGTTTTGTTCTCCGTGTTTTCATTCTGGGCATCAGGCGATGCGAGGACGGAGCTCAGAGGCTCAGAGAGCTCGACGCTCTGGAGATGATGCACCTGTCGTCATGGAAACCATGGAAACAACGTTCTGAAAACACTCAGGCTCTGCCCCAAGTGAGGCGGCAGAGACCTGCTCCTGGTCCTGGTTCCAGTCCAGGTTCTCCTGGACTTGGTAGTTGTAGCGTTGACAGTCACCGTATCAACAAACCAACTCGGTGTTCCGTCGGTATGAACGTCTGTGTTCTCCACTGCTCATGTTTAGAGGACTGTTCTCTGTGGATTCAGTACTGAAACAAACTACAGCACCAGCAAGTCTCCACAGGGCACAGGGGCGGGGCACAGCGGGGTCAGGGGGCGGGGCACAGCGGGGGCAGGGGGCGGGGCACAGCGGGGTCAGGGGGCGGGGCACAGCGGGGGCAGGGGGCGGGGCACAGCGGGGGCAGGGGGCGGGGCACAGCGGGGTCAGGGGACGGGGCACAGCGGGGTCAGGGGGCGGAGCACAGCGGGGTCAGGGGGCGGGGCACAGCGGGGTCAGGGGGCGGGGCACAACGGGGTCAGGGGGCGGGGCACAGCGGGGACTGGGGGCGGGGCACAGCGGGGACTGGGGCGGGGCACAGTGGGGACTGGGGGCGGGGCACAGCGGGGTCAGGGGACGGGGCACAGCGGGGACTGGGGGCGGGGCACAGCGGGGACTGGGGACGGGGCACAGCGGGAACTGGGGGCGGGGCACAGCGGGGACTGGGGGCGGGGCACAGCGGGGACTGGGGGCGGGGCATAACGAGGGAGTTGTGCCTCTGAGAACAGAAACAGATAATAATGTTTTTTTTCCGATTTGGAGTCAAACTCACAACCAGGGTCAAAATTCCATGAACTGAGCAGCTCGAGGTGGAACTCTCCAGGAATCAGGGTCCAGAACAGGTCCAGCATGGGTTCTGAACGGACCTCAGCAGCGCAGGCAGGACCAGAAGACGAGTCCCGGTTCTGGACCCTCTTCCTGTCCTGCATCACCGATCACTGCAGCGGCTGAACTGCTGCCTTGCCCAACGGTCTGAGGAACTTTCTGTACGGGCTGGCAGAGGTTCTGCACCCTGCGGACCGGAACGTCTCCTACTGGGAACCGAGACAAGCACAGCGGCGTGTTCCATAAACCCCGAGAGAAAACACACACACACACACACACACACACACACCACACACACACACACACACACACACACACACACACACACACCACACACACACACACACACACACACACACACACACACACACACACACCCCTCTCTCTCAGGCGCTCTGCTGCAGTGTGTCTCTGGAGTCTTTCTCAGACTCATGGAGAACTCAGAACACTCAGAACGCCGGCGTTCCGTCTTTCCACCGCCAGCAGAGAAACTCTGGCTCCACAGGTCGCCTCCGTCGGGGGAAGTTGCACCAACAGGCGGAGGTTTGGCGTGGCCCTGCCAGCTCCTCCTCCTCTCTCCTCTGCTGCTTTATGTCGTCCAGGACGGACGCAGAGTGTAAAGGAGAGCGAGGCCCTGCTGGAGGGCCGGGACACGACAGACAGTGGGACATCCATCAGCAGGACGGCAGAGAAAAGCATGCTGGGACTGATTCACCTGGAATGAATCAATAATGAGAGATTAATGAGTTTTCCTCAATAACGAGACCGTCTGATTCTACAGAGGGAACAGAAGCTCGATCCATCTGATGTCACTATACAGCGTCTTCCCCCCCTAACACCAGATTATAGAGCATCTTCCTCCTCTAACATCCAGATCGTAGAGCGTTCTGTATGAACGATGAAAACGTCTGTGTCCGTCCATCATGTCCAGCTGAAGGAAAACGTGGACGGAGCTCCGGTCCATCAGGACATGCAGACTCCACACAGCGGCCCTCAGAGCCGCAGCATGTAGGCCGGCGCTGCACGGCTCCCCGGCAGGGGACGTGGACACGTGGACACGTCCCTCTTGATGTGTCCACGTCTCCAGCAGGAGCGTCTCACTGATCTGCAGACATATTTATTGAACTCAGTGTTTTCTTTTCGTTTGTTTTCAGTGTTTCCATCATTTCCAGCTCTGCAGCGAAACTGAACTCATTCAGGTCATCCAACTGCAGCCACACAGGGCCCGCGGGCGGAGGAGGGGTGGAGGTGGAGAAGGGGAGGAGGAGGAGGAGGAGGAGAGGTGGAGGAGGGGGACAGATGAGGTGAAACAGTAAATGACGTTCTAACGTTCCCTCCTGAATAATTCCAGTAAACGTTCCAGTGATGTGCAAAAGAAGCAGAAATAAGAAGAAGCTTCACAAACGCAGAGTTCTACCTCCCCCCACGTAAATCACAATACTGTGTGTGTGTGTGTGTGTGTCTGTGTGTGTGTGTGTGTGTGTGTGTGTGTGTGTGTGGTAATGAGGCCGGTACACACTCCCCTGCTGACTGTGCTGCAGAATCTTCCAGCTCCAGCAAGACTCCTCCGAAATATTAACACACACATATCAGGCCAGTTCACACTACTGCTAATGATGAGACGCACACACACACACACACACACACACAGACACAGACACAGACACACACACACTGTGCTGATTAAAACCCTGGGAGCTTCTTTGTCGTTGCCAGCGGTGCATTAACACGGCGGCGGCGGAGTCGCTGTGATCGGGAGCTGATGAGGGACGGACCGCAGGACTCTGTCATGAAGAGGAGGCCGGACCGTCTGGAGGGTTTCTGTCCTCCAGTCCGACGGGAGGAAGACAGGAAGGACTGAAGCCTCCGTCCAACAAGAGACGGAGTCCAACCAAAACCACATGAGTCCTGCTCCAAAACCACATGAGTCCTGCTCCAAAACCACATGGGTCCTGCTCCAAAACCACATGGGTCCTGCTCCAAAACCACATGGGTCCTGGTCCAGTGAGGGTCCAGAGAGGAACCAGCAGCTTTAACATTCAGGTCTCATCCTGACATGAAGAGAAATAAAGCAGGAAGTGAGGAAGTCTGTCGGCCGCTCATGTCAGATTAAAACGTTTCTCCAAATAAAATAAAATGATTCAGAAAGCGTCCCGAGAAGAGACTCAGGAAACATCCGATCACATCGAATGAGGAGGAAATAAAAGCGTCTCATAAAAAGCAGCTGAGTGATGAAAACCAAGGCAGCAGTGTGGGAGACCCGCCGGAGACGGCAGAGATGAGAACTCAGCAGGAAGTCAGAACGACACCATGAAAATAAAAGTCCATCCAGAGCCGAGGAGGGAAGCCAGAACTCCAGCAGAGAAAAGTTGGTCTGTCTGCAGGAAGCAGGTTCAAACGTCTGAATCATCCTGTCACCGCCACCTCCACACGGGAACCAACCATCAGCTGCAGTCCTTTCAAAATAAAGGTCATCGACCCGAGTTCCACCGATTCAACACAAACATGTTCTTCTTTTCTCACAGTAAATCCTGCCGACAGCTGGAGGAACATCTGGCCGGAGAAAGAGGGTCAAACTGTGGTTCAGGGACAGAATCTGGCCGTTTGTTTTGACAGGAAGTCCTGAACAGCTGAGCGCTCTGAACAGGATCCTTCCTCTGCTGGAACGCCGCCGGCTGCTCCGGTAAATCCCACAGTGAGCTCTGCTGGAACCATTTCAGTCCATGTTCCATCTCCAGAGCGTCAGAACAGCAGAACACCCGGACGCCGCTCCGCCACTTCCTGTTTCTTCCTACCAAAATAAAACAAACCCTGTGGGTTTCCAGTGCATGAGGGTCAAGCTGTGGTTCCTGAGTTCAGAATCACTCTGCCTGTTAGAAGACGTCAGTCCTGCTGGTTTAAAGGACCCCGGGCTGCCCGATCATCTGCCGGTTTGATTTGCAGTTCTGAGACTGAAGGTCAGCTGCTGCAAGATTTATTTCAGAACTTTTATAGACTTAGTTTTTTTTATAGTTGTTTGTCTTTTCCACAGAGGTTTAACAACACTTTGGACATTATTCTCTTCTCACACTTTTCTGTTCTTGACAGCTGCAGAACAGAAAAATCTGACTTCTGTGAAAAGAACGTTTCCTTCCTGGTTTTGTTGCTTTCTTCTCACAGTGACCGGTTTACAAGATTTAAGAAAGTTTCTCTAAGAATAAAAAAGGTGAAAATAACATGTAAATATGGGAATGTTTGATGTTCATTTATTTAAAAATGTTGAAAATCTGTTAAAAGTATAAAAGGTTTAAAAGTTACAAATAAGCAATGTATAAGAATCTTTTAATGTCTTTTATTTAATTTCATTGAGAAGGGTGAAAAAGAGTCCCGTGTCCACGTGAGGAGATGTGAGTATTTTGTTTTAATTATTGGACCAAAGAACAGTTACTTTACTTTTTTCTTTTTTGTTCTTCTGCTCTGCTCTGGTCCGGCTGTCCTGCTGCTGCTGTCCGTGGTGCTGAAGAGGAGAGAGGAGGTCCGGCTGTCCTGCTGCTGCTGTCCGTGGTCCTGAAGAGGAGAGAGGAGGTCCGGCTGTCCTGCTGCTGCTGTCCGTGGTGCTGACCGTCCACACTCCGGCTCTTCTCTCTGGTTTCCATGGTTTCCCACGTTGAGTCAAACTGCTGCTCTTCAGCACCACAGCGACGCTTCCACCTGCAGCAGCAACAAGATTCACCACATTTTACTGAAATCCTGTGAGGACGTTCAAGTGTTTCTAAGTTCATGTAACCGGATGGAAAACGACACGTTGTTGACAGGAAACACCACCAGAGGGCGCCTGTTTTCAGAGTCATCCCTGCGATAACGCCACAGTTTGGGGCTGGAACCACAGAGCGCCTCTGAGGAAGTTCTGACCTTCCTGAGAGCAACAGGCCCGTTTGGACCGGCTGTTTCCTCCGGTGGCTGCAGCGCGACGTGTGACGGTCTGATGGACGTTCCTGCTGCTGAAGCTGCTCACAGCCGCCAGGCTACAGTCACACCTGCTGGTCGAACGGCGAGTTGTGAAAGCTCACGGCGCCGGTGTGTGTCGTCAGATTAAAGCTCCACACAGAATGAGTCCCTGTTAGAGACTCGAATGTTTGTCGCTCTGCGATTTTATGTCGTTTTGTTTTATTTTTTGTGAATCTGTTCAGGCTCAGTCAGACATTTGTACCAATGTAGTTTTATTTTGAAGAGACTGACAGCGCAGTGAGAGCAGCAGGAAGCAAGTCAGTGCTGCAATTTTCTTCTGTTTTTTAATGATACTGTCAAATGAGAAACCCTCAATTAATTTTGCCCAAACTAAAGAAGCCAGAACTCGGTGTGTCCTGTGCAGCCTGCGCTGAGGACTGTGGGAAAATCGTGTTCCGTTATGTAAACTGCCTTTAAAGAAGAGTGAGTCAGCCTTGAGTTATGTCTCACCCTCCACTTCTAATGTTGAATCTTCACATATTTCAGCGAGTGTCGTCCAAACTGCTGCTACCAACTGTCGGCCGCTCCATAAAAACCCGACCTGAGCAGGTAATGAGTGAGCGGCGGCGGCGGCGGCAGAGCTGCAGTCAGGAGACAGGAGACAACAGCTGTGATCAACCAATCAACGGGCTCCATCGGCATCTGGACCAAGAGGAGAGCCGCCATCGCAGAGCGGGGGAAGCCGGTAACGATGCGCCACGGCGAGCGGCGTGGAACAGCACCGTCCTGGCTGATCCCACTCTCCTAGAGGCTGCCAACGCTGCCCCCCCCCCCCCCTAGCGACGCCTCCTGCACAGAACCTATAACACCCGGGGAAGTGAGAGCTGCCCTGAAGAAACTGAACATCAGGAAAGCCCCTGGCATCTGTGCCATCACCGGTGAGATGCTCAAAGCCGGCGGTGATGGCATGGTGGAGTGGCTAACCCACCTCTTCAGGTGTGGGAAACAGAGCAGCTGCCCACCGCCTGGACCAGAGGCGTCATTCTGCCCTTCTGGAAACGCAAGGGTGATCGGCTTGTCTGCCAAAACCACAGAGGCATTACCCTGCTCTCCATTCGAATACGCTGACGACACCATCCTGCTCAGCACAACCTACAGTCAGCTGAGAGACGCTCTGGGCTTTACAGTGACGAGGAGCACAGCTCGGCCTCCAAGTGAGCTGGACTAAAACCAAGTTCATGTCATGATGGACCAGATCCACCTCCCATGCAAATTGGGAGCGACATCGTAGAGTCTGTCAAGAACTTTGTGTATCTGGGGTCCATGGTGACAGACAGCGGGGACCTAAAACCACAAATTGACCGCAGACGAGCCCTGGCAGCATCTGCTCTGCAGTCCCTCTGGAAACTACTGTGGTGGCACCAGACTATCTCATGCAAGATGAAGCTCTGGATTTACAACCTAGCCGTTCTCTCCATCCTGCTTTATGGCTCAGAAACGTGGCCCCTGAACGACACTCTGGCCGCAAGAATCAATGGCTTTGATAGCAGGGCTGTGAGAACCATCGAGAACATCAGGTGGCCCCAGCGAGTTTCCAATGAAGTGCTCAGAGCCGCACAGGCCAGCCCCGAGCATCTTCCTTAGTCGCGCAACTCCGCACCCGCTGGCTCGGCCATGTCCTTCCTCTACCCCCAGAACATCCGACACGAGCCATTCTCCAGTTTGACCCAAAGGTCTCAGGCTGGAGACGACCACGAGGGAAGCCCCGCAGCCGATGGCTCGACGTCGTTGTGGGCGACCTCCAATAACACGGAGTTGCTGTGGAGGATGCAGAGCAGCTGGCACAAGACCGCCAGCACTGGAAAAACCTGGTTTATCTGGTCGGCTCAACGCACCGGGACGGGGTACCCTGACCCTCCTGGAGCACTAAGTAAGTAAGTAAGTAATCGGCATCTGAATCAAGAGGAGAGCTGCCATCGCAGAGCGGGAGCAGCAGCCGGTAACCATGCATCACGGCGAGCGGAGACCGAGGCCGGCGAGGGTCTGAGGACATCTCCGCCTGGACCGGCGTCCGGGACCGGAGGGGAGCTGGTTCTGACAGAGAAGGATCCAGAACGGCAGGCAGAGAAGCTGCTGGCAGAACAGAGGAACGGAAAGGAGGAGAAGAGGAAGGAAGGAGAGGAGGAAGACTAGGAGGAGGAGGAAGAGGAGAAGGATGGAGGAAGAGGAAGTGGAAGGAGGAAGAGGAAGTGGAAGGAGGAAGAGGAAGAGTAGGAGGAGAAGAGGAAGAGGAGGAGATGGAGGAGGAGAAGGTGACGAGGAGGAAGAGGAGGAGGAGGAGGAAAAGGAAGGAGAGGAGAAAGAGGAGAAGGAGGGGAAGGAAGGAGAGAAGGAAGAGGAGGAGGAGGAACAGGAGGAGATGGAAGAGGAAGAGGAGATGGAAGAGGAAGAGGAAGATGAGGATGAGAAGGAGGTGGAAGAGGAGGAGGAAAAGGAAGGAGAGGAGGAGGAGAAGGAAGGAGAGGAGGATGAGGAGGAGGAGGAAGAGGAGATGGAAGAGGAAGACGAGGACGAGGAGGAGGAAGAGGAGGACGAGGAAGAGGAGGTGGAAGAGGAGGAGGAAGAGGAGGACGAGGAGGAGGAAGAAGAGAAGAGGTTAGTGATCACCTTTGAAGTCATAAACATGGATATGTCGTGGTTAGCCGTCATCTCACAATGGGAGTTCCTCGGTTCGAGCCTGCCATCGTTTGCATGTTCTCCCTGTGTGGGACTCCACTCTCTCAGCAGCGCTTCACGTAACATTTTTGGGTGAAAACATGAAGTTTTGCTAGGAGTGCAACTTTTTTAAAATCTCTTGGTCGTTCCTGAAAGCGAGTTCTGCAGTCGTACAGATTCATGTGTAGAACGATGACAGTGGATGATTCAGGGTGCGACTTTACCAAAGAGAACATTCCAGATATAGACCACTCCATCATCTGCGTACAGGGAGAACATTTCTTCATCCAGATCCTGAGAGAACCTGCACCATGAAGCACTGACCGCTTTCAAACCTTCTGCTCGCAGCAGATAAACTGTCTCGAGGTTTGGAGCTGCTGTGTTGTGTCCATCACGTCAGGTTTGTTCAAATACAACTCGACTGATTGACTCCGATGCCCCACCCTCCTCTGGACGCCACAGCATCAAACCTTCAGTATCTTTTTAACTGCACGCCGTAGAACCCTGCAGTTTGTTTTGACTGAGAGCTGACAGCTGTGCCGTTCCAATGAGCCATTCGGTGAGATCGCAGCTCTTTCACAGGCTGAGGTACAGCTCCTGAAACATCTCACAAAACGTCTTCTTATGTGTGTTCTTATCAGAATTCAAATAAAACCCGATATATTCTCCTGTTTGACTTAAATATCAGTGTATGAAGTCTTGAAAGAACTTTTTCGTGTTCTCAAAAGTCTGATTTCAAAATCTGCTGCATGTTTCTGGAATAAATTCTGTCTGACTTAGTTTTCCATTTATTTTTTCTTTCCTCTTCAAGGTGAAATTACTACTGAAACACTGAGCGACACTGCTGCAGCAGACACACCGAGACTGTCCAACATGTCCTGAAAAGCTGGTTTTTACATCTCAGGATTCAGGTTTTACAGACACAAAAGGATCAGGTGGCTCAGACCTGAGAGGGTGAAAAAGTCTTAAACCTACTTTTCTCACCTAAAAACTTCACATCATCACCTTATTTCACCTTACCAGTGTAATCTGAGTTTCCCCGAGCAGCAGCCGGCTGGAAACGCAAACGTCTGAACTCCATCAATCAGCGTTTGCGGTGGGGAGGGAACATCAAGTCCCCCGGGCGCCGAGGGAAAAAGGAGCTTGTTTCTTATAATTACAGCATCAAATCATTTCAGGCTGAAGCAACTCACCGGGATGTGCACGTTTCCGACGCCTCCTTGGCGGAGATAATGAAAGCAGGCCAACAGCTCGGCTGGGTTTTCACATTTAATAATAGACAAAATGTTCTGTCATTCTTTTATATGTACATCAGTAATTACAAGGTCAGTAGGCGGTTATGCTCAAGTCTGTGTTTTCGGCGGAGATTTCGTCGGCTCGCCGTGATGCTTGTTCGTCTCACATACAAAATCAGCTGCGTGCTGGAGTCACCTGTTCAAAAGCTCGGGGAGGTTCGCCTTGTTTTCTCTTAAAACCATTCGACAAATTTCATTCACAATACTTTCTCATTATTTACAAAAAGAAGAAGGAAAAAAACCAGCAACTGCTAAATTATACATATTAACAAACTACTTCCTCAATATATATAATGCCGCTATACAAAGAGAAGAGAGGAGTTCACAGAGGCCTTACCGAGGCTTCAACCTGCGTATCAAAGCTTTTAAATACACATTTTAATGCTGCCAGTGTTCGACCGTGAAACCTGTGGGTTCTGAGTATGAGGGAACGTTTCCAGTCGCGGTATAAATACGGAGCAGCTGTACAGTGGAGCGGCGCACGGAGGTTCAGCGGCTGGAATAAGGCCGCTGTGAAGCTGCAGGACAGTTTGAGGCTTAAAGCAGGAAGAGATACAGGAAGCTGCGATTCTCCGTGAATCGGGGGGAACGGGACCGAGAGAGACTCCCTGGCTCCCGGGTTTCAGGACCCGTCCCACCCTGGAGCCTCCCAGACCAGCACATCTGGAAAAGCCCAACTGTGAACTGCAGCAACACGGACAGATCCAGCTGGTTTTAACCTTCAGAGGGGGCTCAACACATGGTCCACGGTCCAAAACTGGCCCAAGACTGATCTAAAAATGACCATGGACTCATCTGGAGCTGATCAAGGACTGATCTAAAACTGATCCGGGACTGGCCCACTTAGTAATTCTTTTAATAAAGCTGCCATTTAGCATTTAGCATCAGATCAGGATGCTTCAGTGACCTCTGTGTTAGCATGTAGCATTAGCATCAGAGGGTAAAGATGCAGAAAGCTAAAAACTCGGTTCTGTCCAGTTCCACTGGATCTTGGGGGAAACTTGCATAAAGCTATTTTCCTCTCTTCAGTTCTTTAAGGGGGGAAATGAAATTAAGTAAATGTAAAGTTCTTGGGAAAACTGGAGCCAACCAACATTTTTATTTAAAAGTTATTGATTTAAATCTCAGCAACAGAAACCTGCAGAAAAAGTCTGGACTGAACGAACCTGAAGAGACCCTGAAGAGCTTCACCTGACCCGAGTCTTACTGGAGTGAGGCTCGTGGGGCCAGTTACTAAATTTAGGTGAAAATCTGCTAAATCGCTGGATCGCAGCTGCGCTCCATCAGTCAGCGCTCGCCCACGCCGGCCCGACAAGACGTCCCATCAGCAGAAAGCCGGGACGGAGCGCGGCGGCGGCGGCGGCGGGGGCGGGCCAGGGGTGAGAATGTCCCGGAGAAAATGTTGAAACTGCAACATTTCCTCTAAATTTCCCAGATCGCCTCCGGAGCAGGAAGCGGCGGTGGCGGCGGCGGCGCCACATCTGGGTCAAACTCTGTTTACCTCTAATTGCTTTCCATGGCAGCGAAGCGGCCAGACCCCCCGCGGGGGCGGGACGGGGCAGAGTGAATTCTGGGGACTCGAGTTTGCTTCCAGGTGATTTAAATGATCGAGAAGAACGGATGTTGGTGTGAAGCAGCAGATTCCCGCCTCAGGCTGGACTTCTTCACCTTGTGCTGATCTGAGCTCGTCTCACTGGGTCCCTCCTGTGATTCCGGGGCCGCGGACCTCATGTTGAGCACCACCAATCTGAACAATCTCAGCTTCAGGACTTTAGAGTCTTTCTGACTTCAACAGGTGAAAGCGGCTCTCCAACGGTTCGAACCCACGGCCTGCCCGTGCCGTCCACTGCACGCCCCCCGCCGCCCAGATCCAGGAGGGGCTGCTGGAGCTGACGGAGCCCCGCCGCAGACCGCCGCTCGGAGTTACATTCATTTAGGAGAGAAGAGCAATCCGCTGTGAACAGAACCAGGGGGGGGGGGGGGGGGGGGGGCAGTAAGGGGGGGGTGGGGGGTCGTGAACATCAGAAGCAGAAGCCAGCTGGAGGATCTGGAGCCTCTCAGGTGAAACCGGCTCGGTGCTCGTTTGAAGATGTCTGACAGGAAGTGGCGCGTCAGGCTCGCCGCCAGCTCAGGGTCACTGCGGCCCGTCAGATCAAAGCCGGACGGACGGACATGTGCTTCTGGATTCACAGAGTTCTTCTGAAGTGCCGACATGTTAAAACGATTAATCCCAAGATTTAAAACTCATCGATTCCACACAAACAGGAAAGTGCTTAAAAACAGGAACCGCTGGAGTTGGATGTGATGGCGGTCAGTCGCCGCTCTGAAAAACATCCTGCCGGATCGAAATGCTGACGAACCCGAAGGTGAAAGGTGAAATGTTGAGGCGTCTGAAGAACTCAGACGCTCATTCTGGAAACTTCTCAATCCACCGTTTGATCCGTTGAAACACATTCTGATCAGCATTTCAGTGAATCTCATTTTCTGTGGAAATCGTTAGTTCCTCGCCTCAGAAGCAGGTTTGTGGTTTAACGTCTGTAAACTCCGTGTCGGACAGAGAAGCAGCCGAGCGACGTTCAGCGTCCAGACATTATCCTGTAGCAGGAGAACGGAGGAGCTTTCAGCACAAACCACAGTTCAGACGTTCACGTCCAGTCGGAGGACGAGCTGCGGTTCGGCAGTCAGCGCTCCGCTCGCTCACTCAGCGCTCCACTGTCTCGCTCGCCCTGGCGCCGGGGAACCCGTGGCGCTCGCGCAGCTCTCTGTAATTACAGAATGTCAGCGTCGTCCGCGCTTTCTGCTCTGACCTTTTCCCGCTGCTAACATCGTGGCCTTTAACAGACGCTGAGCTCACGAGAGGCGGCGCCGAGAACCGGCCGCTCTTTAGGGCAGAACGTGGCGAACGGAACCTCTTCTATTAGCGCGCCGCTCGCAGCCGTTCCAGGCGATAACCCGGCGCGGCGCCGGCGGGGCGACGGGAGAATCAGTCCTGACATCTGAGAGCAAAACGCCTTTCCTGTCGCTTCCGCTGTTCGCCGGGTTTTTTCTTCACGGACCTCGGAATTCAGAAAAGAACTCCAACAAACAGAAGACCTCCACAGTTCAAAGGAATTCGACTTGAACCTTCCGTGATCCAGACCTGAGATTCGCTCCAATGGAGACATTTAGAGGAAACCAGAATCTGGATTCATCTCAGACTTTAAACTCTTCGGATTGGACTGTCTTAGAAAGACCCGGGACTCTCCGAACAATGATTCACTTCTTTCAGTTCTTTCCAAATGCAGTAAAAATTCTCTCTATTTGACCAGAAAATGTGTTAAACTAAAATCCGGACTGCTGGACTCAGACGGATCCGTCACTCAGGACCGGGTCGGTTTGAGGTCTGGGTTCTTTAAAGTCCAGCAGGAAGGAGGAAGTTAAAGGAGGCTCTGCGAGAGGCGGGGCTAACAGGCGCTAACAGGAGAGACAACCCAGGGTCGCCATGCATCGAGCGGTGGAGGCGGGTGGGGGTGGGGGGGCGGGTGGGGGGGGTTTGGATCCGGGCAGCAATTAGAAGCCCCGGATCAGCAGGGTCACATCTACAAAGCTGCATGTCGACCCTCACATGTCGGAGTGACGGCCGAGCCGAGAGACGCTGTTTGACATCAGCTGCAGGCGGAAAACTGCCTCAGCAGCCGTCAGTACGGACACCCCCCCCCCCCCCCCCCCCCCCTCCCCACAACCCCCCACAACCCCCCCGCGGCTCGGCAGCGGTTCGGAGCAGAGGGACGGCGGCCGGCAGAAACCCCCACAGCGCCGCAGAAGGTCGTCATGAAAGGAAGACTGAACACAACGTCAGCAAACTGTCCAGAGTGTGTGTGTGTGTGTGTGTGTGTGTGTGTGTGTGTGTGTGTGTCTGCAGCTAAGCACAGCCCGTTTTGCTCCTGCCTGGGAAAGAACACAATACAAAAACCAAAAGCAACAATAACTTAAAGAAGAAGGAGGAAAAAAAACTGTTGAAGTCTGTGGATTTTTCCAAAACTACGAGACGAGGATCTCTTCTAGCAGCAAGCCGGCTCCGCCCCCGCGGCGAGGCGGCGGCGACACACATGAATGTTTTTTTAAGGGGAGGAGTCAGCACCGGCCATGCCCCCTCCCTCCCCCTCCCTGCCCCTTGTGAGTCCAGTATCAGTCGGGGGGTTCCTGTGGGGGGGGGGGGGTTGAGGGGGAACCCGCCCGGCCCCTCGCCGGAAGGTTCCAGTCCCGCGTCCCAGCATGCATCAGTGAGGGCGGGGGCGGGGCCGGGGGCTGATGGGGGCAGCGGGCGGTGTTGGGGGTGGGGGGTCAGATGCAGGTGGAGGGCTGCGCTGTGGGCTGCTGCTTCCGGTTCCTCAGGCCGCCCGGCTTCTCCTTGTAGCCGACGCACATCTGCTGGGAGACGTCCACCAGCGCGCTCGCCACCGCCAGACCTGCAAACACAGCCACAGCTTACCCACAATGCACTGCTGCCAAGCTTTACCCACAAGTTTCCAAATGTAACCAAGTAGTGAATGTATTTTTATTTTCCATCCAGTAATATAAAATACGAAATGATTGGAATAGAATTTCCACTATTTGAAAGATTGTGATTCATTCCAGCAGTGACACCAGGCATCACCATCTGTTCACCTGAAGTCCTGCAGCTCTCATTTTAACATCGACCAACAGTCTAAAGGTGACATTGAAACACAAATATGAAGTAAAATTACAAAACATTTTTAAAAACGAACACAACAGGCTTTCAAACTGAGAAGAATAAACAATGTCCGGATAAATCACGTCGCTCCTGAAACACAAACCGACAGCTTTCATCAAACCCTGCGGCGTTTTCTGGGTTGAGACTGGTGGAGAACTTTGATCAAAGCCTTCGGCCTCTCAGATCCCCACACCTCCAAACACACACTCCTCTCCAAACACACTCCTCTTCCACAGGTTCATTACTGAATGAGACTCTGCGGTTCACCGTTACTATACTCCAGCTCTTTTCTCTTAGAAATTATGACTTCAGCAGAAATAAACCACGTTCTCCTGGCAGTATTTCTTCACGTGTGTGTGTGTGTGTGTGTGTGTGTGTGTGTGTGCGCCTCTTTTTTGGACGCTGCCAAACAGGATTAGCTCCCATCTAGATTTCATGAGGTAAAATCCTGCCTCAACGTCGTCGTCGGTGTTTTCACCGTCGTCTCAGTGTTTCTGATCGAGTCCGTTTGGATCACTGTTTCTGCTGGTTTATTCCGCTGATTCCCAGTTCCAGGTCTTTTCCGCAGGTTTGGTGGGTTTCAGACTGGACCCACGGCTGGCGCCGGCGCCGGCGCCGGGCTGTCAGGAGTGTTTCTGCGGTTACAGTGTGGAACCGCGGCTCGTCGCTTTCAGATGACTCTAAAATATGAACAATGGCCTGTTTGAGCTGCGACTCCTGACTGGATGAGAGCTGATGGAGTGTGTAAAACACACACACACACACACACAGGTGGAGAGATCACGGGCTCGCAGTTATTAACTTACAGCACACCTCATTAACATTTATTAATACTCTGTGAGCCATGAAATTCCAATAAACTGCATTTATCACCAATAACGGACGCGTTTATTTCCACCCAGCTCACGGCGCCGAAGGCAAAATAGGAAGTCCGAGGGGAGAAGCCGCCTCGCACGAGGAGAACTGCAGCCCGTTCTGAGCCGCAAAGTGGCTGAAAGCACCAAGAGGAACCCCGGGTCGATTCCTCGTCTGTGGCGTCCAGTCAGGACATTAAAAAAAAAAACAAAAAACTACCATGGAAACAGAAGCTGCGACCCAGAAACAGATACAGGAAATACAAATGAAACGGTATCAGAAGAGGAGAGGGAACAGGACAGGAGGACATCAGGAGGCCTGGGGGGACAGGAGGACCTGGGAGGAGAGCAGCCTGAACACAACCTGCCCCGAAGCCCAGCCGAGCTGAACACAGGAGGCCGGATCTGACACGAGGACGAGGCGGCAATTAATAAAGGCCTGGGGCAGAGAGAGAGAGAGGGAGAGAGAGGGAGAGAGGGAGAGAGAGAGAAGCAGCGAGGAGAGGAAACTCTGAAGAAGAGGGAAAACACGGAATGAAACGGAAGTTCGGGGTTTTGTTTGTTTGAGTCCCTGAAGGAGACGACGGCAGAAAGAAGAACAGGAAAACAAAGTTTGAAGAAGGTAAGAAGAAGCAGAGAGACGGGAAAACAGCCGGAGGCCGGATGGGAAGGAGAGACAGCAAGTGACGGAGCGCAGGATGGAGGAAAGGAATGGACTCAATTCTCGGCGTTATCACAGAGGGAGGAGGAGGAGGAGGAGGAGGAAGAGGAGGAAGAGGAAGAGGAAGAAGAGGAGGAGGAGGAGGAAGAGGAGGAAGAGGAAGAGGAGGAGGGCTGTTCTGGAAAACCCAGAGACCAGGAGGAAGCTGCAGTCTCCTCATTAACATGGACGGCGATGAGGAAGAGGAGGAGAGGAAGAGCAGACGAGGCAGAACGAGGGAGCAGCAGCTGAACCTGTGAGGACTAATGAGGCCCGACCGCCAGTCTGACTGGAAACACAGCAGAGCGGGATTAACATGACTGATGGCTTCATCCGCAACAAGGCAAACCCCACTCCCCACTCCGTCACTCCGTCACTCCCCACTCCGTCACTCCGTCACTCCGTCGCTCCGTCACTCCCCACTCCGTCACTCCGTCGCTCCGTCGCTCCGTCGCTCCGTCGCTCCGTCGCTCCGTCGCTCGTTAACGAGGACACCGGAGCACCAAAGCACCGGAGCAATGGAGGACCGGAGGACCTCCGGGGTTCCAGATACAGATAACGTCACTTTACTGTGAAGCGTTGGAGCGAAAAGACACTTTAATGTCATCAGAACTTATTAACTACTCAGCTGCAGAACATCCAGCGAACATGATGAGCGTCACGATACGGAAACACGATCTGATCAAAGTCAGGGCTGTCAGAGTTAATCGCATTAACTGCAATTAAAAAGAGGCTGTCCAAAGAGGCATTTATTTAATTACAATTAATCAGGGTTACAGTTTTGTTTCCATTTGAAAACTCTATGTGACGTCGTGTTAAGTTCATCGACACGGCACTTTATTTTGAAAGGAAAAAACAAACTCTGGTAATAAATCAGTCCTGCTGCAATGTGAACCGGTGATTTAAATTCAACCAGGCACTGAATTCTGCGTCACACAGAATTCACAATTTATTTCAACGTAACTGAACTGCTGAAACTGCAGCACCGTTACTTCCTGTTTGGACGGATCGATGTTTTTACATTGTGGGCCGAAAACTGCCTCAAAATGCAAAACAGAGTTTTAAACAAGCCACTAACAGGTTGAATTCTGTGATTAATCGCAATTAAGAAAATTAAGAATGTTTTGACAGCTCAATTAAAATAACATTTATGTAGATGATGTTGTTTTCTCTGTGTTTTTATCCCGTGTTCTTTCTCTTGCTCCCAAATGTGTGCTTTTATTTTCTTCACACACTTTAACTTCTGAGCAGATTAAAATGTGATTCTACCAGCGAGAACAGGCTGTACGACTGAAGTTAGGGAGGCTGCACGATGCCACCTGGATATGTGGAATTAGATTAAGAAGATAATTTGTGAAAAAAAGTAAACATGTCTGTAGATGACGTTCTTGTCTTTCTGCTCTTTATGAAAACAATTCATTTAAAACTATTTTACAGTTCAGATGATTATGCAAATTGAATGTTTTTAGATGCAAAGTGAAGTTCTAATTATTAATATCAGAATTACTATCATCATGTTTTTTCTTGTAGCCTCTGATTATTTCAGTAATTTCATAAAAAGGAATCCTAATCTGAGTTCTCTGTCTTAATCTCAACATTGATTTGTTTTTTTTTGAGATATGTGAGAAGAGAAGAGATGAGAAACGAGTCGGACGCCG